>NC_058081.1:221903228-222503228 GCF_014858855.1 Bufo gargarizans | reverse complement strand
GCAAAGGGGCACATATTCCAAAGTGCACCTTTCGGATTTCACCGGTCATTTTTTACAGATTTTGATTGCAAAGTACTTCTCACACATATGGGCCCCTAAATTGCCAGGGCAGTATAACTACGCCACAAGTGACCCCATTTTGGAAAGAAGACACCCCAAGGTATTCCGTGAGGGGCATGGCGAGTTCCTAGAATTTTTTATTTTTTGTCGCAAGTTAGTGGAATATGAGACTTTGTAAGGAAAAAAAGAGAAAAAAAAAATCATCATTTTCCGCTAACTTGTGACAAAAAATAAAAAAGTCTAGGAACTCGCAGTGCCCCTCACGGAATACCTTGGGTTGTCTTCTTTCCAAAATGGGGTCACTTGTGGCGTAGTTATACTGCCCTGGCAATTTAGGGGCCCAAATGTGTGAGAAGTACCTTGCAATCAAAATGTGTAAAAAATGGCCTGCAAAATCTGAAAGGTGCACTTTGGAATATGTGCCCCTTTGCCCACCTTGGCAGCAAAAAAGTGTGACACATCTGGTATCGCCGTACTCAGGAGAAGTTGGGGAATGTGTTTTGGGGTGTCATTTTACATATACCCATGCTGGATGAGAGAAATATCTTGGCAAAAGACAACTTTTCCCATTTTTTTATACAAAGTAGGCATTTGACCAAGATATTTTTCTCACCCAGCATGGGTAAAAAGATTGTGCACTGCACGCACAAAACTATATCTATGTAGATCGCTGAGTTCAATTGGAGTTCTGATAACAGATTCTGTCCTATTCTCTCCTTCACAGCAGCAGCATCCTCTCCCTACACTAAGCACAGCAGAGTGACGTGCAGCGCTACGTGACTGCAGCCTATATAGAGGCTGGGTCACATGCTGCACTGGTTAATCACAGCCATGCCATTAGTAGGCATGGCTGTGATGGCTTCTAAGTTCACACAGTTAAACGCTTGTTGATTGGCTGCTGGACCCCGAACCCGCTTGTTCGGGTTCGGGGTCCAAAAATACCCTGAACTTTACAGTTTGGGTTCGCTCAACCCTAATTGCGAATATTGACACTTCAAGAATTCACGAAAATCTAAAACATAGTGCTATATTTTCATAATCGTGAATATTCTAGATTTTTTTCATCAGTACCAATGATCTTTCACTGCTTCTTGCTTATGGGCCAATGAGAAGGCTGCGCCATCTTTGACTTTAGGAGTAGTGTTGATCGCAAGTTTCCGTATCGCAAATTTTTATGGTGAATTTTCTGATTGCCGATTCTAGCAATCAAAAAAATAATTACTGGAGTTCACGAATTCGCAAATATATGACGAATATTCGCCCAAATATTCACAAAATATCTCAAATTCGAATATTGCCCCTGCCACTCGTTACTGGTTGTGTTTCATAAGCATAGAGATGGTACTGGAGACCAAATCTGCTGATGTCCATTTGGGGCTGTGTACAGGAGAAGAAGAGAGGACATAGAACTGAACCCTGAGGAACTCCAACAGCAAGAGTGAAAGGTGAAGAAGTGGAGCCAGGAAATGATACACTGAAAGAGCAACCAGAGAAATAGGAAGAAAACCAGGAGAGGGTAGTGTCCTTTAGGCCGATGGATTGGAGCATGGTGAGTAGGAGATGGTGGTCTACAGTGTCAAAAGCTGCAGAGAGGTCAGGGAGAATGAGCAGAGAGTAGTCATTATTGCATTTTGCCATCAGGAGGTCATTTGTCACTTTGGTGAGGGCAGTTTCTGTTGAATGTATTGTGCGAAAACCAGATTGTAGTGGATCAAGGAGAGAGTGATCAGAGAGATAGCAGATGAGGCGAGAGTAGAGGAGTTGCTCCAGGAGTTTACAGATGAAAGGAAAATTGGAGACTGGTCTGTAGTAAGTTGTGCAGGATGGTCTAGAGATGTATTTCTTTTTCTTAATGGAGTAATAATAGGAGGGGAAGATACTAGAAAAGAGAGGTTGAAGATTTTTGTTAGGTGAGTGGTGACAGCCGGAGAGAGAGACTGGAGTAGGTGTGAGGGAATGGGGTCAGAGGTGCATGTGGTAGGACGAGAAGAAGAGAGGACACTGGAGACTTCTTCCGTGACTGGGTCAAACAGGAACAGTGAGCCAGAGGAGATGTGGGAAGGGAGGAAAGGGGATCAATAGCACTTAGTGGCTGGGAGCCGATTTCATGCAGCATATGTTCTATTTTCTCTGTGAAGTAGGTGGCTAGGTCTTCAGCAGAGAGGTCTGTGATGGGTGCCTGAACTTTAGGACTGAGGAGGGAGTGATTAGGGTGGTGAAGTAAGTCTGTTTAGTGAGGTGGAGGGCAGAGTTATAGGTCCTGTAGTAGCCCAGAGGGGAGAATCGTGGATGGTTGGTACGTCTCACTGAGAATGTATGCCTCAGTGATATAATTCCCGGAAATAAGTATACCAGTAACATTAGGTTGCTGGGAGGTTTTCATTAAAGTGGATTTTGGGTCCGGGTTTTAGGAGTGACCAGAGAGATTGGGTGGGACAGGTCACTCCCGTACTCCATCCAGGGTTTTCCTACGGTGTGGTTAAAAAGGCTGTGGGAATCTTAGCTGGGAAGATCAAGTGTGCACAGACTAACTGAAAGCTGAACAAACTAAGAGGGAGGATTTGGTCTCTGAAAGACCCCAGAGAGTGGTGAGATCATATTGTTTTGTTACCTGATTTGGACTGAACACAAAATGTGGGACTTTGATTATGTTATGCAATATGTGTGGGCTGAAGAAAGCTTAAAGCCAAAGTTTGGACATGTTTACTTTCGTTTGCTGAAATAAACACTGCCTGTGGTAAAGACTAAACTGACACGTGTGTATGTGTGCACAGTGACGGAGTTAAATCCCCCACAGTCCGTAGCATAAATTTGTAATGGAGGAAATTCTCTGGTGTGCGAGTTTTCCTCCATAGGCGTTCAGCACTCCTGGAGCAAAGCTGGAGGAAGCGAGTTTGTAGTGTAAGCAAGGGTTGCTTAGGTCTGTGTTTGGAGGTTCTGAGGGTAGGGTGCACTACTTTGTCCAGGGTGCTTCTGAGGGTGTCATTGTAGTGATTTATGCCCAGATCAGGGCAGAAGACGGAAGAGATTGTGGATACGTGTCTGTAAATGTATGAGGGTCAATGGTCTGTAGGTTTCTGTGCATGTAATTAGAGATGAGCGAATCAAAGCTGGAATTCGATCCAAATTTAAAAAAAAATCTGATTCGCAACTAATGCGAATTTTCTCACGCTTCGTGGTAGCGAATCGCAATTTTCCTAAAATGGCGGCTAAATGTGTGAGGACTGAGGACATGGGGCAAGGAACTCTGGGATGGCAGGATAACCAAGACTGACATGCCTGCATGCAGCCAATCAGCAGCCAGCCAGCCCTGTGATGTCACAGCCCTATAAATATGGCAGCCATTTTATAGATTGGAAAAATCTCTATGTTAAAAAATAAAAATAAAAAAGGGATTTATAAATGCAGGGAAAGGATAGGGAGGAATCATTTTACAGCATCTTAGTGCAGGGAGAGACATCAGAAAGTGCTAGGGACATTTGATAGGAAAGTGATTTACAAGTGCAGGGAACGATTATTTGGGGATCCAAATAGTCATTAGACAGCTCTGTCATTGCAGCTTTTTATTGTTCGGCTGCAAGTGTTATGTTGAAAAGTCTTTAGTGGCTTATATCTTAGCATCTTATTCAGTACGACAAGAAAAATATATACGCATTTCACTTCTGCAGTTATTTCTGTTGAAAGCATATAGGGGCGTATTTCAGTACAACAAGGAAAATATATACGCACTGCACTGTTGCAGTTATTTCTGGTGAAAGCGTATAGGGGCGTATTTCATTAAAATAAGAAAAATATATACGCACTGCACTGTTGCATTTATTTCTGGTGAAAGTGCTTAGGGGCGTATTACAGTAAAAAAAGATGAATATATACTCATTTAACTGGTGCACCTATTTGTGGCAAAAATGTTCAGTGGCCTATTTTAGTACAGAAAGAAAAATATATATGTACTTCACTGGTGCATTTATTTCTGCTGAAAGCGTTTACTGGCCTATTTCAGTACAAAAATATAAATATATTCTCAGTTGACGTCAGCAGTTATATGTGTTGAAAGCATGGCTGGGAGTCAGCAGGGTGGCAGCAGTGGGAGGTCGGGAGCCAAACGAGCCCGGGGTAGAGCGCCTGCTTGGAAGCAGCCTACCTACCCTGGAAGTAGTGGTGCAGGGTTTCACGGAAGTAGCGGCAGTAGCAGTCAGTTAGTGCGGCGGTTATATATGTTATTTTGTATTTCCGTACAAAAAGAAAAATACATTCTCAGTTCACGTCGGCAGCAGTTATGTGTTTAAAGTGTTTAGTGACCTATTTCAGTACAAACATAAAAATGCATTCTCAGTTCATGTCGGCGGCGGTTATATGTGTAGAAAGCGTTTACTGGCCTATTTCAGTAAAAAAAAAAAAATACATTCCCAGTTTACGTTGGCGGTTATATGTGTTAAAAGCATGGCTGGGATTCAGCAGGGTGGCAGCAGTGGGAGGTCGGGAGCCAAACGTGCCCGGGGTAGCGCACCTGATTCGCAGCAGCCTACATGCAAGTAGCGGGGATTCACGGAAGTAGCGTGGTAGCAGTCAGTAAGTGCGGCGGTTATATGTGGTAAAAGCTTTATTGAAGTATTTTGGTGGAAAAATACATTTTATTCAGCATTCAGCTCTGCACTTATATGCTTTAAAATCTTTTGTGAATTATTTCAAAGGAAAAACAAATTTCATTCAGCGTTCAGCATTGCAGTTATTTGTGGTAAAATCTTTTGTGACTTTTTTCGGTGGAAAAACAAATTTCCACCTCCTCCATTAACTTCTTCCTCTCTTCATTCTCATCCTCAACACACATACTGACTTGACACCCCTCCCCCCCGCTATATATATATGTGGTGCCAGCACTACCTAGGGGCGAATAAAGGTAAATGACACTGCCAGCCTATTAAAGGGAATTACAGCATGTTACCACAATACATTAGATATGACATTTAGCAACAGTTTAAAGTGCCCAAATATAGCAAATAGTGGGATACTGCATGAAGATGAATCAGACGTGGATCAGCCAGGATTTCCACACACCAATGCCTGATGCATCAGACTAGATCATCCATGGTGCCACACCAACAATTTGACAAAAGAGACCGGTTTCTTCTGGCTACCTGCCTCAGCTACTATTCTGATGCTGTTACCCGCCTGATGCCACACATCTGATGCCAAGTGCTCCTTCTTTCACTCACCATCTTCAGCGGGTACTGGTATTGCCACCAACCTCCACAGTATGTCACCTTGCCACTCTGTGGCCTCCTGATGCTGCCGCCACTTCCAGGCTCTGTCATTGTGCTGCTCTGTGGTCTCCTCATGCTGCTGCCACCTCCAGACTCTGTTATTGTGCCACTCTGTGGCCTCCTCCTGATGCTGCTGCCGCCACCTTCAGACTCGGTCATTGTGCCACTCGGTGGCCTACTCATGCTGTTGCCACCTCTACACTCAATTATTGTGCCACTCTGTGGCTTACTGCTGATGCTGCTGCTGCCTCCACCTTTAGACTCTGTCATTGTGACACTTTGTGGCCTACTCATACTGCTTCCACTTCCAGACCCTGTCATTGGGCCACGCTGTGGTCTCCTCATGCTGCTTTCACCACACCACTATGTCCTAGGTCCACTATGTGGACTTCTCATGCTGTTCCTACCATCCCCACTTCATGACTGGTCCACTATTTTGCCTTTCGGCCTGGCTGACATCATCATTTATTTGACACTTCTTCTGATCTGTCAAAAGGAAGGAAAAATTAAACACACAACGGATCCTGTCTGTGTAGCAGCTAAAAGGCCTGTATGGTCCCATCAGTATTGTCTTATGATTTGGTAGCCAAAAGCAGGAGTGGGTACAAAACACATAGACGTGCAAATATTCCATTCACATGTCATATCTGTTTTACATCCACTCCTGTTTTTTGGGCATTAGCAATACTGATGGATTATTGAGCAAATGCTGACTGGGTGAAGGCATATGCTCCACAGACAGAATCCGTTTTTTCTGGGTAATTGTTCTGACGGATCAGAGAATGGGGAAAATGAATCAGTAAAACCAACACAAACTTACTGCTGACACCCTATCCACTTTGTCGGGGGGCTCTACTTGTAAAAGCGTTTAATAGAATGGGTTCTGTAGACATCTATGTAGAATCAGCTGACGACGGTGTAAAAGGAGTGTGCGTCTTGACGCTAACATCGACCTGTAAGGCTGAGTTGATATGTGAGTTATTTGGTCAGCTTTGGCCCCGAGCGACGCCTGTCATCTGCATATCATACAGACTCACAGTATTATTTCACTACCACAGCAGACTCCCTATGCGTGTTACTGCAAGGCACAGTGTTCTACACCACTATAAATGCTCTCTGCAGCCAGGAAATAGCCGTTTTTTTAAGTGATTTGCCGTGAATAAATTTGGATCGAAGCCAATTTTTCTGAAAAATTCGGCCGAATTGAATTTTTTTTTTTTATTCGCTCATCTCTACATGTAATAGGTAGGGGTGGGCTGGGATGAGTGCAGATTTGTGAGAGTGAAGGAGAGGATGTTGTGGTCAGAAACTAAGAGAGGTGAGTTATTAAAGTTGGAGATTGAGCAGAGCCGGAAGAAAACTAAGTCAAGTGTGTTAGCGTCTTTGTGTGTCTGAGAGTTAGAAAGTTGAGAAAGGCCAAGAGAGGAGGTTAGAGAGAAAACCTGGAAGGCAGACGGGGAAATAGGGCCATTTATGGGGATCTCGAAATCTCCCAAGATAAGGAGTTGGTATTTCTGAGGACAGGAAGTGTGGCAGCCAGGCAGCAAAGTGAACCAAGAACTGGGTGGGTGAGCTGGATGGTATACAACCGCTACTCTGAAGGAGAGGGGATGGAAGAGCCTGAGGGTGTGGACCTCAAAAGAAGGGAATGAGAGTGGGGGTCCCAACAGTGCAATACCAGTAGATTATTGATAAATGTCCTTTGAGGCACTACCCTTCTAAGCTTTATTTACATATGACTGGAAGATGACTATCAATCTACCTACATGCATTTTATTGTAGATATCATTAACAAAGCTGCGATTAATTAGACTTTTTTTTAATCTAGAAATGTATTAAAATAAATATTGAATATTTGCAGAACTATCAGCGCTGCTCTCCTACGCATTGTATGGGATTGCTGGGGTACTTTATTTACACAGGATATTCACATCATCAGGTATATTACGTTAAGAGCTTTAGGAAAACAGTCTTTAATCCCAGGTACATACCAGCAGACACATAAGAGACATAACTAATGACATCCTTCTGTTCTGAAGATGTGCAGTCACAACAAAACACTGCATCAATTATGCACCATATAAACAAGCTACATCACTAAGCAGCATCAAAAAAGGTGAACATGTTGTTTGGATTGTCTTAATTTTTGGATTTATAATGTTTTATGTTTTTCGTCTACGATAATTTACTAATTATCAACATGTATGTATACAGTGCACTTGTAAAAATGTACACGCAGAGAATTCAGGTAATCGTTGTGAAGTACAGTATGCAGTCTTAGGCCTCTTGCAGACGAGCGTGATGCATTGCGGGTGCGTTCAGGGAAACTTGCACGATTTTGCTAGAGAGTGCTGTCCGTTTTGTATTAGATTGCGTTACGTTATTGCATTTTTTCCAGGTGGGTGACATGCGGATTGCATGCGTTTTTAATGCATGTGAAAAAAGACTGAACCATTCTCTTGAATCACCTTTTACTGCCAAGAGATATCAAAACCCCCAGCATACATGTCCTTTTTTTGGGAAGGGGGGGGGGGGGATTGGTTGTGTGGCTGGTTTGTGTGTTGGGTTATTGGCTTTTATTTTGTAGGACAAATTTTATTTTTTAAACACGGTATGTGAAATAGGTTCAAATACCTCTTTACTATAAAGCTTAAATGTAAGCACTATTAAATGGATGCTGGTATCACAATCAGAATTTGTAGTAGTTGGCCTCGTTATAAGTTTGTAACAACTATCATGACGTGTCATGTCACTAAACTCCCTGTGTATTGTCTATACTGATGTGTGCATAATGGACATTAAATTGTGCCAAATTCTTTGGGAAAGATATGTATTATTAAAACCAACATGTTGAATAAAGTCTTTCAATTGGTTTATATTGTTTAAATTAATATTTATATCTGTAAATGATTTATAAATCATGTTTTATAGTTACGTGTATTTAGGTTATATTAATTAATAGTAAACGTGTACAATTATTAATGTGTTCTATGTGTTTGTACTACATAAATATAATTATAATATTAATGTGTATAATAAAGACATTAAACAATAAAATGTATAAAAATAAAACTCTGTTTATTTCACCACGGAGTACTGATGGGAACTTTTTATTTACACAAATAAAATAAATAAAATATATAAAGGAAAATTTGCAAACAAAAAAAACGGCTTGGGGAAAATTGTGGACCCAGAAACTGCGGCCCATGGTAGGACGTTTGGGAAGGGGGGACAGAATGTAGACAGGGGCCAGTGAGGAGTAGTGATGAGCGGCAGGAGCTATATTCGAATTCGTGATATTTCACGAAAATTTTGTAGAATATTCATAATATATTCGCGAATTTCGAGAATTCGAGATTATTTTATTGAATGCGATAAATCGGTAATGTAAAAATCGCGTAATGGGAATTCATAATGTGAAATACAGGCGTGGGTCACTTTGGGTACATTTTTCAAGCTGGTACAACATTACAATAGCTTTATATGCACATAGAGTCAAGTGCTCCAATATATTTGCAATTGCGCTAATTGCCAGTGATTAGAATACGTGCAACTTCACATTTTAGCAGGTCTGACTACAGATTACTGATTGGTGCACTAAGTATTGATGTGAACTTGACATTGCTTCCTTCTCATTGGCCCACAAGCAAGAAGCAGAGAGGAATCATGTGTTCAGATGGAAAAAAAATGCTGAATATTCAATATAACGAATATATAGCACTATATTCTAAATATTTGCGAATTCTTGAAGTGGCGATATTCGCGATAAAAATTTGCTATTCGAATATTCGTGCTCAACACTAGTGAGGAGGAGGGGCCAGGTTGGCCATATGAAGTCTTGCCATATGATTGCCCATATGGGCGACTTTGTGGCCCATGATGTTCCCTACTACTAGGATATTGCGGTAGCCCATGTGGAACCTGGGGAATTTGGCGGAGGCCAGACATGTGCCCATGGGTGAGCCAATTTTCCAAGGCCACAAAAATGTCTGACGGATCATTTGGAGGAGTGACAGCATCCACAACGATTCCGAGAGCCGCTTGAGTTCTCAGCAATCGTTCTGGCGACACACTCCTCAAATGTTGCGCCAGACTTCGGGTAAAAATTATCGAAGAGTTCCTCCTGCTAGGCTCTAGCCAAGTAGTCCAGGGCCTGGCTATTGACTAGAGTCTCGGCAGGAGGCATGGGGCATCTTCTTGCCCGGCTGGCTACAGGCAAAAGGGGGCGATTTGGCTCCCGAGGCAGCAGGTTGCGCGGCTGCTGAGGTGAAGGGTCTCACAGCACTCTCTGTAGGTGGCCCAGAGGAAGTCTCCTCCTCACATGTACTTGAGTGCTGGGGAGCTGACTCGTCAGCTTCCTCCTCAAGGTTGTCCTCCGTTCTTCCCAATAAAAAAAAAAGGTCAATTAATATGTGAACACACTGTTTGAATAAAAATAGTCAAGGCACATATTACTATCATCATCAAAATACATTTAGCACATTGCACTACATTAAAGAGGACCTTTCACCACTCCTGGCATGTCTTCTTTAATTACTTCATGTATTCCCCATGTTATAACAATTCAGGAACATCAATTCTTATAACTCTATGTAGTGGCATTCCTTTATTATTCCTGCTAGAAATTGTATAATTGAATTGCTATTAGCCTTCAATAAGAGTACATCGGGGTGGTATAAAGTTGGAGGGGTGTACCTGCATACCTAAACATGACAGCACTGATTGGATAGAATGAATGTGTGCAGGTACACACCCCAAACTTGTTAACACCCCTCTGTACCCCTTTGAAGGCTAATAGCAAATTAATTATAACTTCTAGCAGGAATAAAAAAGGAATGCGACTACACAGAGTAATTCCGGCAGAGGAATCAGGCAGGCAGTTCCGTCAAAACGCATGAAAACTGATGGCATTTGTCAGACGGAACAGGATGCTGATCCGTATGACAAATGCATTTAAATTCCATATCTGTCTCTCTGGTGTCATCCGGAAAAACGGATCCAGCATTTATTTTTTTCCCATTTTTTTGCGGTCTGAGCATGCGCAGACTGCAATGCCGGATCCGTTTTGCCAGAACACTCGGGGCCAGATCCGGTATTAATGCATTCAGGCAAGTGTTCCGGAATTTGGGAAGGAGATAAAACCGCAGCATGCTGCGGTATTATCTCCGTCCTGAAAAGTAAAAAAGACTAAACTGAAGACATTCTGATGCACGCTGAACGGATTACTCTCCATTCAGAATGCATTAGGATAAAACTGATCAGTTATTTTCTGGTATTGAGCCCCTAGGACGGAACTCAGTGGCGGAAAAGAATAACGCTAGTGTGAAAGTACCCTTACATTACCAACATACAGTGTGTATTGATAAACATGTAGTCGTCATTGTTTATAATGAACTTATGGATGCAGCTCTATTAATGGTCGGAGGAACATGAGTAGGTTCGGGAAATATACAGCCTTTTCATAGTTGCCCCGGACCCACTGTGCCCTTGCTGCTGTATTTCTCTGCAGAACTGGTCCCGGCAGCTCCGCCAGCGACTCTTGACTTCACCCACTTCAAAGAAACATTTACCAAACAATACAATCTTACAGAGAACAGCTTATGCCATGTGCTATGCTAGGGAGGACAGGTTATGCCATGTGCTATGCTAGGGAGGACAGCTAGAATCAAACATGTAAATAATTGGCCACTTACCCAACCTCTGGTTACTGTGGCGTTGACTTTTTTCCCATATTGGCGAAAAAAGATCCTGGGCTATTTCTAGTCATGCGGCGTCCTTTTTGTACCGGTCGTGGTACGCCCCCGACCTGGTGTCCCAAAGACAGGGCCTCTCCTTCACAAGAGTAATCATCCTCTCGACATCAGTGGCTTTTAGTGCCTTCCGCATCTTGAAAAAAATCGCTCCGCAAGGGCAGAAAGTGTGCTAATCTCCTCTCCCATGCACTGCCTGGAGCCACACATTTGAGAAAACTGAACTTCCTGTCTTTTAAACCCTTCACGGTTGCTAAGTTACTTGCTTTTTTAAACGCAACACAGTGCATCCGGATGCAATTCGTTTTTCACGCAGCCCCATATAGAACATGCTGCGATTTTCACGTAACGCAGAAGTGATATGTGGAAAAAAAAGCTCATGTACACAAACCCATGGAAACGAATAAGTCAGGATTCAGTGTGGGTGCTACGCGTTCACGTCACACATTGCACCGGCGAGTTAGAATCGCTTGTGTGAAAGAGGACTCACTCTTGAATTTAATCATTTCTCCTAATTTGTAGCCATTTGCATAGGTGGTAGGTACTTAATTGGTCATAAACTGTAGCCGCACAAGAACAGTAAATGGAAGTCAAAGTATATTACTGTATGCCTATACAGTAGCGCACATTGCACCCATCTGTGAAATGTATATGTCAGGGAATACTTGGAAAAGGAGTAAATGAGATAGAACCCTACAAATAAAGTTATACCTTATCCACCTTGTGCATGGTGCACTTTTTGCAAGACAAATGCCAGCTCCAGATGTTAGTTCAAGGTCTATGGGAATTTTGACATGTAGGACACAAAGGCAATTTTTGGCTAATGCCAGTGCTACACCTAGCCTTTCTGCTGCATGAGGTGAAAACTGAAGTGGCACCCCCCCATCCCAAATTCTCAACCAAACCCCTTCTCTACAGCCCAACTGTTAAAGGCATACTTGGAAAACTTTACATACAGTGTTACAAAACATACAGGTTAATATACACACATACGTCCAGGGCCGTCTTTAATATTGATTGGACCCTGGGAAAAAATGTACTTGGGCCCCCTGGATCCCGCCTTCCCACACCTTAGCAGGCAATCACGCCCTCCACCACAACACACACACAAAAATCCACACATCTGGTAGAGTCCAGTGAATGATTGTAAATACTTCCAGCTCTGAAGACTCCAGCGGCTCAGGATCAGTGCTCTGGGCAGCTGGGCTCAGGCTGGAAGTGGGCACCGCTCTGCAGGAAGGAGACCAGGGCTCAGCTCACCCTAGTGTTACAGTGCACCCCAGCACCCCACAGTATTCAGTATAGCACCCTATAGTATACAGCACCACACAGTATGCAGTTTAGCACCACACACTATACAGTACCCCACAGTATATAGTAGAGCAGTATAGCAGCCCACAGTATACAACACCTCACTGTATACAGCACCCCAAACTATACACGATACAGCCCCCCACACTATACAGAACTGCAGTATAGCACTCCCCCCACTATACAGGCCCCCCACACTATACAGGCCCCCACAGTATACAGCCCACCACACAGTATACAGGCCCCCACACAGTATACAGGCCACCCCCCTCCCCCACAGTATACAGCCCACCTCACAATATACAGCCCATTACACAATATACAGCCCACCACACAATATACAGCCCACCACACAGTATACAGCACCCCACTATACAGTAGTTTACAGTATATTAACATAACAGCCCCTGTCACCTTTTTCTGATGTAATCTTTACACAAAAAAGCTCCACAGTTAACTTCTGCAACACTCAAGGACCTGTGATGACCTCATAGCCATGTGACCAGTAATTGCTAGGTTACTGGTCACATGGTAATGATGTCATTAAGGTCCTAGAGCAAAACTCATTAAGGTCCTAGAATTAAGAGCATTAACACAGTACGATCATGATGCCTGTGTAGCCGACAGCCTGACACCCGGGGCAGTAGCTAGCAGGGCTCAAGAGGCAGCTGCCTTGGGCCCCCCAGGAGCAACTGGGCCCAGGGCAGCTGCCCCTTTTGCCCCTTGGTAAAGACGGCCCTGCATACGTCTTACATCCAGTGACATCTCCTCTGATGTAGACATTCTCTTTTCTTATCTTCTCCATTCAGACCAGACTGTTGTGGTGATTTCTTTCAGCCATTTCTGGTCTCTTCAGAGTTTGGCACACCTTTCAGCCATCTCTTGTCTCTGCAGGGTTGGGGTACAGACATCTTAGTTTCATATTTTTCCATCCTTCTCCCCACCTTCTGAACACCCAATCCTGCCACTTCTAATACTATGCCAACTGTGATCCCCAATGTTATGCAGCAGAAACAGTCTCCCTGAAAATACTAGTACCACATAGATAGTGCCCTAAAAAATAACAGTGCTCAGCAAATACTGCCTTTCAAAAATAGTGTCCTCCAAAAATAAGTGTGCTAATTACATATACATTGAGAACAAATCTTTAATTACATGTATCACTAATCTTTTCTAGCAATACTAAATTGGTTTTATGCATTACAATCTTTATTATATATGTTTTCTCTTTTGTTGTATATGTAATAAAGATTCACATTTCTTTATTCATTTAATGTTAAAGTTAACAAAGATTTAAGAAGGCACGTTTGTGTATATGCTTCTTTTATTTTACTGCAATTTATTCTGATACATGCATCAATTATGTTTGAAATGTAGATTGTGTTCTCACCTCATGTGATATGAAGCAATATTACGTGAGAAACATTCAATTTTCTGTATGTTATATTGAAATTTCTTTGAAAATTCTAATAAAAATTATTTTGTTCAAAAATAAGTGTGCTAAGCTGATACTATGCCAGGGTGCCGACCCACTGTAATCCTCCCAAAAGTCCCACCAATAGTAATAATGTCCCTCATCTTGCCCAGAATTAATACTACACCTATAGTGCTCATACTAGTAATCATGTTCCTTGTAGTCACCCAGTAGTAATAATTTTAAGTAAATGATAATGCATGCAGTATTAATAATTTCCTCTTATAATGTATGACAGTATAAAAATGCTCCCTCATAATGTGTGCCACAACCAAAAAATGCCCCCTCATGTTTGCCAGTACAAAAAATACTCATTTATAACGTGTGCCAGTACAAAAAAATGCCCCTTTTTAGAGCCCCCAATGTCCCCATAGTGCTTTCCCCAGATACAAAATAATGATCCCCCTACTCCCATTGTGGCCCAACAGCATGCTGCCAAATAAAAATAGTAAACTCAAATACTTTGGTACTTGAAATTTGGTGTAGGACACAGACCTCATCCCATCTGTGCCCTGGGCTCTATGCAGCCTGCGTCAGGCAATGTGATGAAGATGACACCATCCTCTAATAGGCTACAAACACTAGGACAAAAGCCTACTAGAGAGAACGACAGGGCAGGGAGACATCGCTTCCATGCGCTGGCAGAGCATTCAAGTGTATCGCTGTCCTGACACAGTTGAAAATGCAGAGATGAGATGAGCGCTTTCACAATAAAAGCACTCATTGCCCATGGCCCTTCTGCTGCCCCCAACTTGTCTCTGCCTGGTGCTCTCGCCTCACCTTGCCTCATTGGCGGTGCACCCCTGCTAGTGGCGTTTATTCCACTTGAGTGCATTTTTTGTGTCTATGGAATTTTTCAAGAAACGCAACATGATGAAACAATGGCTTTTTTTTATTTTATGCAATTCTAATGTATTAATAAGGGTTGAGCGAATTTGAGTACATCAAATTTATTAACAGAGTACCCCAAAATATACCAGCTGTGAGGTAATGTAAGGGGGGAAAAAAAGTAAGGCCTCCCTCATGTGAATTTTGTCTGTCAATTTATTTAGCAAAAATAAAAAAAGTTATGCTTTATTTTTGTTTTTTGGGGGGGATATCAAGAGTTTTTCGTGGTGTTCTTTTGTATCATGTTTTGTGTGCATTTTTTTTCTCCCTATAAAGAAGGGGTTGGAAAAATGTCTGGAAAAAAAATCACCATTGCTACATGCTGCAATTTATAAAAAAACAAAAAACTCTGGCACAGAAAACTCACCCCAACTGAAAAAAACACAGTAACAACAATAAAAAAAAACTTGCGTGCCCTGCATTTCAACATTTCTGTAGACTTTCAGCTAATATCTAGAGTTAGCATTTTTCCTGCAAAAAGTGTAGATTTTCATGCTGACTTCAGTGCATTTTCAAAATCTGCATGTGTTACAAAGGGGTGTAGCTAAAGGGGGTACAGAGGTAGCAGTCGCTATCGAGCCTAGAAGCCTGAGGGGGCCCAAAGACCCTTGTGCCACATAAGAAGACACCGGTATTATAGAAAGTGCATGCAGGTCAAGTTACACCTCTGGCTGGAGGGAAGGGGTTAGGTCAAAAATTTGGCATGGAGGAGGGGTATATTTTTGCTTCAGGCAGCATGACGGCTATTTGCTTCTCTGCTCCTTGCCACAAAGCACTGGGGGAAGGGCGGCCCTTGCACCAGAGCCCATGAGATTTTAGCTACACCCCTGGTGTTACATGTTGATTTTGCTCAGGATTCGCCACAACTATGATGTGGATTTCAAAATACTCTTTACATGTCAATTTACACAAATAACATTTCCACACTTTTTAGATGAGTTTTTGAGCGGTTCTTAACAGCATTTACAAAGCATTAAGAAAATTGCTTTACTGTAGCCACATGGTCCATAGACCTAATGGTCAGGAGTGGACCTCATTGATTTCTATGAGAGAGTTTTATATCTATGCTCTATGACCTGTGCAGAGGTGATTATACAAGGAAAGAATAGATACAGGCTTTGACTATCACCTATTGAGAATAGTAGATCCTGTCTCATCTATACACAAAGGTGATATCATTAATGGCAGGATCAGAATGACAGATAAGCAGATAACTGAAGTAAAGTGCATAGTTGCCAACTTTCCCGAATTTGCAGGGACTGTCCCTTATTTTGGTGGGGTTTTGGATGCCCCAATTTTACCAAGCTAAACGTTGGTATTAATGAAAGTTATCTGTACAGACCAAGAAGTGGTGCCTATTATTAGGCTCAGTGGCCCATGTGAAAACTGCAGTAGTTTATGTTGTTGTTTTATAAATATTGACATGGGAAATTAAAAATATCATCAAAAATTTGTGTTTAACATAAAAACCGGATTTAAAGAATAGGTCATTTTCCGATGACACATTCCATTTAAGTGAAATTCATAACACCACATAAAAATAATGTGGCATTTAGATAAATTTGTCATAATCTAAAACTAGGTTGTCACTGTGTAGTAAATCCAAACAGAAAATATCTTCTCCTTTAACACACTGTATGGCAGAACTTTACTGGAATGTCTTCTGTCCTTATTAACACATTTCTTTTACTGGCAGGACAGTTTGTATATGTCGTAATGTGCCTCCTTTTTGTCTTCAGAGGTTTGTGCCTCAGGCACCCATTACAAAGCTATATCTTCATAACTCTGGAACAGTAGTTGTCCAGTACGGAATAACGTGCTTGTCTGAACTGGTTGAGAGGGACCAATGAGGAACTCTGTGAGATCAGCATACCAAGAGAGCCTAGCAGTCACACTATACATTTGCAATGAAGTGCATACCCATGCATTAGGAAGAGACACAGAACTGTCCCTGATGGCTACTTCAGCATTCTTTATTATTGATTAACACCTTTTTAAAATGCCGGAGGGGACAGTTGTAAGCTGGCACTAATTAAAGGCTGATCAAACCATACAATGAGTAAAATGAGACTCGCTGGCTGGTGGAGCCATTTTTAATATTGTAAATGAGACATTTATCTTGCATGTTGTAACTATGTGATGTTATTTGTAATTCTATCACTTTGTATCATTGTTTAATATTGTATATCTGTTGTGATGCATTTATTTAAACTAGTGTTGAGTGAAGTTCTTGAAAATTCGATTCGGCTGGTTCGCTAAATTTTACCCAAAAATTTACTTTGTGACGAATTACTTAATCAAGAAGAACATTTCTTTGTAAGTAGTGGGTGCAATGACAGGGAACGGTGATGGCGCAGCTGCCCGTCATTGTACCCCTTAGATGCCACGTTCATCGCTCATCGCTGTATCTGACATTAATATTACGGTCTATAATTTAAAAACATAACTAAAATCATACTTACCTCATCCATTTAATCACGAAGAGACCACCACAGTCATCTTGATTAAAGATACAGCACGACATCTCGCGTGGCGCGTGATGATCACGTCGGCCGGCATCGTGACGTCGTACGTCAGCTCACAAGATTTTGTGTGGGATCTTCAATCAAGATGCCGGCGGTGGTCACTTTACACTCAAATGGATGAGGTGAATATGTTTTTTTTTTTACCCCATTTTATTTAAAATCAATTCGTTACCATGAAGTACCAGGGAATTTGGCTTTGCGGCGAATTTAATTTTTCCTGTAATTTGGATCGAAGTCCACTTCAATTCGCTCAACGCTAAAACTAGGTTTAGGGAGCTGACCCTTTTGTGAAAAAAAAGTCATCCAAACATTCTTAATTTACGCTGCATGTTATTAAGCATTTTGTAGGCATTAGTTAATTGTTTGGGGCATTTGTGGCCTAATAATGTGTTTGAACATGTGATTTTAATGGCTTTTTTTTGCAAGCCCTGCATTACAGAAAAGTATGTACCCCTCTGCAATGTCACTTCCTTTTGTAGAACAGTGTGAAAAAAAATCATAAAAAAATGCTATGCAAAAATGCGATTAAAACACCTCACTCAGCACTGTGAGATTCATTCTCACGCACGCATTGTGGGTTGTAGACAGGCAAGGATCACATGCAAAATGTATGGCACATGGTTAGTGTTGAGCGAACTTCGTCGAACGTCACAAATACATTTGCTTTGTGAATTGCTTTGTCACAAAGCTCATTTCTCTGTCAGGCTACTTTCACACTAGCGGTTTTTACAGATCTGTCATGGATCTGCAAAAACGCTTTCCTTACAACAATACAACCGCATGCATCCATCATGAACAGATCCGGTTGTATTATGCCATGACGGATCCGTTTTCTATTGTGTCAGAGATAACGGATCCCTCACCATTGACTTACATTGTGTGTCAGGATGGATCAGTCTTACTCCACACCACATCGCAGACAGAAAAACGCTGCTTGTGGCGTTATTCTGTCCATAATGGGACCGCAACGAAACGGAACAGAACGCATTTTGGTGCATTCTGTTTCGTTCAGTTTTGTCTCTATTAACAATGAATGAGGACAAAACTAAAATGTTTTCATCGCTATTGAGATCCTATGACAGATCTCAATAGCGGAATTGAAAACGCTTGTGTGAAAGTAGCCTAAGTAGTGGGCGCAATGACGGCAAACAGTATTTGCGCCCTCTCCTGTCCCGGAAACGGCATAACAAAAAACATACTTAAAGAGGACCTTTAACTAGTTTAAAAACTAACTATATCAGTGGGTCCCCCTGCACTTACTAGTATGTCTGGGCGCCGCTCCGTTCGCCCGGTATAGGCTCCGGTGTCTGCAGCTCCCTCTGTTGTACTGGGCGGAGTTTTTGTATTAGGATTGTCCCTTGCTGCAGCACTGGCCAATCGTAGCGCACAGCTCATAGCCTGGGAGTCCCAGGCTATGAGCTGTGCGCTGCGATTGGCCAGCGTTGCAGCAAGGGACACGCCTAATACAAAAACTACTGTTCTGTAGTGCAGAACACTATGTGTCTCCAGGCCTCTTTTTATATTGCATATATGTTCGCTGATCCTAGTTTTGAATTTTCTTAAGGTTCTGCCCATGTATTGTAGCCCGCAAGGGCACTCTAACACATAGATTACCCCTGCGGACTCACAAGATAGTTGTCCTCTCATACGTAATTCTTTTTGATTAAAGCAGGAGGATATGATGTTTTGAGTTCTGCATTTTTTATCCATAATGGGTCTATTTTTACAGCCCGAACTGAAGCCGCACCACACAAAGTTGTTTTTAGTGGACTTTTTGGTATTTTCTTTTAGACATCCTCGTACTATTTTGTTCCGTACAGTGGGTGCCCTTTCAAAAATAAAAGGTGGTTTATTTGGGATCAGAGGACCAATGACCTTGTCATTCTTCAATATTCTCCAGTTCGTCCTAATTACCTGCTTGATCTCAGGACATGAGGCTGAATACATGGTTTTAAATGCCCACTTAAATTTATCTGTGTTTTTCTCTCTGGCTGTTTTTATTCCAACATTGTTTTCACCAATTTCCCTTCTTTGGTCTTGTAATACCTCCTCATTATAACCCTCTTCTTTAAACCTATTTAGAATGATACCGCTCTGCGTCTCATCTGCCTGATGGGAGCAATTTCTTTTTATGCGTTGGAACTGACTCTTGGGGACCCCCTGTAACCATGGGCTATAATAACAGCTTGTGGCATCAATATAGCCATTTCTATCTGTAGGTTTGAAGAAGGTTTTGGTTGTAAGGCGTTGGTTAATAATGGAAATCTCTAAATCAAGGAAATTAACCCAACCTTACTACTCTCCTCCGTAAATTTAATATTCCATTGATTGTTATTGATGTACTGGATGAACACTGTTAAAGAGGACTCGTCACATTTCCAGATACACAGGCAATCATCAATGTATCTTCTCCAAAGAATCAACATCCCTCCTGCTCCTATTTTCTGTATGATTGGGGTAATTAATTTTTTTTCCCAATAAAACATGAAAAGATTGGCGAAACTGGGTGCGAATTTCACACCCATCGCCACTCCAGACGTCTGTAAATAAAATGAGTCGCTGTACCAGAAATAGTTATGGGTTAAACAGTATTCAATACAGTTTAGAATAAATTATTTTTGTTCAATTGCCATGCATTCATCCTTATCCATAAAATATCTCACTGCGTCCAATCCCTTATCGTTGGGAATTATGATGTAGCGTGATGAAACATCTGCTGTCATCAGATGTACATCCTCTGTCACCGTATCCACCTAATTTAGGATCTGCAAAACATGAGGTAGGATGGTGCAGTAGGCACATACTTCTGAAGAAATATATCCACATATTCTGAGCTCCATTCTAGTGATGGATCCAATCCCAGAGACAATGGGTCTCCCTGGTGGATTGACTGGGTCCTTGTGGACTTTAGACAAGTAGTAAATAAAGGGTGTGATTGGATGAGTATTATGGAGATAGTCAAATTCTTTTTTATTCAAGACTCCTTTTTTTTATGCCTCTATCGAGTAATATTTTCAGTCCTTTCTTATATTCATTGATTGGGTCCTTTTTTATAAGTTACCTTGTTACCGAGAATTTCGTGCCATTTCTTTTTCATAACTCTCCTTATTTAGAACAACTATCCGCAGGTTTTATTATTATGTTGGTGTTATTCTCTAAATCCCTTAAGGCATCTTTCTCTTTCCGATGTTTTATATTTTTATTGTCTTTGATCCCTTCTACTCCTTTTTTTACTCCTTTCTTGAACCCTTTGATGCATTCATTGTCTTTATTATTTGGGTAGAATTTTGATTTGTTTTTTAGGGAGGTATGTGGTTGTTGTTCCGTCAACTTGACTTCTATTGTTGGTTTGGACATCATATATTTGAAGATATTAAGCTTCCTTATATAACGGCATATGTTTAAATAAACTTCAAATTTATTACCCTCATATGCAGGGGCAAATTTGAGACCTTTATTGTAAAGGGGCCAGCCTCTCCATAATTTCAGTGAATCCAGCGCCGCTTCTAATTGTAAAACAGCTTCCTTGCTGTATTAAATTTAGATTATTTTCTAGACCTAAAACAGGTGTAGAAAATGATAAATGAGACGTCCATTCCAGCCCGTCCCCTTCCCTGCCCACACCACGCCCCCTTTCCTAAACGTGGTGTGAAAACTCGCAGATTGCAGCGTAAATAAGCTTTGCACTGCAACCTTTGAGAGATTTACACCACAAAACTGGTGCATATTTCATTTAGTAAATGACCCCCATTGTCCTCTAAAACTTTGCATGTAAACTTTTTTCTGTACATGCATATTTCCAGGCATTTTAGAATTTCTATATAGAAGCCTATGGGAAAAAGGCTTTTCAATATTTTTCTATAGACATTAAAATCTGGCAGCAAAAGTTTTAAACAACCTGACATTGGGGGCTTTCAACTAAAAAAATGGCATTGAAAAATACCAATAGGAACACTGAAATTAGAAAATGTGTCACCAAAAATGTTAACTGCCAGTTAAAACCAGATAGCAACACATATCCTTTTTATCTAATCTGTTTTTATTTTAGGAATCTAGATTTACTTATTCTGTTTCCTGAACATGATTATGGCCATCTTGCCTGAGCTGTAATTAACAGCATTTACAAAGCATTAAGAAAATTGCGGCAGCCACATGGGCCATAGACACAATGGGGAAGATTTATATAACTGGAGTAAAGTAGAACTGGCTTAGTTGTCCATAGCAATCAATCAGATTCCACCTTTCATTTTTTAAAGGAGCTCTAATAAATGAAAGGTGGAATCTGATTGGTTGCTATGGGCAAGTAAGCCAGTTCCACTTCACACAAGTTTGATAAATCTTCCCTACTTACTTCTAGGGGAGAGTTTTCTAGGCATGCTCTGTGACCTGTGCTGAGGTTATTGTATAAGAAAAGAATAGATAAGCTTTGATAATCACCTATTGTAAATGGTAGATCATCTCTTATCTATACAAAGTGGTGATACTATTACAGGCAGGATTTGAGTGACATAACCAGGTAACTGCAGTAAAGTGATCTGTACAGGCCAAGATGTGGCACCTATTATTAGGCTTAGAGGCCAGTGTGAAAATTGCAGTAGTTTATGGTTTTGGGTTTAATTATAGATATTGACATGAAAAATTAAAAATAACAAAATTCTTTAAAAATATGAAGAAAAATGTGATTTAAACAATAGGTTTTTTTCTGATGACACATTCCCTTTCAGACTCTTGTGTGAATCCAGAATTAAGCCCCTGGCCTACACAGCAGACATTTAACAAGAATTAAGTGCTTGCAATAATTGCCTGCTCATTACAGGACATCAGAGCTGCATTTACATGCAGCAATCATCTCCGAAATGTGGAGACGAAGGATGGCTTCTGCAGTTGATAATCCCTATAGAGAATCATTGTCTCTGGGAAGCAGATCTCTGTTTGGACAGCACAATCTGCTGAGCACAAATGATAATTTAGGTGCCTGAACCAGCGATCCTTTCACCCAATGAATGAGCATTTGCTTGTTTTTCAGGTGACCAGTGGAACTTTTACCCAGGGCAATTATCAAAAAGGACAATTCATAGAAAAACTCCTTCCCAATAGTTGCCCCAATCATTGGCTCATGTTACGGGGCCTGTATATATTACGTACAAATATACGTATTGGAAATCTTTGTTAATGTTCAATAGATATTCAATAACTGTGTGCAACAAAAGGTCAATGTCTTTGGTGCCTTGAAAACACTGCATTAGATTTTCATTTTTATCAAGAGCTGATTGTCTCATCATATCTGGTAATATATTTTTCTCTTACATAAAAGGCAGCAGAAGTGTCTAGTAGCCGCTTATCCTCCTCCCAGTTTAAATAATATGCATGTTTACGTGGGAACCAGTGCTGATAGCTGTTGGCTAAATGATTGTTTATCTCACAGCTATCATATTTCTGTCCATGGAGATAAGACTTTTGACAGTAGACCCTTCCAATAATCTAATGTCTAAGGGGCTGCCAGATGCTCCCTGATGTCTGATGCACAGGATGCAACGAACAGCCCGGGAAGAGTAGGTTTTTTCCTATCCAAAACTTTATTTTTATCTGAAATTAACTCTGCTCTATTGAAATAGATGAACGACCACTAACCGATTATGGGCAGTACCATAGTAAGACCCCCTGATTTCCAAAGCTGTATATATAGTTAGTGTTGACCTAGGCACCAAGTCTGAATATTTCCTATCAGGCCCAACTTTTCAACACAAACTCCCCGTCCTCGTGCTCCAATAGTGTCATACTGATGCCACCCCCAATATTGTGCCTGATGTGCTCCCCAATGTCCCAAAGTACTATGCGACTGAAAAAAGTAATGCCCCCAGTAGTAATAATGAGCCTTACAGTACCCCATATAAAAAAAAATATCCTTGGTAATGCCCCTATAGTGCCCCCAGTATTAAAAATGCCCCTTGTAAATCCCCTATAATTCCCTAATATTAAAAATGCCTCCAGTTTTGCCCTCTATAGTGCCCCAATGTTTAAAGTCTTCAGTTATGCACCCAATACTATCTACAGTAATACATATTCCCCCACAGTGCCCCCAGTAATGCCCCCTATAGTGCTGCCCATAATGGGCCCCACAGAGTCCTCCAGTAATGTCTCACAGTGCCCCCAGTAATGTGCCCCACCATACCTCCTCAGTAATGTCTCCCACAGTGCCCCACCCTCAATGTCCCCAATTAGCCAGGGAAGGAAAAAAAACTGATACTAAGTCCTGTACCGTGCCATCTACAATGCATCCCACAGGCCTCTTCCTGCCTGAGACGCTGGGACACAGGCAGCCAGTCATGATGATGTCACCACTCAGCATCCAAGAGCTGGCAGGCACATTGATGTCATTGCACCCACCTGTGTCAGGATTTACTACCTCATAGGCCGCAAGCCTACTAGGTCTGAGGCCTAAGAGGGTGAACAACAGGGCAGGGAACTATTGGCTCACCTGCCCCACAGCAGTATTTAACTGCATCTCCATCCTGAGGGTGGTAATGCAGTTGAATTCAGGAGGGGACTTGTGGACGTAGAGTGCAACACCCTTACTTACTGGTGCTGTAGGCCTGTGCCCTAGGGTGCCTGATTGTAAATATGATCCTGATGATTCTATATAATAATAAAATTTGTACCATGCCAATCCCTTCACTGATTCCCCATTGTCAAGCAAATTCAGTGTAAAAAATTAACCATAACATACAAGGCCATTTTCAACCTCTACTTATATCTCTGACTTTACGGTGCAGTACATCCTCATATACTATCTCCAATGCTCACATGACCTCCTTCTTTGAGCTCCTCATATCTGTTCCTCACACAATCATCTACAAGATATCTCTCATTCATCCCACACACTCTGAAACACGCTACCCCATAAGATTCTCCCCACCATCTACAACTTTCAATTAGCAACCTGAAAATTCACCTCTTCAGGAAAGCCTACAGACTACAATAAACCTGCTGCCCCTACAAAGCCATCAGGGCAGCTTCTACCCACACCTTCCCCCTTCCTCTTGCATATTGTAAGCTCTTGCAGGCAGGGTTCTCTGTTCCTCTGTATCAGTCTATTGTATTTGCTTTTGTATTATATTATATTATATTACATTATATATGTAAAACCTTTTCTCCCTGTAAGTAAACAAAGTCTATTACCAGGAAATTCACTGTTGGGCCTCTTGCCCATGACCATATGCCCTCCAAGATATACGGTCCGTGAGCAGGCCATATATCCCGGAGCGGCATTGATCGTGCACATGGGATCGCACAGCATCATAGATTACAATGAAGCTGTGGATGTCGGGCTGCCCGCTGGACTATTGTCCCGCACTCATATGATCAAGTGCGGGACAATAGTCCAGCGGGCGGCCCGACGTGCACAGACCGTATATCTCAGAGGGCATACTGTCGTGGGCAAGTAGCCTTAAGCTAGGGCCAAGCCAATCTGTGCACCCATGTTCCTCCTGTTTCCACTTCCATCCTCTCCCTCTGCTTTTCAATTGAACAGCATAGTCATCTTTTTGAGGAGAATAAAAATGTTGTACAGAATAGTACATAGCAACACATGGAGTATCTAAGGCCACAGGCACTCTGTACAACCTCCTGCATATGCATGATGAGACCTAAGGTTGTGGTGCCTTATCTGCAAAATGTATTAGAATTAAAAGTTAAAATATTTTTTTATTTTTTTTAAGTGTGATTTTCATCAAGTATTCTGTATTAACCTTGCTTAAATACCAAAGGTAAAGATCAGATAAAGGCATATACATAATTAGCAGACCTATCTATATCTCAAGTAACTGATTAGAACAAAGTGTCACATTTAAAGGTAAATTGTATGGAACATCACTAGAAAAGGAGGCCTGGCAGAACCGTGTCTGAATACAATGCACATGGTCTAATAAACTTGCAGAGAAGCAGATTTCATTACAGATTAGAAGAAGGGACAGACGTATAAAGGTTCCATGTACAGGCAGGCAGCATACCAAACACTTTTTGTGCAAGCTTATGCAGCAAATTAAAATATCAAGCCTTCCAACTGATTTGAACAATTTTGTCAGCTTTATTGTCATTCTATTATGTGCCCTCCTTTGCCTGGCAGATAATATAGTGTTTGCAACTTTGTTAATTTACACAGCCTTTAAATCTAATCTTGGGAGGCAGCCTAAAGGGTTTCTTCAGCTATTCAAATGCCGATATAATTGAAATTGTCTACTAAAGGCAGCCACGCAGTAATGAGTATTTCACTGTTCTGATTGCATGTCAATAGTATGTGTGGAGGTATGAACTGAATTAAACCCAGGACGCCACATGGTCACATTGCTTCAGTGCAGCCATGCACTAAACTTGTGTACAATATCTTATGTGTCCTCTATTCACTGTTCTACCAAAGTAGGCCACCACCCACCAATCTGCTGCTCTTGTAACCTTTTCCGACAAAGCTGGTACCAGATTTCTATAGGTCTCCAGAGATAAATTCAAGTCTGGGAAAAGTGCAATATTAATGTTTCCTTTTAGACATCAGGGACACAAACTAGCTGCACAGTGTAAGAAAGAAGCTTTTGTTGAAACAGTGACTTCTGGGTATATGGCATGTCTCTTGGCTTAAACCTATTGTGCTTTAGGCAGTACCACATTGTTCAACTTGGGGAAATTATTCACAAATTGACTTGTATTGGCCACAGGGGACCAACTATAAAATACCTTCTGTGTCTAAAAAAGTTATTAAGACTGTCAATCTATAGAGCTAGATACCTAGATAAGAGCCTTGTTTGGACACTTCTCTCTCTGGGAAGCCCGTGAAATATAGGTTCTGAGCTACAGGGAGTGCTTAGGTCGAACCCACATTGTACTGTACACATAAGTATATAATTTTAAAACAAGACCAATGAGTCATGAGGGCTTTGCCTTCCTATGGATCAACGTTGTTGGATAACTTATATTATGAGCTCCATTGGATACAGCAAGCAATGATAATGTCTGTAAAGTGCTGCGGAAAATGTCAGCGCTATATAACTAAATAAATAAGTAGGCTGAATGGATGGATGTCATTCAGTCATACAAATATTTCTACTATATTACTAGAAATGCTTGATTATGAATATAAAAGTTTTACAATCTATAGTAAAAAAATGGCATATTAATTATTTACAATAAAACATTTGAAAGTGCTGTATCTTCTACGTACTGTATATCCTATTTGCATTAGTTATGTGTCAGAGAGAGACCTAATTCCTTAAGATCACAGGATCTTTGTGTATTATTTTCTGGACGTCCAGCTTTTACTAAAACAGCAAATGTCCATTTAAGCTTAAAGGCTGATAAGGACAGGCCTCGCCTAGGCGTAATAAGAATACCTGTTTTGTTGGGAGCCTAATTTGCTAATTCTGTACGTTCTTACCGGGAGACCAAATCCATGATGTCTCCTCTTAATTGAGGCAAATGACCGATGCTCACAATAGCAGCTTACAAATGGTGACTCCTAGTGTTAGTAGTAGCAGCTAATTGATTTGAAATGATAATGATGTTTACATAAGGCATCTATACTGTCTATACTTTACCATTAGGTGATACAAATACAGTCATAGCTTCAAAAACAATTCCATTGTCATTGAGCTCTTTGTTTGGTGCACACACAAACATGTCAACAGGCTAATTAAATGGATTTTTGGGTTGAATGTTGGAATATCAAATAGCTCTAAATCACGTTAATCCCAATCTATTTGTGTAGTCGTACAGTTCAAAGTGACACAATGTATAATGGAATAGTAAAGATATGAGGCCAAAATGTAGAATAAATGTTCCTATAAAAATTAGTCTCAAGTTAATTAAAAAAGGACTATTTCAAACAAAATGACCATTTGTTGGATGAAAGTTAACAATTGTTTTAGCTGACCGTTGGCAGACCATCATGGTCGGAATAGAAGTTGTCTGAGTTAGAAATTTTCATAATATAATCAGATTGAAGATTTTTTGTTCAAAGAAAGATTATTTATAGAAGAAACATCTTTCTTTAAAAGAACATGTATTGCCAGTTTTAACTGTATAGGCAGTCATACACATTAGTTTGTAGTTGAGCAAATAAATTTTAACCAAAACAATCATTTGTCGGGTGACTTTAGTAGCCCAATGACCATCATCATCTGAAAACAAGATGGCCGTATTTGAATTTTCATCTGGTAGTTGGACAAAGATTAGCCTTGGGAAGAATGTTAAAAGAAAGATTGTATGTTCATTCCCTGGTTTTATTGAGCATTCATGGCCACTATGGACTAGAATGCATATGGCTTGGTCTGCAAAACGGTTAGTCACCAGATGATCACTTGTTCAACTGCTGTTCAACCATCATCCTCCTTTTATCTAATGTATATGGCCATTAGTGTTAAGTGAATCTAAGTATCTGAAGTAGACTTCGATCAGAGTTTCAGGAAAAATGCAATTTGCTGCAAAGTCGAATCTCCTCGTGCTTAGCGGTAACGAATCCAATTTTCCTGAAATGGCAGTAAAAAAATAAATACATACTCACCTCATCCATTTGAGCGTAAAGAGGCTGCCACGGCCATCTTTATTGAAGATCCTGCACAAAATCTCGTGCATGGTGACATATGAGATCACCACACTGGCTAGCGTGATGATGTTGTGAGATTTCACACTGTGACTTAGATCAAGCACTCAAATGGATAAGACGATTGTTTTTTTTGTTTTTTTTACCGGATTAACCCCTGAAAGACCTCACTATTACTCTCAGATACCGCGATTAATGCAGCATCTAAAGGGTTCAATGACTGGGGCGGCACAATCATCATTCCCCATTATTGCACCCGCTACTTACAAGGAAATGCGCTTTGTGACAAAGTTATTAGTTACAAAGCTAATTTCTTTGTGAATTTCTTTGTGAAATTCTGCGAAGCAGCCAAATCTAATTTTTCAAAACTTCGCTCAACACTAATGGCCATCTAAACAACCTAAAATGTGTATGGCTGTGTCTATGAAATGATCGGTTGCTATGTGATTGCTTGTTCAACAGTTGTTCAGCCATTAATCTACTTTTTCCAATGTATATGGCCTTCTTAATATGAAAGATCTCTACAAACTTGTAGTTACTTGAAGCATTACTGTAAAGGTTGCAATTCTTTATAAGTGATTCATTTCATACACATTTAGAATACAGAGTGGAGGAACGGAGAGGACACAGCATAAATGATTGGTAATGTATTTCACAGTGCTGTGCACAGCAGAAAGATTTTGTGTAACCTGTTATTAATGTTGTATCTGTTCTCCATAGTCCTTTTATTTCCTTTTATAGGTCTTACACTTATGTTTATTGAATAATTTGTGAAAACTTTGCCAAGGACTATGCAAAGCAGACATATATAAACTATTGGTCTCATGAACTTGATTAATAGGCCTTATGCACACGACTGTATCTGTTTTGCTATCTGCAAATTGTTTGCAGAACTATTGACTTCAATGGATCAGCGGTTTGGGGGCAAATTTAGGACACATTCTTTATTTTTTCATAAGGGACATAAGGATTCAGAAAGCAGGCAGATCATCTGTGTGCTTTCCGCATCCATTTGTCCAGTCCGCAAAAAGATAGAATATGTCAGCAAAATGTGGCCGATGGACCCTTTGAAAGCAATGAGTCCACAAATAAAATGTGGACGGCACATGGACTAAATCAGTATTTTGAAGATCTGCTCTTTGAGGACTGCAAAACATATATGATTGTGTACATGGGGCCATAAATGGATCCCCAGGAAACCGCACAACCCTACTTGAAATAGAGTATAATTATTTACCTCACAGATCCCGCACTGTGCTCTTGTTTTCCCAGCCAAGCTCTGGTTACCTGGCTGACCTCATCAGCTGCACTGATGAAGCCATCTTCATGGCTGCCACTCTGAAGACATCAGAGCCAAAGTATGGTCACCCAGGGAGTTAGGTGCAACACCAGCCATAATGAGTTGTTTCTACTTAAAGGGCTTTTCCATGTTCAGAGCTGAACCTGGACATATCCCTTTCGTCACCCAGGCAGACCCTCTGAGATTAAATGAAATGGTCCGATGCTAGGGCTTTTTCATTAAATCTGGTGACTTACCGGGTCTCTGCAAGGCAGAGGCATCTGCCTAGCAGTGAGTCTGGTGATGTAACTGGCACTAATGTGCAGGTTTTAGTGCTACCCTAGCCTAATAAAATGCTAAAGCTCACCCATTAGTGCCGGTGATATCACCAGCAACACTGCTAGGTGGAAGTCTCAGCCTAGCAGTGTAAAAATATAAACAAAAAAGCCCTTGCCCTGTGCAATGCAGAACAGGGGGACTGCCTGGATGAAGAAGGGGAGATGTCTGAACCCGGACAATCCCTTTAAATGGATAGTGTTGAATTTGTCTGTTGCTGTTTAAAGTGACAATGTGCCTAATTTCCCTATTGCCTCTAAATAAGTCTGTGCCCTCATTGCAAACTATAACCACCAGGCCTGTCACCTGTCAAAGATTGTTTGTTGTAACTGTAAGCTTGTTTCCCCCGAGTCAAGTAAGTGCTTTGTTTAAAGGGAATCTGCCACCAATATTTCATCTATAAAAGTAACGCTAAGATGCTGTTGTGCACTCAAACATCATTTAAAGCATAACCTTGGTATCTTTATGTGAATTTGTGATCACAAGAAAATATAATTTGTACTATATGCAAATGAGGCACAAAGTTCCCAGCAGAGCATTTAACATTTTTATAAAGTCCCTAAGCCCACCTCTTCAAAGAGACAAGATGGCTGTCATTCCACCTCTGGTAGTTCTGCAATGCAAAGCCAGCAGCACTGTGCGTGCACAGTACATTCAATGAGGCAGACTACCAGTCTGCGCAGGATGTGGACACAGCGGAGTTAGGTGATGTCACAGTCCGAAGGAGAAGGCATCAGTGATGTTGCACAGAGTGCACAGGGAGGCACTGGGAGTGGGAGAAGAGGCTGGCTGGGGAATATCCTGTTGAGTACTTTGCACTTTGTTTGCATGCAGTAAAAATATACTTTTCTTGTAATCAGAAATGCACATAAAGATACCAAAGGTATGCTTGAAACAATGTTTGTGTGCACAGTAGAAACTTAAGACCCCTTTCATGTAATTGCATCTTTCATACACTTTCATGTTACATAGGCAAAATTTTGGTGACAGATTCCCTTTAAGTTACAAATACTTCTGCCTGACTCCTTCCAACATCTGCTAGAGGGACAGATTTTTTCTGTAAGGTCTGACAACCTTTACAGATTTGACCTATGTGGACAACCATTTTTGTAGGTCGTATTAATACATATGGATGTCAAAAAGGCGGTCCTCTGTCCCGAACCTAACTCTGATAACATTACAGTGTTATCTCATGCCATCTTGTGACAAAATCCATTGAAATACATGGGAAGAGTTAGGTAACCTCTTTGTGCCATTTTTTACTATACTGGTTAACCATGAAATTTAGTTTGGCTGTATTTGTAAACGTTTTAACACAATAATTTTTCATCCACTTGTATTCTTTACTTTTAAATCAGGGGCTACACGGCAGTAAGTCTCAAGAAAAGTTGCGAGACAAAAAATATGTGTCTTGTCTGCAACTTATCGTGTGACTATTTTAGGGCAATGGTTTGGCTGTAAAAACAGCAAATAGAATGTTGCATGCGACTTATATAAAAGTCAATGGAGTAAAGGACACAAACCCATCAGGTCTGGATATTTTGTGACTGTGGCATCATAGTCACGCCATGTAGTTTGTCCCATTGCGACACCATTGACACTCATTAGATTCAGTGTAGCTGACTTTCATGTGTAGCCTCAGCCTCAAGAGCAGATTAAAAGGATGATGATAAATGGAAATTGTGATTTAAAAAAAATATATTTTTCTGATTAATTATTACATCTCAACCACTTCTATCAAACTGCATTATTTTATCATGCAAATTTTTTTTAGGTCAAAGTGGATGAAAAATGTAAGATTGTCATACAGGGAAATAAAATATAGGCTGTTCAGAAGTTTACAAAATGGCATGTGCATCTATATAATTATTAGAGATGAGCGAATTTCTCAACAATTTGATTCAGTCAGTTTGCCAAATTTTCTGAAAAGATTAGATCCGATCTGAATTTATTCGTGGCGAATTGCATTAAAAAACAGGCTGCAGAGAGCCTGTATAGTGTATAGTGGTGTAGAACACTGTGCCTTGCAGTAACACACATAGGGAGTCTGCTGTGGCAGTAAAACAATACTGTGAGTCAGTATGACATGCACATGACAGACGTCACTCTTAGAATCACTGCACACTTCAATTATTTGGGCAGTTATGGGACCAAAACTGACCAAATAACTCAAGAGTTAACTCAGCCTTACAGGTGAATGTAAAGATACTACTATAGCGTGAAAAAGCACACTTCTTTTACACTGTCGTAAGCTGATTCCACATAGTTGTTTACAGAACCTGTTCTATTAAACGCTTATACAAGTAGAGCCCCCCCGACATAGTGGAGAGGGTGTCAGCAGTAAGTTTGTGTTGACGTCACTGATTTTTTTGCCCATCCTCTGATGAGTCAGAACAATAACCCCCAAAAAAGGGATCCTGTCTGTTGAGCATCCACCTTCACTCGGTCATCATTTTGTCAGTAATTAGAGTTGAGCAAGTTACCAGCTGCGCGATCAAGTGGATGAGATGATTTTTTTTTCTTTTTAACTCCTCAGTAGACATTTTATTTAGCATTCTGTTTTAAGAATGCTATTATTTTCCGTTCTAAACATGTTATAACGGAAAATAATAAAATCACCCGAACACTGAAACCGAACCCGAACTTTTGTTAAAAAGTCTGGGTTCTGGTACGGGTACCCGAACTCGCAAAGTTCGGTATGAACCTGAACTTTGCAGTTCGGGTTTGCTCAACTCTAATTACTGACAAAATGATGACCGAGTGAAGGCGGTTGCTCAACAGAGAGGATCCCTTTTTTGGGGGTTATTGTTCTGATTCATCAGAGGATGGGCAAAATAATCAGTGACGTCAACACAAACTTACTGCTGACGCCCTCTCCACTCTGTAACGGGGGCTCTTTCACGCTATAGTAGGATCTTAACATTCACCTATAAGGCTGAGTTAACGCTAGAGTTATTTGGTCAGTTTTCGCCCCATAACTGCCCAAATAATTGTAGTGTGCAGTGATTCTAAGAGTGACGTCTGTCATGTGTGTCATACTGACTCACCACTGCATATGGGGTTGAGCACTTCCTTCTTTTTTAATACCATGCCAATTTGTAGTTTGTATTTAGAATTTTTTGGAGGCGTAGAAACTCCTAGTCTGAATGTGCCTTTATTTCCATCTACAGGCAGCATTCTGGTGCACATGTGAGACTCGGGCTATATCAGCCAGTCTTGGGTGGGGCTCAGAGCTCTCTGCCTCCTCCCATTGTATGCATGGTCACATGCTGGAGGTTACTGGGAGATTGCTTTGAGTCGGACCTTGCGCTCCTGTAATTCACACACTGGCTCCTGGTATTGCCCACACGGCCCAGGTAGGTTTAGCATTAGGTCCCAAGCTACTTGAGAAACCTTGGCGCGGTGCTTGGACTCAGACATGTCCTCACGTAGGACATGTTGGCTAATCTCTCAATTTTAACACCAGTTTGAGGACTTAGTAAGCCCGCAGAGTGCACCTGTCTTTGTTTTTGTTATATTATTTATGCTTTTTATCACATCCACACATTTGCTATCCTATGTAGGATGTCCATTGTGGTACTTGTGGTCTGCTGCAGGCATCCTCCATTGTATGCATTTTTGCTGGGGATTGCCATTAACAGCAGACCACAAGTGCAGGATCTGCCCCCCAGTATAGATGCACCACTGCATATGGGGTTAAGCACTTCCTGTTTTTTTAATACCATGCCAATTTGTAGTTTGTATTTAGAATTTTTTGGAGGTGGAGAAACTCCTAGTCTGAATGTGCCTTTAGGGCCGTTTCACACGAGCGGATGCCGTGCGTGGCATCCGCTCCGTGAAAGAGTGCCAAGACCCGCTGCAGACTGCAGAGGCACGGAGTATTAACATGACTGTTAATGCTCCGTGCCTCTCTGTGATCTCTTTCCTACGAAATCACAGTGACAACTGTGATTTCGTAGCAAAGCGATCACAGAGAGGCACGGAGCATTAACAGTCATGTTAATACTCCGTGCCTCTGCAGTCTGCAGCGGGTCTTGGCACTCTTTCACGGAGCGGATGCCACGCACGGCATCCGCTCGTGTGAAACGGCCCTTATTTCCATCTACAAGCAGCATTCTGGTGCACATGTGAGGCCTGGGCTATATTAGCCAGTCTTGGGTGGGGCTCAGAGCTCTCTGCCTCCTTTCATTGTATGCATGGTCACATGCTGGGGGTTACTGGGAGATTGCTTTGAGTCGGACCTTGCGCTCCTGTAAGTCTCCCACTGGCTCCTGGTATTGCCCACACGGCCCAGGTAGGTTTAGCGTTAGGTCCCAAGCTACTTGAGAAACCTTGGCGCGGTGCTCGGGCTCAGAAATGTCCTCACATAGGACATGTTGGCTAATCTCTCAATTTTAACACCAGTTTGAGGGCTTAGTAAGACCGAAGAGTGCACCTGTCTTTGTTTTTGTTATATTACCTATTATCTACCTTGGAGATTTTGCAAGTTTTCCCACCTACAAAGACTGGAGAGGTCTGTAATTTTTATCATAAGTACACTTCAACTGTGAGAGACAGAATCTAAAAAAAACTCCATAAAATCACATTGTATGAGTTTTAAATAATTAATTTGCATTCTATTGCATGAAAAAAGTATTTGATACAATAGAAAAACAGAACTTACTATTTGGCACAGAAACCTTTGTTTGCAATTTCAGAGGTCATACATTTCCTGTTCCTTGACCAAGTTTGCACACACTGCATAAGGGATTTTTGCCCACTCATCCATACAGATCTTCTCCAGATCGTTCATGTTTTGGGGCAGTCACTGGGCTACATTGAGTTTGAGCTGCCTCCAAAGACTTTCGATTGGCTTTAGGTGTGGAGACTAGGCCACTTCAGGACCTTGAAATGCTTCTTACGGGGCAACTCCTTAATTGCCCTGGATGTGTGTTTTGGGTCATTGTCTTGCTGGAAGACCCAGTCACGACCCATCTTCAATGCTCTTACTGTGGGAAGGTTAATGGACAAAATATCACGATACATGGCCCCATCCATCCTCCCTTCAATACGGTGCAGTCGTCCTGTCCCCTTTTCATAAAATCATATATATTAATGCTAAGACTGGCCTAGACCTATCTTTACCCAATTATAAAGTGTGTATTAAAACGTCACTTTTAATTCAAAATAATGATAAAACGGCTGTGAGCTATAACAAACAATAAAAACACTTTGTTTCCACCTCAAAGAGTTGACGACTTAGTTGCTGCCAAGATTAGGGAGATTTGCACTATCTCCTAGCTCAAAAAAACTCACTATATTAAATGAAATGTCCTACACAAGGACTTCCCAGCTAATAAGCAACATTGGAGTGGACAACAATTGTTTAAAACAGTCAACTGCACCCCAACATGTTTCACCAGATCACTGGCTTCTTCAGGGGACATGATGGTGGTATATATGCCACAATTCTGTAATTGATTTGCATGGTAGCCAATTACAGCCCCCCCCCCCCTTTGTAAACTTTTGAGAAAAGCACCCCACAAAGTATGATGTTTCCACACCCTGCTTCACGGTTAGGGGTGTGTTCTTGGGGTTGTACTAATGCTTCTTCCTCCAAATATGGTGAGTGGAGTTGATACCAAAAAGTTCTATTTTGGTCTCATCTGACCACATGACCTTCTCCCATGCCTCCTACATGGTCATGGGCGAACTTCAACTAGGCCTGGACGTGTGCTGGCATCAGCAGGAGGACCTTGCGTGCCCTGCAGGATTTTTATCCAAGATAGCTTAGTGTATTACTAAATGGTAATTTTTAAGACTGTGGTCCCAGTTCTCTTCAGGTTATTGACCAGGTCCTCTCGTGTAGTTCTGGGCTGATTCCTGACCTTTCTCAAAATCATCCTTTTTAGAGATGAGCAAATAAAAGTTGACAAAGTGGAATTCGATTCGAATTTCAGGAAAAATTCGATTGGCACCGAATCCGAATTTCCTCACGCTTTGTGGTAACGAATCACATTTTTTCCATCTAAAATGGCTACTGCACATGTTAGGACATGGAGCAAGGATCTCTTGGAACGAGGGATCACCAACAATGCCATGCATGCAGCCAATCAGCAGCCAGCCCTGTGATATCACAGCCTTATAAATAGCCTCAGCCATCTTGGATTCAGCCATTTTCCACTGTACTTAGTGCAGGAAGAGACGTCAGCAGGCACTAGGGACAGTAGTAGAAAAGACTTTAAAACTTTTACTTTGCTGTATAGAAGTTCAGGAAAAGGATAGGGAGGAATCATTCCACAGTATTGAAGCAGAGCAGGTTTCAGTAGGGGAGTTTACAGCCTGGGAAATAGGAACAATACTATTACACCTTGCTGCACTAATTGCAGATCCAAATTGCCATTATACTGCTCTGTAATTTCAGAAAACCGTTCTTGTTATTGGGGTGCAAATGCTGTTTGATATAACCATTAACAGGGTTTATTACAAGGAAATATTTATACGTCTTATTTGTCCTTGTGCGATGCAGTTAGATATTCTAAAGCATATTTTGGCTTGTATTAGTGGGGGGGGGGGGGGCTTATTAGCCGTTGTGTGGTGAAGTGAGAAAATTATAGCCCTTTTTGGAGTGTATTAGTGGCAAAAAATATATATATATATATATATATATATCATATCATTTCGTGCAGGATGTTTTTATCTTAGTTTTTTCTTTTTTCTATGATTTTTTTAAATTATGTAGTATATGCTTGAAGGAGTGGCACCTTCAAGTGTGAATGCGCTCCTATTAAAAATGCCATGAATGCCAATGGCAAAAAAAAAATACTTGTATATCCTGTGTCTCATATTTCATACCTTTCCCAACCTTCAGAATCTGGAGCTGGCAAAAAGCCAGTTAAAACAAAAAAAAAAAAGAACACATAATAGTGCCGAACAATGCCACCAAAAACCTAGGTGTGAAAGGACCCTAAAGTAAAACTGTTAGTAGAAGTTGATAACTATGACTTAGGACTCTAGCCTATATGAACAAACTGCACAACCCCCAAACTACAATGGGCTGTTTCCAAATGTATTTTAAGTGTTTTCAGAGTGTGAATTTGCAATTTTTTTCAATATTCAGCAGTATTTATTATATAAAATAATATCAACTGTCAGGTCAATTTACATGTTTAGTCTTTGGTTCAGGTTCCACAAACCTGCTTCCAGGATATAAAAGGCCCACGGTTAACCATGGCTGATACAGGAAAGAGAAGCTTGGAATAATTCTAAACCCTTATAGCAATAGAAAATGTGCAGGTTATCATGTGCTATAATTTCTGCAAAAGATAAGCAACACAGGGCCCTGAGGTGCTTTATCTCATATCACCATGGTGTAATGCTTAGCCCTTAGATCCATGGTATAAATTAGTTACCACATCAATCAATAGAAAAATAAATACATTAACCATTGATTTGCATGGCTCATAGAGCTAAATATTGTAAAATATTCAGTGTTAGCCAAATAACCAATGCTAGCATTAGCCTTCGTAAAGAATTTTAGTAATGTTTCCAATACTTTTGTTGTTGGTTTTCATTTTCTTATATAATAGGTTGTACAACTATTTTTGTTTCAGGATAGATAGATAGATAGATAGATAGATAGTACAATTGAGCTTAAGAGGGTTCTCTGGGATTTTATAATTGATGACCTACCATAGGATAGGTCATCAATATCAGGTTAACGGGGGTCCAACACCCCACATCCCCGACAATCAGCTGTTTGGAAGTAGCCAGAAATAGTCATTGAAACTACACAGCTCTATACACTGTACAGCAAAAAGAGACGGTTACTGCAGCACTGCTCGCATTCAATTAAATGGGAGTAGCTCTGCATTAACCAGCTGTATCCACCACACAATGGACAGAGCGATGGACAAACCCCTTTAAGATAAAGTTGATATGGATAAATGTGATTAAAATTTGTACATCACAAAATACATTTTTAACAAGTTGTGGACCTCCTGCAGACTATATGAGTATGGGTAGTCCACATACTCATACATATCATTGCATAATTAGCAACTGCATGGAGATGGTCAGTGACTTGCAGGGTCCCCAGCGCTACGTTCTTCTCCAGTCCTAGCAAGCATATGATTACTGGGGGCTGGGTGCCTGGAAGATCAACTCTGCAATGAGGCTCAACAGCCTTGTAAAACCCATGGGGGCTGTATTTCCCCTGTAACTGGGGCTAATAAGTTTGTCCCTGTTACAGGAGAAATCAGAAACAACAACAAAAATGTAATGGTAAATTCCTCCAAAAGTCTTGTTTGACTTTATTAGTGATGAGTGGCAGGGGCTATATGTCATGGAACCATGAACCAGACGTACAACAAGAGATAAGTGGAAATAAGAAGGCTTTATTGAAAATCAAGCTGTAAGCAAAAGTCCAAACGGATGGCTAAACCGAAGCAGGGTCTTGCGTAGACAGAGGTCAGGAACCAGAAGGGTAGTCAGACGAAGCCTGGATCAGGAACCAGCAGGGTAGTCAGACGAAGCCAGGATCAGGAACCAACGGGGTAGTCAGACGAGGCCAGGATCAGGAACCAGAAGCAGCAGCAGTCTTAGAAGCATGTGAACACAGGAGGACCAAGCAAGGAACTGAAGCCACAGACCTCCTATATATATGAGCTAGGCATCCAGCTCCTCCCAGTGGGAAGGAGAAGCCGCAGGGTGGGAGGCTACAAGAAACCCAGAAACCAAGATGGCCGCCAGCACATGTCAAACGAAGGAGAACAGTAAGAAGGTAAGACCATGACAGTACCTCCCCCTCAAGGGCCCCTCCTCCGCGGAGTAAGGAACGGTTTCTGAGGGAAGCGTGCGTGGAAGGCTCGGAGCAAAGCAGGAGCATGGACATCTGCGGAGGGAACCCAGGAACGCTCCTCTGGACCATAACCACGCCAATGGACCAAAAACTGCAACCGACCGCGGACCAGGCGTGAGTCCAGGATATTGCTCACCTCATATTCCTCACGATTGCCCACTTGGACCGGACGGGGCCGAGGAACCGAGGAAGTGAAACGATTACACACCAATGGCTTCAACAGGGAGACATGAAACACGTTGGAGATCCGCATGCCAGGAGGAAGCGCAAGGGCATAGGCTACCGGGTTTACCCTGCGAAGCACTCGGAAGGGACCAACAAAGCGAGGCGCCAGCTTGGGAGTGGGCACTCGAAGGTTGAGGTTGCGGGTGGACAACCATACACGGTCTCCGACCTGGTAGGAAGGAGCGGGCGCTCGTCTGCGATCAGCCTGGAGTCTCTGGCGCTGCGCAGAGACCTCAAGGGACCTCTGGATCTGTACCCAAGAAGCACGTAGGACGGAAAGGTGATCCTCCACAGCCGGAATATCCTGGGGAGAGAATACCTCCGGTAACACGGCAGGTTGGAACCCATAATTGGCCATGAAGGGAGACGTCCCAGAGGAAGAGTTCACCGCCGTGTTCCTGGCAAACTCAGCCCAAGGCAGGAGGTCAACCCAATTGTCTTGGTGATCGGAGACATAGCAACGAAGGAATTGCTCCAAGGCCTGATTGGATCGTTCTGCGGCCCCATTGGACTGAGGGTGGTAGGCCGAGGAGAAAGAGAGATGAATCCCCAACTGGGAGCAAAAGGCGCGCCAGAACCTGGACACAAACTGACTCCCCCGATCCGACACAATCTCCTTGGGCAAACCGTGCAACCGGAAGACCTCCCTGGCGAAAATCGTGGCCAACTCTTGTGCAGAGGGTAACTTCTTGAGAGGAACACAGTGGCACATTTTGGAAAACCGATCCACAATCATGAGAATGACCGTATGGCCTCGGGATGCAGGAAGGTCCACAATGAAATCCATCCCCAGGTGTGACCATGGGCGCTCCCCGGTGGCTATGGGCTGCAAAAGGCCCAACGGAAGGTGCCGAGGGGACTTACTCTGGGCACAAACGGAGCATGCCGCTACATATGCGGCGATGTCGGAACGTAGAGAAGGCCACCAGAACAGACGTGAAACAGCCCAGGACAGCTGATTCTTTCCAGGATGCCCCGCGGCCTTGGAGTTATGGTAGGTTCGCAACAACCGAGTGCGCAACTCCTCAGGCACAAAACACCTGCCGTTGGGTCTCCCAGAGGGAGCACCAGATTGAGCCGCCAAAATCTGCTCACCCAGGGGAGAGGTCAGGCTGGTGCGAATGGCGGCCAGGATCTGATTCGGAGGTATGACCGAAGTCGGAATCGACTCCTCCCCGGACAGCTCGGAGTACTGCCGTGATAAGGCATCCGCTCTGATGTTCTTGGAACCGGGTAGGTAGGAGACCACGTAATTAAAACGTGACAAGAACAGAGCCCATCTGGCCTGACGTGGTGTCAATCTCTTGGCCTCAGAAAGGTAGGTCAGATTCTTGTGGTCCGTCAGGATGAGAACCGGAACCACCGAACCCTCGAGCAAGTGCCTCCATTCTTTAAGGGCCTGCACGATGGCCAATAACTCCCTGTCACCAATCTGATAGTTGCACTCCGCGGAAGACAGTTTCCGGGAGTAAAACCCACAAGGAAGCAGAGGACCCTCTGGTGTTCTACGCTGAGACAGAAGGGCGCCTACTCCCGTCTCAGACGCGTCCACCTCGAGGACAAAGGGCAACCCAGGGTTGGGATGCGACAGAATCGGAGCCGACACAAAGGCGGACTTTAGAGCCTCAAAAGCTCGGATGGCCTCGAGCGGCCAGACCTGGAAATTACTGCCCTTCCTGGTCAGATCTGTGAGAGGCTTGGCTAGCATAGAAAAGTCCCTGATGAACTTCCGATAATAATTGGCGAAGCCCAAAAAGCGCTGCAGGGCACGGAGACCACTGGGCTGGGGCCACTGTAAGACAGCCGAAACCTTCTCAGGATCCATGGAGAACCCCTCAGCGGAAATGATGTAACCTAAGAAGGTTACCTGGGATCGGTGAAATTCGCATTTCTCAAGCTTACCGAACAGCCTGTTCTCTCGTAACCGTTGCAACACTCGTCTGACATCCATAATGTGGGCCTCCATGGATTCAGAATATACCAAGATGTCATACAAATAGACCACCACACACTGCTGCAACAGGTCACGGAAAACATCGTTGATGAATTCATGGAAGACTGCGGGAGCATTGCACAACCCAAAGGGCATAACCAAGGATTCATAATGACCGGTCCTGGTGTTAAACGCGGTCTTCCACTCATCGCCCGCCTTGATCCTTACCAGGTTATATGCCGCCCTCCGGTCGAGTTTGGTAAAGACCGTGTGTGGCGGAACCCGCCTCGCCACTGGGCATTGGAGAGGCCTGGCTGCCCGCCTCCTACCTGCTGACTATGGCCCCTGGTGATTTGGTACGTTTGAATGCAATATTTGGGCATGTGCTATTTTATATTGCTGCTACTGGCCCTTTAATGGCCATCCGTGGACATGTCTGACTTTTAGGAGCAATGCCCCTTTAAGACTGTGTAGCAGATTGCATTCAGGCTGTCTTAAATACTATGCATGTTATTATGTGTTCGGTTGAATTGTATATGTGTATGCCAGGGTTCAAGTTAGTCCATTACGTTTGATAATTGTATTTTGTGAATTACATCTCAGACAATGCTCATTGTGTTTTGTTTATTGCGTTACAGACAGAGGGAAGGGGATTTTGTGTACAATTGCTGGGAAGGTTTAAATACTGTAGATACATATGATTGGCTGTTTTGCAGAGCCTGTGGGTGGTACCTTGTTGGAAGATATGTATAAATCAATGCTTGTGTTAAAATAAAGGGAGTTCCTGTTTTAAACCTCAAGGTGAAGTGTCGTCTCATTCTTGGGGGAGGATTTATTGCATGCTGTCCCAGTTTGACTGCTAGGAGTGAAAACCTATTCGTATGGTTCCTATTCAACTGCCTACAGCATTCATATGCATCAAGAGGATTTATCTGCTGCTTCGGTTTGGTGATTGTGGTGTCTGCCAGAGTGCTTGGAAGCCTCAGGAAACGCTAGGCGCATCCGTAAACGGAGGTACTCAGTCGGGGTGCCAGGTGATCCGTTACATTGGTGGCAAGCGGTGGGATGGCGTCCTAGTGCGAGGAGAAGCAGCTCAGAGACACCGGTAACGTGTGGAGTTACAAATTGAGGGCAAACGCTAGCACTCGTGCAGCGCCCCTGGGAGCAGAGGTATCCAGCGACTTGGAACAGACAAGTATGGAAGGCTCTGAAGATGACTGGCTGGCCGAGGTGAGGCAGCGAGTGGACCAGTATGGAGATAATGTGTCCATGGATATATGCCAGGCCATCTGGAACCAGGTCACAGCCAAGCGACACGCAAGGATGGAACGAGAATTCCGACTGGCGAAAGAGAGAGAAATTGCCCAGCCGAAGGAGTGTTACAGCAGCCGAGCAGAGGCTGCATCCGAGGAGGTAAGCCGTTTCCCCTTGAGGCGGCCAGAGGAACCCGAAGTAGGGGTCCTCATAGACTGGTCCTGTGAGGAACCACAACAGGCAGGTGGAGACGGGACCGAGGTCTCTCCACCGGGATGCTGGGCAGCTGGCCCAGACCCTCAGCAGCAGCCGAAGTTGCCAGGTGTGGACGCAGGTGGTCCTTACTCGCAAATGTTGAGGGACCTCACAGACTGGTCCTGGGAAGACCCACAGATGGCAGGTGGAGATGGGACCGAGATCTCTCTACCGGCCCTACAGGGATACTGGGCAGCCGGCCCAGATCTCCAACTCCAGCAGCAGTACCAGGAGGAGGAGGTAAGCAACCCCTCCCCTCCACAGCCAACTCCAAACCAGGTACTGGGGTCAGTAGAGGAGTCGTTAGCCCCCTCTGGCCCCCTCCCAGTAGAAAAGCTGGCATCTGGGCAGAGCGCCGCTGACCTCTGCCCTACTTGTCCCCTTACTACCCAGCAGGACTGTACTCCAGTCCCTCCAGCAGAAGAGCTGGCATCAGGGCAGAGAGCCGCTAGCCTCTGCTCCACCGACCCCCTTGTTACAGGGCTGGCTTGTACCCCCCTCGCCCCAGCAGAATTGCTGGCCTCAGTGCAGAACACCGCTGGCCGCTGTTCCCCAAGTAGCCCCAGCGGTTTGCCTAGCACACCAAGGGGAGACAGCAAGCCCCACAACAGTGCAGATGGGACCGTAGTCTCTGTACCTGCACCACTGGAGATATGGACAGTCTGTCCGGGTCCACAACAACAGGACAATGTATTGGAAGGAGAGGCAGTCTGTTTTCCCCTACAACAAGGGAGGGTGTCGCAGAGAGAGGAGCCTGTTACCCCTTCCCCCCAGCAACAGCTTTGTTCAACCAGGGGAGAGGGCACCCTGGTTACCTTCCCCCCAAGTCATGGATCTACAACTGGGCACAAGTGGCAGGGGGCCATAGGGACAACTACACCCTTGGAGAAAGGCCGGCTGACTATCAGAGCCCCAGACCGCCTGGAGGTCTGGAGTCTGGATAGTCTCAATGGGAAAGGGGAGAAATGTGGCGGAACCCGCCTCGCCACTGGGCATTGGAGAGGCCTGGCTGCCCGCCTCCTACCTGCTGACTATGGCCCCTGGTGATTTAGTACGTTTGAATGCAATATTTGGGCATGTGCTATTTTATATTGCTGCTACTGGCCCTTTAATGGCCATCCGTGGACATGTCTGACTTTTAGGAGCAATGCCCCTTTAAGACTGTGTAGCAGATTGCATTCAGGCTGTCTTAAATACTATGCATGTTATTATGTGTTCGGTTGAATTGTATATGTGTATGCCAGGGTTCAAGTTAGTCCATTACGTTTGATAATTGTATTTTGTGAATTACATCTCAGACAATGCTCATTGTGTTTTGTTTATTGCGTTACAGACAGAGGGAAGGGGATTTTGTGTACAATTGCTGGGAAGGTTTAAATACTGTAGATACATATGATTGGCTGTTTTGCAGAGCCTGTGGGTGGTACCTTGTTGGAAGATATGTATAAATCAATGCTTGTGTTAAAATAAAGGGAGTTCCTGTTTTAAACCTCAAGGTGAAGTGTCGTCTCATTCTTGGGGGAGGATTTATTGCATGCTGTCCCAGTTTGACTGCTAGGAGTGAAAACCTATTCGTATGGTTCCTATTCAACTGCCTACAGCATTCATATGCATCAAGAGGATTTATCTGCTGCTTCGGTTTGGTGATTGTGGTGTCTGCCAGAGTGCTTGGAAGCCTCAGGAAACGCTAGGCGCATCCGTAAACGGAGGTACTCAGTCGGGGTGCCAGGTGATCCGTTACACCGTGGCCCCTTTGAGGCGATCGAACAGCTCGGAAATCAAGGGTATCGGGTAAGCGTTCTTGATCAGTGATGCGATTGAGACCCCTGTAATCGATGCAAGGCCTCAACTCACCGCCCTTCTTTTTCACAAAGAAAAATCCAGCCCCTGCCGGGGACGAGGATTTGCGAATGTGTCCGCGTGAAAGCGCCTCCCTCACGTACTCCTCCATGGCCTCATTCTCCGCTACCGACAGTGGATAGACTTTGCCACGAGGAGGAACGGCACCAGATTGTAACTCTATGGCACAATCGTATGGGCGGTGCGGAGGTAGGGCAACCGCGCGCACCTTATCGAATACATCCCGGTACTCTTCGTATTCAACAAACCACCAGCACCAGAGTCCACCAACGCCTGGGTCATCACCGAGCCCCCGACCCAGGAGAGGACAACAGTGATCAGTGGTTTGTCAACACGGGAAACCGGGGACGAGGAGACTCCACCCAAGATCTGCCCCCGACAGGATCTCAGGTGCGAGCGTTTCCCGGACGGTTCGGACATGCCAACCGAAAATGCCCACCGAGACCACAGTACATGCATCGGCCCTCGCGTCTCCGGAGTACCCTCTCCCCCTCGGACAGGCGAGCAAACCCCAGCTGCATGGGTTCACCCCCAGACGAGTCATCCCCAGGAGGCGTGGGAGGAGAGGGAGGCACGGGTGGGACAGCAAACGTAGGCGCCAATCTGTTAGAAGGCCTCCGCAGGCTCTCCTTAAAGGAAGGTCTCTCCCTGAGTCTGGTGTCAATCAAAATCAGGAAAGAAATAAGAGACTCGAGCTCCACTGATAGGTCCTTAGCTGCAACCTCATCCTTCAAGGCATCCGAGAGACCATGAGAGAAAGCAGCGACCAGAGCCTCATTATTCCAGCCCACCTCTGCTGCCAGGGTACGAAACTCAATGGCGTATTCAGCTACGGATCGTGAACCCTGTCTGATGGACATAAGGAGCTTCGCAGCAGAGGCAGCACGAGCCGGCACATCGAATACCTTCCGAAGAGAAGCAACAAAACCGGAAAACTCGGCAACCACCGGATTGTTGTTCTCCCATAAAGGGCTGGCCCAGGCCAAGGCCTTGTCCGAGAGCAGCGAGATCAAGAAGCCCACCTTTGATCTCTCAGTAGGAAAGGCATGTGGCAGCAACTCGAAATAAATGCCCACCTGGTTAAGGAAACCTCGACACTGAGCTGGCTGTCCCCCAAAGCGCTGTGGAAGGGGGGCAGAACCGGTCATACCCCGAGGCACCGCAGGCGCAGCAACAGGTGTCGGGGTAGACTCTGGCGCAACAACCGGAGCGGCAGTAGGAGCGGGCCCAGGAGCGACAACCGACCCATCGGCAACGGAAGCGAAATGAGCCGTGCGTTCAAGCAGGGTTTGCAACGCCACAGCGAACCGACCCAACAGGTGATCCTGCTGATCAAGTCTGGCAACCAGCGTAGGTAGCGAGGATGGCCCTGTACCGTCAAAATTCATGGCTTGGTCCTAATGTCATGGAACCATGAACCAGACGTACAACAAGAGATAAGTGGAAATAAGAAGGCTTTATTGAAAATCAAGCTGTAAGCAAAAGTCCAAACGGATGGCTAAACCGAAGCAGGGTCTTGCGTAGACAGAGGTCAGGAACCAGAAGGGTAGTCAGACGAAGCCTGGATCAGGAACCAGCAGGGTAGTCAGACGAAGCCAGGATCAGGAACCAACGGGGTAGTCAGACGAGGCCAGGATCAGGAACCAGAAGCAGCAGCAGTCTTAGAAGCATGTGAACACAGGAGGACCAAGCAAGGAACTGAAGCCACAGACCTCCTATATATATGAGCTAGGCATCCAGCTCCTCCCAGTGGGAAGGAGAAGCCGCAGGGTGGGAGGCTACAAGAAACCCAGAAACCAAGATGGCCGCCAGCACATGTCAAACGAAGGAGAACAGTAAGAAGGTAAGACCATGACACTATATACGAATTCGCAATATTTTACGAATATTTGGGCAAATATTTATCATATATTCGTGAATTCACAAATTCGAGATAATTTTCTTGATTGCAAAAAATCGGCAATGTAATATTCGCGTAATGCGCGCAAAATACAGGTGAGGGTCACATTTGATACATTTTTCAAGCTTCTAGAAGTCTCCTGAGACTAGAGAAAATGGTTGGCACGGCAGAACATTAAAAATGCCTTTTAGGGTTGAGTAAACCCGAACTGAATTTGTGACACTGAAATACAAGCTTTAAATACTGCAATTATATACTGGGTTGTTAAAAAAAATCACCAATTTTTTACAAGAACCAACATCTGGGGCCTTTTGCTGCATTTGTCACAGTGAAATACAAGCTTTAAATACTGCAATTATATTTTGGTTTAAAAAAAACACCCAATTTGGGCAAGTTAATACATTTGCGGCCTTTGCTGCATTTCTGACAATCAAATACAAGCGTTAGATACTGCTGTTATATTCTTGTTTTAAAAAAACACCCATTTTAGGCAAGATAATACATTTGCGGCCTTTGTTGCATTTGTGACAGTGAAATACAAGCTTTAAAGAGGACCTTTCACCAGAATAAAACTTCTAAACTAACTATACAGACATGGGGAGCGGCGCCCAGGGACCCCCCTGCACTTACTGTTATACCTGGGCGCCGCTCCATTCTCCCGGTATTGCCTCCGGTATCTTCATAGTTCGGCTCCACCCAGGGGAACCTGCCGTCGGCTCATTCTCCCATGCTGTAGCGCTGGCCAATCACAGTGCTCAGCTCATAGCCTGAGAGAGAAAAAAGCCTCTCAGGCTATGAGCTGAGCGCTGTGATTGGCCAGCACTGTAGCATGGGAGAAGGAGGCGCCAGCAGGTTCCCCTGGGTGGAGCCTAACTATGAAGAGACCGGAGGCTATACCGGGAGAACGGAGCGGCGCCCAGGTATAACAGTAAGTGCAGGGGGGTCCCTGGGCGCCACTCTACATGCCTGTATAGTTACTTTAGAAGTTTTATTCTGGTGAAAGGTCCTCTTTAAATACTGCAATTATATACTGGGTTTTAAAAAAACACCCATTTTGGGCAAGATAATACATTTGCGGCCTTTGTTGCATTTGTGACAGTGAAATACAAGCTTTAAATACTGCAATTCTATACTGTTTTTTTTTTTTTTAAACACCCATTTTGGGCAAGATAATACATTTGCAGCCTTTGTTGCATTTGTCATAGTGAAATACAAACTTTAAATACTGCAATGATATACTGGGTTAAAAAAAACACCCATTTTTTGCAAGACCCTACATCTGGGGCCTTTGCTGCATTTGTCACAGTTAAATACAAGCTTTAAATACTGCAATTATATACTGGGTTTAAAAAAAAAACATTTTGGGCAAGATAATACATTTGAGGCCTTTGTTACATTTGTGACAGTGAAATATAAGCTTTAAATACTGCAATTATATTCTGGGTTAAAAAAACACCAATTTTTTGCTACACCCTACATCTGGCGCCTTTGCTGCATTTCTCACAGTAAAATACAAGATTTAAATACTGCAATTATATACTGGGTGGAAAAAAACAAATTTTTTTTGCAAGACCCTACATATGGGGCCTTTGCTGCATTTGTCACAGTGAAATACAAGCTTGGAATACTGCAATTATATTCTGGGTTTTAAAAAACACAAATTTTTTGCAAGACCCTACATCTGGGGCCTTTGCTGCATTTATCACAGTCAAATACAAGCGTTAGATAGTGTTGTTATATTCTGATAGTGTTGTTATATTGAAAATAAAAACATTATGGGAAAAATAATCATTTTGCGGCCTTTGCTGTATTTCTGACAGTCCAATACAAGCGTGATATACCGCTGTGATATTCTGGTATTAAAAAAATATCCATTTTGGGCAAGATAATACATTTGTGGCCTTTGTTGCATTTGTGACAGTCAAATACAAAGATTAAATACTGCAGTTATATTCTTGATTTAAAAAAACACCAATTTCTTGCAAGACCCTACATCTGGGGCCTTATTTCTGATATTTGAGGACTTTATACTTACAGGGAATGTCCCACAGGATTGGCGCATAGCAAATGTGGTGTCAATATTCAAAAAGGGTAAAAAAACAGAGCCTGGAAGCTATAGGCCGGTAGCAGTGCAGCGTAAGTTCGGCCTTCCCGCTCACCGCCTCATATGCGACGTGCCCACAAGGTGGAACTCCACCTTGCACATGCTGACCAGACTGTGCGAGCAGCAGCAAGCGATAGTGGAGTTTCAGCTGCAGCACGCATGGGTGAGTCGCTCTGTGGAACAGCGCCACTTCACCACCAATGAGTGGGCCTCCATGCGAGACCTATGTGCCTTGTTGCTCTGTTTCGAGTACTCCACCAACATGGCCTGTGCCAATGACACCATTCTCAGCGTTACTATCCCACTTCTATTCCTCCTTGAAAAAACTCTTCTGGCGATGATGGAAGAGGATGTGGCACAGGAGGAGGAGGAGGAGGAAGAGGGATCATCTCAGAGGGTTTCATGCCAGTCATTCACAAGTGGCTCCAAGGGTGGGTTCCTGCACCCACAAACGCCAGGTACACAATTGTCCAGCCAAGACACAGTTCTGGAGGAGGTTGAGGTGGAGGATGAGGAAGAGGAGATGGAGGAGGAAGAAACGTGTTAACAGCAGGGTGGCACCCGAACCAGCTCATGGCCATCACTGGTGCATGGCTGGGGGGATACAGAGGACATAGACGATACACCTCCCACAGAGGACAGCTTGTCGTTGCCTCTGGGCAGCCTGGCACACATAAGCGTTTACATGCTGCAGTGTATCCGCAACGACCGCCGAGTTGGCCACATTCTAACTTGTGCTGATTACATGGTGGCCACGCTGATGGATCCCCATTACAAGAACAACGTACCATCCTTAATTTTGTCACTGGAGCGTGATCGTAAGATGCGTAAGTACAATCGCACGCTGATAGACACGCTGCTGATGGCATTCCCACCTGACAGCGGGGGCACAGTGGAAGCACAAGGTGAAGGCAGAGGAGGAGTAAGAGGTCGCCAACGCAGCTGCGGCACCACCAGCACCCCAAAAGGCAGGGTTAGCATGGCCGAAATGTGGAAAAGCTTTGTCAGCATGCCACAGCAACCATCACCACCAGTTGATATGGAACGTCTTAGCAGGAGGCAGCATTTCAACAACATGGTGGAGCATATGTGTGCACACGCCTACACGTACTGACTGATGGGTCTGCCACCTTCAAATTCTGGGTCTCCAATTGGGCACATGGCCTGAGCTTGCCCTTTACGCCTTGGAGGTGCTGGCCTGCCCTGCAACCAGTGTATTGTCTGAACGTGTGTTTAGCACGGCAGGGGGCGTTATCACAGACAAGCATAGCCGCCTGTCCACAGCCAATGTGGACAAGCTCACATTCATTAAAATTAACCAGGCATGGATCCCACAGGACTTGTCCATACCTTGTGCAGGATAGACATGTATACCAGCCTTAACCAGCCTTTGTTATACTACAGCGGAATTTTTTATAGTATTTTTGATATTTCCCACTCTTTTCAAAAGCAAAAAATCAGTGATGGCTACCTCGTCTTCCTCCACCACCGCTTCCACCTACACCACTCTTTCCACCGCCTCCTCAACCTCTTACTCCATATGGACCTCCACCTCATAGATCAAGATTTTTTATTTTATTTTTTACGTATTTTATTTTATTTTAAGTCACTTCACTAATTTGTCTGATACAGTGTTGGGTTACATATCCCAAATTTTTGGCTGTGATATACCCCTGCTCTACCTCGTGGACAGGTTAATAAATTTCACTAATTTGTCTGTTACATTGTTGGGTGAAATTCACCAATTTTTGGCTGTGATATACCCCTGCTCTGCCTAGTGGACAGGTTAAGAAATGTCACTAATTTGTCTGTTACATTGTTGGGTGACAAATGCTCATCTTTTGCGCTAGAAAGAGCATTTGCGGCCTACACTGCATTTAGGACAGTACTAATCAGGTGAGACCAGAACAAGTACAGACTATAGTACAAACCGGATTCCCAAAAAGTTGGGACACTATACAAATCGTGAATAAAAACTGAATGCAATGATGTGGAGGTGCCAACTTCTAATATTTTATTCAGAATAGAACATAAATCATGGAACAAAAGTTTAAACTGAGAAAATGTACCATTTTAAGGGGAAAATATGTTGACTCAGAATTTCATGGTGTCAACAAATCCCCAAAAAGTTGGGACAAGGCCATTTTCACCACTGAGTGGTATCTCCCCTTCTTCTTACAACACTCAACAGACGACTGGGGATCGAGGAGACCAGTTTCTCAAGTTTAGAAATAGAAATGCTCCCCAATTCTTGTCTAATACAGGCCTCTAAATGTTCAATCGTCTTGGGCCTTCTTTGTTGCACCTTCCTCTTTATGATGCGCCAAATGTTCTCTATAGGTGAAAGATCTGGACTGCAGACTGGCCATTTCAGTACCCGGATCCTTCTCCTACGCAGCCATGATGTTGTGATTGATGCAGAATGTGCTCTGGCATTATCTTGTTGAAAAATGCAGGGTCTTCCCTGAAAGAGATGACGTCTGGATGGGAGCATATGTTGTTCTAGAACCTGAATATATTTTTCTGCATTGATGGTGCCTTTCCAGACATGCAAGCTTCTGTTCATGCCACACGCACTCATGCAACCCCATACCATCAGAGATGCAGGCTTCTGAACTGAGCGTTGATAACAACTTGGGTTGTCCTTGTCCTCTTTGGTCCGGATGACATGGCGTCCCAGATTTCCAAAAAGAACTTCGAATCCTGACTCGTCTGACCACAGCACAGTCTTCCATTTTGCTACACTCCATTTTAAATGAACCCTGGCCTAGTGAAAACGCCTGAGCTTGTGGATCTTGCTTAGAAATGGCTTCTTCTTTGCACTGTAGAGTTTCAGCTGGCAACGGCGGATGGCACGGTGGATTGTGTTCACTGACATTGGTTTCTGGAAGTATTCCTGAGCCCATTCTGTGATTTCCTTTACAGTAGCATTCCTGTTTGTGGTGCAGTGTCGTTTAAGGGCCCGGAGATCACGGGCATCCAGTATGGTTTTACGGCCTTGACCCTTACGCACAGAGATTGTTCCAGATTCTCTGAATCTTCGGATGATGTTATGCACAGTTGATGATGATATATGCAAAGTCTTTGCAATTTTTCGCTGGGTAACACCTTTCTGATATTGCTCCACTATCTTTCTGCGCAACATTGTGGGAATTGGTGATCCTCTACCCATCTTGGCTTCTGAGAGACACTGTCACTCTGAGAAGCTCTTTTTATACACAATCATGTTGCCAATTGACTTAATTAGTGTTAATTGGTCTTCCAGCTCTTCGTTATGCTCAAATTTACTTTTTCCAGCCTCTTATTGCTACTTGTCCCAACTTTTGGGGGATTTGTTGACACCGTGAAAATTTGAATCAACGTATTTTTCCTTTAAAATGATACATTTACTCGGATTAAACGTTTGATCTGTCATCTACGTTCTATTACAAATAAAATATTGACATTTGCCATCTCCACATCATTGCATTCAGTTTTTATTCACAATTTGTTTAGTGTCCCAACTTTTTGGGAATCCGGTTTGTAGATTGGGGGGCTGACAGTGCCTACAGTGCCCATGGTTATCTGTCTTTCAACTCACCCCCTTGCAAATCAGGCAAGCAGTCTGAGCCCCAAGTCATGCAGCAGTCTGTTATGCTTTTTGATGACTCTGCTAGCAGGGTTTCCGTGGGCCATACACATAGCCCTGCACCAAAAGTGGAAGAGATTGAGTGCACTGATGCCCAACCACTTATGTTTCAGGATGAGGACATAGAAGGCTTATCAATAAATTGCAGTCTGTGTGCTTGGACTCCCATATTGTTGAATGGATTAGGCAGTGGCTGAGGGACGGACAACAGAGGGTTGTAGTCAATGGAGTATATTCAGACCATGGTCTTGTTACCAGTGGGGTACCTCAGGAATCTTTTCTGGCACTGCCGCTCTACAGAGCACTAGTGAGACCTCATTTGGAGTATTGCGCGCAGTACTGGAGACCATATCTCCAGAAGGATATCGATACTTTGGAGAGAGTTCAGAGAATGTATAGCTTGGAAGAAAGACGAGAAAGAAGGGATATGATAGAAACCTTTGAAAACATAAAGGGAATCAACAAGGTAAAAGAGGAGAAAATATTTAAAAGAAGAAAAACCGCTACAAGAGGATATAGTTTTAAATTAGAGGGGCAAAGGTTTAAAAGTAATATCAGGAAGTATTACTTTACTGAGAGAGTAGTGCATGCATGAAATAGCCTTCCTGCAGAAGTGGTAGCTGCAAATACAGTGAAGGAGTTTAAGCATGCATGGGATAGGCATCAGGCCATCCTTCATATAAGATATGTCAAGGGGCTATTCAGAGTATTCAGTATATTGGGCAGACTAGATGGGCCAAATGGTTCTTATCTGCCGACACATTCTCTGTCTCTATGAAGACCACCGCAGCACGTCTCTGATGATGACAAAACACAGGTGCCAACTGCTGCAGCTTTCTGCAGTCTCCAGACCGTCAAGGAGGGCAAGGGTAAAGAGTGGGTGGAAGATAATGTGGAGGATGATGAGATAGTAGACCCCACATGGAATCAAGGTCATGCGAGTGACCTGTCTAGTTTGGAGAAAGAGGCAGTGGTCGCACAGAGGCACCAGCACAGCAAAAGAGGGAGCAGGGTGCAAAAGCGTCTGTTACATTCTTGTGTGACATTGTACAATTTTTGCCGTGAATAAACCCCTGCTCTGCATAGGTGACAGGGACCTAAATTTCCAAAAATCGTCTGTTACATTGTCAGGTGACATTTTACCAATTTTGCCGTATACAAACCCCTGCTCTGCATAGGTGATAGGTACCTAATTTTTGTAAAATCGTCTGTTCAATTGGTGGGTGACATGAACACAGTTTTGCCGTGAATAAACCCCTTCTCTGCATAGTTGGCAGGGCCCGAAATTTTCAAAAATCGTCTGTTCCATTGGTGGGTGACATTAACCCATTTTTACAGATGAAAAACTCCTGCTCTGCATAGGTGACAGGGATTTAAATTTCTAAAATTCGTCTTCAATTGACGCGCGTCCCCTCCTTTAATTCGATCCTTCCGCTTTAATAACTTGTCCCACATTTCAGCTCGATCACATTGCAGCCATTGACCTCCCTTGGATGTGGTATCCATTTCTCACGCTCGTTCTCTGGCGTGGAACCCTGATTCCCCGTGTTGTGGAAAAATGATTGTTCGCCGTATGGTCGCCATCTATCCTATGGAGATGCGCAGATTCGTTTGCATCTGCGCAGAAACTTTTGCACGATGGTCTGGTCGTCCCGACCTGTAGCTGATTTGTGCCCAGCCTGGTATTACTCCAGGATACCAGTGTCATGGCACCGGCTGAGGCGGGAGGGATGGGGACCGTCGAACAAAAGTTTCTTCATCCACGAGGATAAGCGTGGCAACGGAAAGGGTGTGAATAAGTGTGCGAACACAAAAACATTCACATCTTCACCAGCCAATCACTTCATACCATAACCTGTCTCTCCATTGGTCATGATTGTAAGACCGCCTTCCAGCCAATCACTTCATACCATAACCTGTCTCTCCATTGGTCATGATTGTAAGACCGCCTTCCATCTTCTAGCATAAATAAACCTTGCCTAGCTGTTGGAGGCAGGCACATTATTGGATCCTACTTGAGAACGTCTCTGTGATGTTATTTTGGTGGAACTGCTCACACATCGACGCACACTACACCAAGGATTTCCCGATTGTACCTCTGGCGGTCGTTTTTGGTTGTGAGAAGGAGATAAAGGAGCAAACGGCTATATCACCCGTTACCCGTGATCACCATGGTAGGCGCAGAAAAGAACATCAAAAGTTGATAGAGAAGACTTCCAATTGGATCATGGACGTCACGAAGAATGGCGACATGGTTGAGCAGTATGTGTGCACACGCCTACACGTAATGACTGATGGGTCTGCCACCTTTAACTTCTTAGTCTCCAAATTGGGCACATGGCATGAGCTTGCCCTTTACGCCTTGGAGGTGCTGGTCTGCCCTGCAGCCAGTGTATTGTTTGAACGTTTGTTTAGCACGGCTGGAGGGGGTTATCACAGGTTATATTTCACAATGTTTTGGGGTCTACTCAAATTTAAACAAAAAAAAAAAAAAAAAAACAGTGTTGGCTACCTCCTCCTCCTCCCCTGCCACTTCCACCTACACCGCCACATCCACCGCATCCTTAACCTCCTACACCATATGGACCTCCTCCTCCTAGAACAATATTTTGTTATTTTAAGTAATTTCCCTTATCCACATTCCATTACTTTTTTACAGCCATTTTAGTGCTCCAAAGTTCGGGTCCCCATTGACTTCAATGGGGTTCCGGTTCGGGGTCAAGTTCGGGTCAAGTTCGGGTCCCGAACTCAAACTTTTTTGTGAAGTTCGGCCGAACCCGTCGAACCCGAACATCCAGGTGTCCGCTCAACTCTAATGCCTTTTTATGCAGTTAGAGTGCGCCAATATATTCGCGATTGCGCTAATCGGCACTAATGATACAAATATTTTGCCACAATACGTGAAACTTCACATTTTAGCAGGTCTGCATGTATGTATGGACAGCAGAACCTACACACACTACCTAACACACTGCACTGCAACAGCTACGCTATATCAGGATATTACCTACACTGACTATCTCCCACTAACTATCTGTATTATATATATATAAGCAAACTAACTATCTATCTAATTCTCTCCATCTCGGCCGAATTCTCCCGCCTGCGCTGTGTGCTTCTGTATTCGGCGCAGGTGCAGTGACTGTCGGACCGCTCCCTGCGCCGGCATCTTCACTGCCCCTGCACCGATTACGGCGCAGGGAGCGGTCCGACAGTCACTGCGCCTGCGCCGAATACAGAAGCACACGGCGCAGGCACGAGAATTCGGCCGAGATGGAGAGAAGTAGGCTGTCAATCTAGAGGAGAGGGGAGGGCTGGAGCTTGCTGGGAGGCAGAGATAGTGACTAGATGGAGCCACTAGTTGCTGAAAAGATGCCCCCATAGCACCTAGAGGCTCATTTGCATTTCAATAAAACTAAGTTTTTAAGCTTAACCGCTCCAGACAAAGGTAATACATGAACATGGTCAGGTACAGCAGACACTAGCAGGCCGCTTGTGTCAGACAGCTAAATAGGTGAAAATCTGGTGGTAGAAACCGTTTAAAAAAACTGTAGAAAATGGCTGCTGGGGAGTTTCTTATATAGTAAGGGTTAGGCAGCTTTTCTATTGGTTGCTAGGGATGTTGCTAAGCTCTGACAAAGACATTGCAGCCTTCTCATTTGCCCACAAGCAAGAAGGGAGGTTACTGATGAAAAAAAAATCTAGAATATTCGAAATTACGAATATATATCACTATACGAAGTGCCGATCTTCGCAATTAATATTCGCTATTCGAATATTTGTGCCCAACACTAGACTTTATGGGGACACAATAACTAAATGACCAAGTGTAGCTCAGTGGTAGATGAAGTTTGTATGTTCTCCCTGTGTTTGTGTGGGTTTCCTCTGTTACTCTGGTTTCTTCCCACACTCCAAAGGCCTCCTGATAGTGAACATGGATTGTGAGCTCCTCTAGGGACTAGAAGTAATGAAAATATCCGCAAAACACTGTGGAATATATTTTATATTAGGTTATCTTCAAATACTTTTAGGACTTGTTTGAAAATCAGTTATAGTTTGAGGTAAAATTTATGCAAAAATAGAAAATTATGAATGGTTTACAAACTTTCCAGGATAACTGCATTTGTACTTATTATTAATAAATGCCTAAATTGGAATTTGAGGTGCATCTACGGAACATTTATAGGACCCAAAGGATAAGTGACTACTCCTCAGGACACCATGAACAGGTCAACAATAGTCATCGTACAGCCCGATGCAGAAGTTTTTCAAATGACCATCCCAAATACATAATTATCTGCTATTGGGATTCTAGTCAGGATACACCCATTACCATTTCACCTGCATTCAATAACTATTTTAGTTACTTTATGATCGATAGTAGAAACCTTGATACTTTGAAAATCTTGTTTGTGGCAATAACGTTCACAGAAAGACATGTTTTAGAGAAGGTTTTAAAGATAAACCAACATCTGCACACGCGCTTTAATCCCTATCTTGATACAGATGTTACCATTGTTATCCAGTTTTCACTAGTCTGCTACATTAAACATTTAATTAGTACCTTATAAAAGGTCTCTTTATGATCACAACATGAATGCAGGCATGCCTATGTTATGGCTCCTTTAAACAAATTAACAGAAGAAAAACATTTTATTGCTTTTTAACAGCAGTCATAAACCAATTCAGAGAGAAATGAATTCCCTTAAGATTCATCTGTCACCGTCACAGGGCTCATTCTAATAAAAAATCCACCCCTTGGATTCCAAAGTGTGCACTTATTTGCTGCTTTAGTTTACATGATTATTAATCCCTTTAAGCAGAATGCAATGTCAGCATATAAAAACTGTTAGGGACAGCCATAATCCACAGAAAGAACAGTTAATAAAAAATTCACTCAAAAAATAAAAACAAATGTATGTTAAAATTATCTATAATTTACTGTTTGATCTGAACCAAGGAGAAAAATACATTATCATAATATGACTATTAAGGAAGCAGGGGTGTATACATATGGAGTGCTGGGACCAGAAGCCACATAAGAAAATATTTTAGTACTATAGAAAACGCATGGTAGGTGGGGGCTCAGTTACATATTTGCACTGGGGCCCAGCAGGAGCAGACTGGGAACTTAACCACCTCCGGACCGCCTAACGCAGATTCGCGTTCCGGAGGTGGTAGCCCTGCGCGCAGTCACGCATATATGCGTCATCTCGCGAGACGCGAGATTTCCTGTGAACGCGCGCACACAGGCGCGCGCGCTCACAGGAACGGAAGGTAAGCGAGTGGATCTCCAGCATGCCAGCGGCGATCGTTCGCTGGCAGGCTGGAGATCTGATTTTTTTAACCCCTAACAGGTATATTAGACGCTGTTTTGATAACAGCGTCTAATATACTTGCTACCTGGTCCTCTGGTGGTCCCTTTTGTTAGGATCGACCACCAGAGGACTCAGGTAGCTCAGTACAGTCGCACCAAACACCACACTACACTACACCCCCCCCCCGTCACTTATTAACCCCTTATAAACCCCTGATCACCCATGATCACCCCATATAAACTCCCTGATCACCCCCCTGTCATTGATCACCCCCCTGTCAGGCTCCAATCAGACGTCCGTATGATTTTTACGGATCCACGGATACATGGATCGGATCCGCAAAACGCATACGGACGTCTGAATGGAGCCTTACAGGGGGGTGATCAATGACAAGTGGGTGATCACGCATATAGACTTCCTGATCACCCCCCTGTCATTGATCACCCCCCTGTCATTGATCACCCCCCTGTAAGGCTCCATTCAGACATCCGCATGATTTTTACGGATCCACTGATACATGGATCGGATCCGCAAAACACATGCGGACCTCTGAATGGAGCCTTACAGGGGGGTGATCAATGACAAGGGGGTGATCACGCATATAGACTTCCTGATCACTTCCCTGTCATTGATCACCCCTCTGTCATTGATCACCCCCCTGTAAGGCTCCATTCAGACATCCGCATGATTTTTACGGATCCACTGATACATGGATCGGATCCGCAAAACACATACGGACGTCTGAATGGAGCCTTACAGGGGGGTGATCAATGACAGGCGGGTGATCACCCATATAGATTCCCTGATCACCCCCTGCATTGATCACCCCTCTGTCATTGATCACCCCCTGTAAGGCTCCATTCAGACGTCCGCATGATTTTTACGGATCCACTGATAAATGGATCGGATCCGCAAAACACATGCGGACGTCTGAATGGAGCCTTACAGGGGGGTGATCAATGACAGGGGGTTGATCACCCCATATAGACTCCCTGATCACCCCCCTGTCATTGATCACCCCCCTGTAAGGCTCCATTCAGTCGTCCGCATGTGTTTTGCGGATCCGATCCATGTATCCGTGGATCCGTAAAAAATCATACGGACGTCTGAATGGAGCCTTACAGGGGGGTGATCAGGGAGTCTATATGGGTGATCACCCCTCTGTCATTGATCACCCCCCCCCCCCTGTAAGGCTCCATTCAGACGTCCGCATGTGTTTTGCGGATCCGATCCATGTATCCGTGGATCCGTAAAAAATCATACGGACGTCTGAATGGAGCCTTACAGGGGGGTGATCAGGGAGTCTATATGGGTGATCACCCCTCTGTCATTGATCACCCCCCCCCCTGTAAGGCTCCATTCAGACGTCCGCATGTGTTTTGCGGATCCGATCCATGTATCCGTGGATCCGTAAAAAATCATACGGACGTCTGAATGGAGCCTTACAGGGGGGTGATCAGGGAGTCTATATGGGTGATCACCCCTCTGTCATTGATCACCCCCCCCCCCCCTGTAAGGCTCCATTCAGACGTCCGCATGTGTTTTGCGGATCCGATCCATGTATCCGTGGATCCGTAAAAAATCATACGGACGTCTGAATGGAGCCTTACAGGGGGGTGATCAGGGAGTCTATATGGGTGATCACCCCTCTGTCATTGATCACCCCCCCCTGTAAGGCTCCATTCAGACGTCCGCATGTGTTTTGCGGATCCGATCCATGTATCCGTGGATCCGTAAAAAATCATACGGACGTCTGAATGGAGCCTTACAGGGGGGTGATCAGGGAGTCTATATGGGTGATCACCCCTCTGTCATTGATCACCCCCCCCCCTGTAAGGCTCCATTCAGACGTCCGCATGTGTTTTGCAGATCCGATCCATGTATCCATGGATCCGTAAAAATCATACGGACGTCTGAATTGAGCCTTACAGGGGGGGTGATCAGTGACAGGGGGGTGATCAGGGAGTCTATATGGGTGATCACCCCCCTGTCATTAATCACCCCCCTGTCATTGATCACCCCCCTGTCATTGATCACTCCCCCTGTAAGGCTCCATTCAGACATTTTTTTGGCCCAAGTTAGCGGCAATTTTTTGTTTGGTTTTTGTTTTTGTTTTTTCTTACAAAGTCTCATATTCCACTAACTTGTGTCAAAAAATAAAATCTCACATGAACTCACCATACCCCTCACGGAATCCAAATGCGTAAACATTTTTAGACATTTATATTCCAGACTTCTTCTCACGCTTTAGGGCCCCTAAAAAGCCAGGGCAGTATAAATACCCCACATGTGACCCCATTTCGGAAAGAAGACACCCCAAGGTATTCCGTGAGAGGCATATTGAGTCCATGAAAGATTGAAATTGTTGTCCTAAGTTAGCGGAAATTGAGACTTTGTGAGAAAAAAACAAAAAAAATCAATTTCCGCTAACTTATGCAAAAAAAAAAAAATTTCTATGAACTCGCCAGGCCCCTCATTGAATACCTTGGGGTGTCTTCTTTCCAAAGTGGGGTCACATGTGGGGTATTTATACTGCCCTGGCTTTTTAGGGGCCCGAAAGTGTGAGAAGAAGTCTGGGATCCAAATGTCTAAAAATGCCCTCCTAAAAGGAATTTGGGCACCTTTGCGCATCTAGGCTGCAAAAAAGTGTCACACATCTGGTATCGCCGTACTCAGGAGAAGTTGGGCAATGTGTTTTGGGGTGTCATTTTACATATACCCATGCTGGGTGAGAAAAATATCTTGGTCAAATGCCAACTTTGTATAAAAAAATGGGAAAAGTTATCTTTTGCCAAGATATTTCTCTCACCCAGCATGGGTATATGTAAAATGACACCCCAAAACACATTCCCCAACTTCTCCTGAGTACGGCGATACCAGATGTGTGACACTTTTTTGCAGCCAAGGTGGGCAAAGGGGCACATATTCCAAAGAGCACCTTTCGGATTTCACAGGCTATTTTTTACAGATTTTGATTGCAAAGTACTTCTTACACATTTGGGCCCCTAAATTGCCAGGGCAGTATAACTACGCCACAAGTGACCCCATTTTGGAAAGAAGACACCCCAAGGTATTCCGTGAGGGGCATGGCGAGTTCCTAGAATTTTTTATTTTTTGTCACAAGTTAGCGGAAAATGATGATTTTTCTTTTTTTTTCTTTTTTCCTTACAAAGTCTCATATTCCACTAACTTGCGACAAAAAATAAAAAATTCTAGGAACTCGCCGTGCCCCTCACGGAATACCTTGGGGTGTCTTCTTTCCAAAATGGGGTCACTTGTGGCGTAGTTATACTGCCCTGGCAATTTAGGGGCCCAAATGTGTAAGAAGTACCTTGCAATCAAAATGTGTAAAAAATGGCCTGCGAAATCCGAAAGGTGCACTTTGGAATATGTGCCCCTTTGCCCACCTTGGCTGCAAAAAAGTGTCACACATCTGGTATCGCCGTACTCAGGAGAAGTTGGGGAATGTGTTTTGGGGTGTCATTTTACATATACCCATGCTGGGTGAGAAAAATATCTTGGTCAAATGCCAACTTTGTATAAAAAAATGGGAAAAGTTGTCTTTTGCCAAGATATTTCTCTCACCCAGCATGGGTATATGTAAAATGACACCCCAAAACACATTTCCCATCTTCTCCTGAGTATGGCGATACCAGATGTGTGACACTTTTTTGATGCCAAGGTGGGCAAAGGGGCACATATTCCAAAGTGCACCTTTCGGATTTCACCGGTCATTTTTTACAGATTTTGATTGCAAAGTACTTCTCACACATATGGGCCCCTACATTGCCAGGGCAGTATAACTACGCCACAAGTGACCCCATTTTGGAAAGAAGACACCCCAAGGTATTCCGTGAGGGGCATGGCGAGTTCCTAGAATTTTTTATTTTTTGTCGCAAGTTAGTGGAATATGAGACTTTGTAAGGAAAAAAGAGAAAAATAAAATCATCATTTTCCGCTAACTTGTGACAAAAAAAAAAAATTCTAGGAACTCGCAGTGCCCCTCACGGAATACCTTGGGGTGTCTTCTTTCCAAAATGGGGTCACTTGTGGCGTAGTTATACTGCCCTGGCAATTTAGGGGCCCAAATGTGTGAGAAGTACCTTGCAATCAAAATGTGTAAAAAATGGCCTGCAAAATCCGAAAGGTGCACTTTGGAATATGTGCCCCTTTGCCCACCTTGGCAGCAAAAAAGTGTGACACATCTGGTATCGCCGTACTCAGGAGAAGTTGGGGAATGTGTTTTGGGGTGTCATTTTGCATATACCCATGCTGGGTGAGAAAAATATCTTGGTCAAATGCCAACTTTGTATAAAAAAATGGGCAAAGTTGTCTTTTGCCAAGATATTTCTCTCACCCAGCATGGGTATATGTAAAATGACACCCCAAAACACATTCCCCAACTTCTCCTTAGTACGGCGATACCAGATGTGTGACACTTTTTTGCTGCCAAGGTGGGCAAAGGGGCACATATTCCAAAGTGCACCTTTCGGATTTCACCGGTCATTTTTTACACATTTTGATTGCAAAGTTCTTCTCACACATTAGGGCCCCTAAATTGCCAGGGCAGTATAACTACCCCACAAGTGACCCCATTTTGGAAAGAAGACACCCCAAGGTATTCTGTGAGGGGCACGGCGAGTTCCTAGAATTTTTTATTTTTTGTCGCAAGTTAGTGGAATATGGAACTTTGTAAGAAAAAAAGAAAAAAGAAAAAATCATCATCATTTTCCGCTAACTTGTGACAAAAAATAAAAAGTTCTATGAACTCACTATGCCCATCAGCGAATACCTTAGGGTGTCTACTTTCCGAAATGGGGTCATTTGTGGGGTTTTTCTACTGTTTGGGCATTGTAGATCCTCAGGAATCATGACAGGTGCTCAGAAAATCAGAGCCGTTTCAAAAAGCGGAAATTCACATTTTTGTACCATAGTGTGTAAACGCTATAACTTTTACCCAAACCATTTTTTTTTTTGCCCAAACATTTTTTTTTTATCAAAGACATGTAGAACAATAAATTTGGCGAAAAATTTATATATGGATGTCGTTTTTTTTGCAAAATTTTACAGCTGAAAGTGAAAAATGTCATTTTTTTGCAAAAAAATCGTTACATTTTGATTAATAACAAAAAAAGTAAAAATGTCAGCAGCAATAAAATACCACCAAATGAAAGCTCTATTAGTGAGAAGAAAAGGAGGTAAAATTCATTTGGGTGGTAAGTTGCATGACCGAGCGATAAACGGTGAAAGTAGTGTAGTGCCAAAGTGTAAAAAGTGCTCTGGTCATGAAGGGGGTTTCAGCTAGCGGGGCTGAAGTGGTTAAAGTGGCCCTGGAAAAAGTACTAAAAGTAGCCCTGTTTTGTAGTTGGATCCAAATTGATGGAAGGCAAGGCCAGCAATACCATATTGTGGCACATTATACCACCCAAACAGAGCCAAATACCACAGTCCAGCACAAAATACTTCCCAAAAACTCCACTGGCTGGCGCCCTTGGCATCGGCCCACCGGAAAATTTCCCTGTAAGGTCTATGGCCAATCCACCCCTGGGGCCCAGGATCATCAAGTTATATCTTTGTAAGTGGGCTTTTACCCAGACCAGTGATTGGCCACAGGAAATTCTGTTCCCAATCAGTGGCTCTTATGTTAAATGTTTTTTTTCTGGACCCAGACACTTTACAAAGAATACACCTGTGCTAGAAAGCTTTTAATGTACTTATCATCTTAAATTTGTGTGGATCAGCCTCCCAGGATCCGAGTCAGGTGATGCTCTTTTTCTGAAAATCCAGTTTTTGATGAACCCACGTTCTTTACCAGGTTTCCGGCCTGGGCTATGATTGGTACATCACTTCCACTGTGGACAGGGCCAGAACTATTTCTCTGCCTGGTGCATGCACAGAAGAGGTATATTCAGGAGTTCACGTGTGCGTAGCGGCATAGCTCTGGCCCCGTCCACAGCAAAAGCGACAGCTCGAGGTGGAAACCTGGTAAAAGATGAGATGTCAGTGGAAAATTTTCAGAGCATCATGAGACCAGGGAGTCTGATCCAGACAACTTCAGGACAGTAAATATATTACAAACGTTCTCCTATATACAGTTGTGTGCTCTTTGTAATTAAAGGGGTTCTGCAGTTCTTTTAAACTGATGATCTATCCTCTGGATAGATCATATCCTCTGGATAGATCATAAACATTTGATTGGTGGGGGTCCGACACCCAGGACCCCTGCCGATCAGCTCTTTGAGAAGGCAGCGACACTGGCAGTAGCGCCACGGCCTTCTCTTGGCTTCCTTCAGGCCCAGTGACGACACTACTAGTATCACTGGCCTGGGCGTGGCTAATCTCCATTCAAGTGAACAGAGTTTAGCCCCGCCCAGAACAGTTATACTAGTCGTGACGTAACTGGGCCTGGGGGAAGCTGAGAGAAGGCCTCGGCGCTCCTGGAGTTCAGCTGCATTTTCAAACTCCTGATCGGACCGGGTCCTGGGTGTCAGATAGATTAGATCAATCTCATCAGTTTAAAAAAGCTGCAGAACCACTGTAAGTAGACTTTGAAAGACCTGCTGTGTCCCAGAAAACACCTTTGATGTCTTCCACTGAGCATATGTTCATTTGTTGGCTGATTAGATATTTTATGGCAACATGAAAGTTGTGTCTTGTCAGCAGCATATTTCCCTGTGTAAACAGAATATGTGCCGCTAACAATATGCAACAGATTGCAATGGGAGCTCCAAGCTTCGTACTATGTGTCTGCAAGCGGCATACATTTGGGATAAAATTGCCCATTTTAAAGAACCTGGCTCTGTTAATATTAATAAAAGTATAAATTTATTATAAAGTATAAAAGATGGAACAACTACAGATAATGCAAGGATACGGAGAAGCGCAGGGTCACAGACACCACAAAACACCAATGTATCTGTGGGTATAACACACAGAAAGGTACAGTCCATTGATGATAATAAAAGCTCAGGAATTACCTGGATGGCCAGATGTAGTGTCTCCGCAATAAGACTATGCACAAGTCATGCAAATGACCATACCAGGTACGAAAAAGAGTCTTGTCACACTACACACAGTACTTAAACAATTAAAGCAGACCATGGAAATAACAAGTACTCAAATAGAAGTAAGAATCTTGATAATATGCACCATGGGTGTGTTGAGGGACTCACTATGGATGTATACAGAAGTCCCAGGCAACAGTGTGAAACGATACTAACTCAGAACATACCTGAGGACATGGTGGTGAGTGGACGGTCGGACCCTGGGCGCACAACCTCGACGCGCGTTTCACCTTACGGCTTCGTCAGGAGGTACTGAATTGTGTGCGAGCAGGGTATATATAGAAAGAAGTGGGAGTGGGTGGGTGGAGTGAAATTACCTCTATATGGTACACCTGCGGTCCACATGCACGGGCGCGGAAAGCTCCATGATGCAAGACGTCATCTCTCGGCGCATACACATCATCGCGCATGCGCGACACTTAGACGTCACGGAGCGCGTCAAGATGGCGCCGTGCAGCGCATGCGCAGTCCGCGGCCCTGTGGAACGCAGGTGACCTGCAGCTAATAGTACATGAATGAGAGGCCAGGAAGCGTCACAGTCACGTGGATGACAGTGACGGGATGCCGGAATCTACACTGGACACATCCATATTGAGTCCCACACAAAATAGACTAGGCCTGAGACCAGCGAACAGTGCCATAAGTGACAAAAGACATATGTAATAAATACAGTATGATATATTATGTGCGCCGTATATGTGTGTGGGCGGGACAGAGCACATCCATAATCAATTGGTTGCTCTAGCCCGCCCACACAGACAACAGCCACTGTACAAAATAGAAAACATGTCGCAACGGACCATATAATTAAAACCAAAGTGCCATCTATCCAGAATCCATATAAATGGAACCAAAGTGCCATAATGGCATAGAAAAATATAGAGTATCGTGTCTAAAGGTATAGTATATTGTGTAAAAAGTAGTAAATAAAAATACAAGAATATATATAACAAATATATAATAACAATGAATAAATCCATAAATTGATAAATAAAGAATAAATGAGTGAATGCATACCACATACATCATGTATCATGATTACGATCGAATGTCGAGTACATAATTAAATAACCATGATTCAAGTAATATAATTGAATAAAATTAATATAATTAAATAGCCATGATTAATATAATTAAAATTAAATAGCCATGATTAGAGTAACAAGACTGAAAATACAGTATACAGTACCCATAATTCAGAATAATAGGCCAATATCCGGCATAAATCAATAAATTCCGTGATAAGGGACTAGTCCATATTGGATACAGTTACTTCATGATATAGGCATACAAATTCATGACACAAAGGATTACATTACACAAAAAAACACAAAAGACACAAAATACAATTAGTGACCACCAGTGAATAAAAATGTATATTATATTATAGTAAGAGGATGGGCTACATGTGCTGGTATCAATAAGGGCCGAGATATGGACGAGGAGCACACGAGTCGGCACCGCGGGCGGCAAAAGGCCGCCGGCGGGGTCGACGCGGGAGCTCCCAGCCCAACAAGGCCCGGAGGTCTACAGATGCACGGGGCAAAGACGACCCAGTTGTGGGAAAGAATATCCAGGACAAGCTGAGACTCAGAAATGTCCGGATGGTCATAAGCGATTATAAAGCCAGCCGACAGAATAGAGACATATTAAAACCCTGGATATTAGAATGATAACATCACTTCGGCTACAACTGATGTCCTGCATGTGTCCAATGGTTCATATCCGGCATTGTCCCACATGTCGCTCATATTCTCCCATAGTTGATGACGACATCCATTGCCACCAAATCCCACAAAAGAACTGAATATATGGATCTCAAAGAAAAAGGAAAAACAAACATATAATATTATAGTCACAAAGAAATGTATTAAAAGAACACAAAAATATACCCTGTAATTAAAATTCGCGCGCTATTCATAGGAAGGAGGAAAAGCTACTAAACTCATTGAGGCCATGGGGTGTAACGGTATCCAGGGTGACTATCCACTTGGTTTCCCTGCGGAGTAACGCCAATTTTACATTCCCGCCTCTGGATCCCAAGTGGATTCTGTCAATACCCCTAACCATTAGTCCCCCTGGATCGGATCTGTGGAACTTGCAAAAGTGTCGTGGGACTGCCTGTAGCAAATCCCAGTCTCTCTCAGGTGTACCTGCAGCTGACCGAATCCTGCAGATATGCTCCAAAACTCGTACCTTGAGTGCTCTCTTGGTCATACCGATGTAAAACAAATTACATGGGCAAGTGATCTGGTATATCACTGCCTCAGTATTGCAATTGATATGGTGTACAATTGTATAATTCTTGGAACCAGAAGAGTCGCAAAAAGCAGTGGAACGGGCCATGTATTGACAGGCCACACAAGATCCGCAGGAAAAAGAGCCCCAATTGGGGCCCTTACTCCCGAAGATACCACCCACGGGTTTGGATACATAATGGCTATTAGTGTCATGGTCTTACCTTCTTACTGTTCTCCTTCGTTTGACATGTGCTGGCGGCCATCTTGGTTTCTGGGTTTCTTGTAGCCTCCCACCCTGCGGCTTCTCCTTCCCACTGGGAGGAGCTGGATGCCTAGCTCACATATATAGGAGGTCTGTGGCTTCAGTTCCTTGCTTGGTCCTCCTGTGTTCACATGCTTCTAAGACTGCTGCTGCTTCTGGTTCCTGATCCTGGCCTCGTCTGACTACCCCGTTGGTTCCTGATCCTGGCTTCGTCTGACTACCCTGCTGGTTCCTGATCCAGGCTTCGTCTGACTACCCTTCTGGTTCCTGACCTCTGTCTACGCAAGACCCTGCTTCGGTTTAGCCATCCGTTTGGACTTTTGCTTACGGCTTGATTTTCAATAAAGCCTTCTTATTTCCACTTATCTCTTGTTGTACGTCTGGTTCATGGTTCCATGACATTAGGACCAAGCCATGAATTCTGACGGTACAGGGTCATCCTCGCTACCTACGCTGGTTGCCAGACTTGATCAGCAGGATCACCTGTTGGGTCGGTTCGCTGTGGCGTTGCAAACCCTGCTTGAACGCACGGCTCATTTCGCTTCCGTTGCCGATGGGTCGGTTGTCGCTCCTGGGCCCGCTCCTACTGCCGCTCCGGTTGTTGCGCCAGAGTCTACCCCGACACCTGTTGCTGCGCCTGCGGTGTCTCGGGGTATGACCGGTTCTGCCCCCCTTCCACAGCGCTTTGGGGGAGAGCCAACTCAGTGCCGAGGTTTCCTTAACCAGGTGGGCATTTATTTCGAGTTGCTGCCACATGCCTTTCCTACTGAGAGATCAAAGGTGGGCTTCTTGATCTCGCTGCTCTCGGGCCAGCCCTTTATGGGAGAACAACAATCCGGTGGTTGCCGAGTTTTCCGGTTTTGTTGCTTCTCTTCGGAAGGTATTCGATGTGCCGGCTCGTGCTGCCTCTGCTGCGAAGCTCCTTATGTCCATCAGACAGGGTTCACGATCCGTAGCTGAATACGCCATTGAGTTTCGTACCCTGGCAGCAAAGGTGGGCTGGAATAATGAGGCTCTGGTCGCTGCTTTCTCTCATGGTCTCTCGGATGCCTTGAAGGATGAGGTTGCAGCTAAGGACCAACCAGTGGAGCTCGAGTCTCTTATTTCTTTCCTGATTTTGATTGACACCAGACTCAGGGAGAGACCTTCCTTTAAGGAGAGCCTGCGGAGGTCTTCTAACAGATTGGCGCCTACGTTTGCTGTCCCACCCGTGCCTCCCTCTCCTCCCACGCCTCCTGGGGATGACTTGTCTGGGGGTGAACCCATGCAGCTGGGGTTTGCTCGCCTGTCCGAGGGGGAGAGGGTACTCCGGAGACGCGAGGGCCGATGCATGTACTGTGGTCTCGGTGGGCATTTTCGGTTGGCATGTCCGAACTGTCCGGGAAACGCTCGCACCTGAGATCCTGTCGGGGGCAGATCTTGGGTGGAGTCTCCTCGTCCCCGGTTTCCCGTGTTGACAAACCACTGATCACTGTTGTCCTCTCCTGGGTCGGGGGCTCGGTGACGACCCAGGCGTTGGTGGACTCTGGTGCTGGTGGTTTGTTCATTGATAGTGTGTTCGCTGCCGCCAATTCCATTCCTCTGCAGCCTCGAGGTTCCCCACTGGCTCTTGAGGCGATAGACGGCAGACCCCTTCTGCCGCCACACGTGACTCATGAGACCCTTCCAGTGGGGATAGCCATTGGTGCCATTCACAGAGAGTCGGTCTGTCTCCAGGTGATTTCGTCTCCACACTACTCGGTGGTCTTGGGGTACCCCTGGCTCCAGAAGCATAATCCGACTTTCGATTGGAGATCGGCCGAGATCCTCTCGTGGTCACCGCAGTGTGGGGCTAGTTGCATCCATGGGCCTGTCAAGTTGCTGTGTACTTCCTCGGACTCTCTGTTGCCTCCTGAATACGAAGAGTACCGGGATGTATTCGATAAGGTGCGCGCGGTTGCCCTACCTCCGCACCGCCCATACGATTGTGCCATAGAGTTACAATCTGGTGCCGTTCCTCCTCGTGGCAAAGTCTATCCACTGTCGGTAGCGGAGAATGAGGCCATGGAGGAGTACGTGAGGGAGGCGCTTTCACGCGGACACATTCACAAATCCTCGTCCCCGGCAGGGGCTGGATTTTTCTTTGTGAAAAAGAAGGGCGGTGAGTTGAGGCCTTGCATCGATTACAGGGGTCTCAATCGCATCACGATCAAGAACGCTTACCCGATACCCTTGATTTCCGAGCTGTTCGATCGCCTCAAAGGGGCCACGGTCTTTACCAAACTCGACCTGAGGGCGGCATATAACCTGGTAAGGATCAAGGCGGGCGATGAGTGGAAGGCCGCGTTTAACACCAGGACCGGTCATTATGAATCCTTGGTTATGCCCTTTGGGTTGTGCAATGCGCCCGCAGTCTTCCAGGAATTCATCAACGATGTTTTCCGTGACCTGTTGCAGCAGTGTGTGGTGGTCTATTTGGATGACATCTTGGTATATTCTGAATCCATGGAGGCCCACATTATGGATGTCAGACGAGTGTTGCAACGGTTACGAGAGAACAGGCTGTTCGGTAAGCTTGAGAAATGCGAATTTCACCGATCCCAGGTAACCTTCTTAGGTTACATCATTTCCGCTGAGGGGTTCTCCATGGATCCTGAGAAGGTTTCGGCTGTCTTACAGTGGCCCCAGCCCAGTGGTCTCCGTGCCCTGCAGCGTTTTTTGGGCTTCGCCAATTATTATCGGAAGTTCATCAGGGACTTTTCTATGCTAGCCAAGCCTCTCACGGATCTGACCAGGAAGGGCAGTAATTTCCAGGTCTGGCTGCTCGAGGCCATCCGAGCTTTTGAGGCTCTAAAGTCCGCCTTTGTGTCGGCTCCGATTCTGTCGCATCCCAACCCTGGGTTGCCCTTTGTCCTCGAGGTGGACGCGTCTGAGACGGGAGTAGGCGCCCTTCTGTCTCAGCGTAGAACACCAGAGGGTCCTCTGCTTCCTTGTGGGTTTTACTCCCGGAAACTGTCTTCCGCGGAGTGCAACTATCAGATTGGTGACAGGGAGTTATTGGCCATCGTGCAGGCCCTTAACCCCTTAAGGACCGGGCTCATTTTCACCTTAAGGACCAGGCCATTTTTTGCAAATCTGACCAGTGTCACTTTAAGTGGTGATAACTTTAAAACGCTTTGACTTATCCAGGCCATTCTGAGATTGTTTTTTCGTCACATATTGTACTTCATGATACTAGTAAAAAAAAGTCAAAAAAATTAATTTTTTTGCATAATAAAATACCTAATTTACCAAAAATTTGGAAAAATTAGCAAATTTCAAAGTTTCAGTTTCTCTACTTCTGTAATACATAGTAATACCCCAAAAAATTGTGATGACTTAACATTCCCCATATGTCTACTTCATGTTTGAATTATTTTGGGAATGATATTTTATTTTTTGGGGATGTTACAAGGCTTAGAAGTTTAGAAGCAAATCTTGAAATTTTTCAGAAATTTACAAAAACCCAATTTTTAGGGACCACTACAGCTCTGAAGTCACTTTGCGAGGCTTACATAATAGAAACCGCCCAAAAATGACCCCATTCTATAAACTACACCCCTCAAGGTATTAAAAACTGATTTTACAAACTCCGTTAACCCTTTAGGTGTTGCACAAGAGTTATTGGCAAATGGGGATGAAATTTGAGAATTTCATTTTTTTGCCTAATTTTCCATTTTAACCCATTTTTTCCACTAACAAAGCAAGGGTTAACAGCCAAACAAGACTGTATCTTTATTGCCCTGACTCTGCTGTTTACAGAAACACCCCATATGTGGCCATAAACTACTGTACGGCCACACAGCGGGGCGTAGAGTGAAAGGTGCGCCGTATGGTTTTTGGAAGCCAGATTTTGCTGGACAGTTTTTTTGACACCATGTCCCATTTGAAGCCCCCTGATGCACCCCTAGAGTAGAAACTCCATAAAAGTGACCCCATCTAAGAAACTACACCCCTCAAGGTATTCAAAACTGATTTTACAAACTCCGTTAACCCTTTAGGTGTTGCACAAGAGTTATTGGCAAATGGGGATGAAATTTGAGAATTTCATTTTTTTGCCTAATTTTCCATTTTAACCCATTTTTTCCACTAACAAAGCAAGGGTTAACAGCCAAACAAGACTGTATCTTTATTGCCCTGACTCTACTGTTTACAGAAACACCCCATATGTGGCCATAAACTACTGTACGGCCACACAGCGGGGCGTAGAGTGAAAGGTGCGCCGTATGGTTTTTGGAAGCCAGATTGTGCTGGACAGTTTTTTTGACACCATGTCCCATTTGAAGCCCCCCTGATGCACCCCTAGAGTAGAAACTCCATAAAAGTGACCCCATCTAAGAAACTACACCCCTCAAGGTATTCAAAACTGATTTTACAAACTTTGTTAACCCTTTAGGTGTTGCACAAGATTCAATGGAAAATAGAGATATAATTTCAAAATTTCACTTTTTTGGCAGATTTTCCATTTTAATATTTTTTTTCCAGTAACAAAGCAAGGGTTAACAGCCAAACAAAACTCATTATTTATGGCCCTGATTCTGTAGTTTACAGAAACACCCCATATGTGGTCGTAAACTACTGTACGGGCACACGGCAGGGCGCAGAAGGAAAGGAATGCCATACGGTTTTTGGAAGGCAGATTTTGCTGGACTGGTTTTTTGACACCATGTCCCATTTGGAGCCCCCCTGATGCCCCCCTAGAGTAGAAACTCCATAAAAGTGACCCCATCTAAGAAACTACACCCCTCAAGGTATTCAAAACTGATTTTACAAACTTTGTTAACCCTTTAGGTGTTGCACAAGATTCAATGGAAAATAGAGATACAATTTCAAAATTTCACTTTTTTGGCAGATTTTCCATTTTAATATTTTTTTTCCTGTAACAAAGCAAGGGTTAACAGCCAAACAAAACTCATTATTTATGGCCCTGATTCTGTAGTTTACAGAAACACCCCATATGTGGTCCTAAACTACTGTACGGGCACACGGCAGGGTGCAGAAGAAAAGGAATGCCATACGGTTTTTGGAAGGCAGATTTTGCTGGACTGGTTTTTTGACACCATGTCCCATTTGAAGCCCCCCTGATGCACCCCTAGAGTAGAAACTCCAAAAAAAGTGACCCCATTTTAGAAATTACGGAATAGGGTGGCAGTATTGTTGGTACTAGTTTAGGGTACATATGATTTTTGGTTGCTTACACTTTTTGTGCGGCAAGGTAACAAGAAATAGCTTTTTTGGCATGTTTTTTTTTTTTGTTATTTACAACATTCATCTGACAGGTTAGATCACGTGGTAATTTTATAGAGCAGGTTGTCACGGACGCGGCGATACCTAATATGTATACAATTTTTTTTATTTATGTAAGTTTTATACAATAACTTCATTTTGAAAACCAAAAAATTGTTTAGTGTCTCCATAGTCTAAGAGCCATAGTTTTTTCAGTTTTTGGGTGATTATCTTGAGTAGGGTCTAATTTTTTGCGGGGTGAGATGACAGTTTGATTGGCACTATTTTGGGGTGCATATGACTTTTTGATCGCTTGCTATTACACTTTTTGTGACGTAAGATGGCAAAAAATTGCTTTTTTTACACAGTTTTTTTTTTTTTTTTTTTACGGTGGTCACCTGAGGGGTTAGGTCATGTGATATTTATATAGAGCCGGTCGATACGGACGCGGCGATACCTAATATGTATACTTTATTTTTATTTATGTACATTTTACACAATGATTTTATTTTTGAAACCAAAAAAAATCATGTTTTAGTGTTTCCATAGTCTAAGAGCCATAGATTTTTCAGTTTTTGGGCGATTATCTTGAGTAGGGTCTCATTTTTTGCGGGATGAGATGACGGTTTGATTGGTACTATTTTGGCGTACATGCGACTTTTTTGATCACTTTTATTACCTTTTTTGGGAAGTAAGGTGGGCAAAATTTCAATTTTCTCATAGTTTTTATTTTTTTATTTTTATGGCGTTCACTGTGCGGGGAAAGTAACATGACCATTTTATAGATCAGGTCGTTACGGACGCGGCGATACCTAATATGTGTAGTGTATTTTATTTTTTTAATTTTTATTCAGTGATAAATGTTTTTTTTTTTTATCTTAACTTTTTTCACTTTTTATTTGATTTTTTTGACCCAGACCCACTTGGTTCTTGAAGATCCAGTGGGTCTGATGTCTGTAAAATACAGAACAGAACCTATATAGGTTTCTGCACTGTATTTTACTTACACTGAACAGGTCTATGCTTTCAGCACAGATCTGTTCAGCACCATGGACAGCAGGACGCCTGATCAGGCGTCCTGTTGCCATGGGAACCTTCCCCGTCTGCTCAGTTATGGTCAGAACTTCGCAGACGGGGAAGGGTAAGGATGGGGTTCTGGGGGGGCTGTCTGGGGGCTCTCTCCTTCTCCCATCGGGGGGCTGCAAAGGCACAGCAGCCCCCCGATCGGAGAGGGAGGGAGCTCCCTCTTACTGTTAACCTTTTCCATACAGCGGTCCGTACGGACCGCTGTATGGAAAGGGTTAAACGGCTGACATCGCATCAACGATGTCAGCTGTTTATACCAGGGTGCCAGCAATGTGCTGGCACCCTGGTATACCCACTGTACACCAACGATTATGCAATGGGAGGCGGGCGGGGGATCGCGATCCCGCCTGCCGCACCGCCCGCCTCCCGCAACGCCCCCACTGCATGCGACACCCCCCCTGCACCACCCGCCGCCATCAAATCGTGCAGGGGTGCAGGGGGGGGTTAACAATATTGATTTCGGGCACTCTGAAGTTTCTGATCCCCGCGGTCAGGGACCGCGGGGATCAGAAACGGCAAAAAGCGCAGCAAACCACAGGTCTGAATTGACCTGCGGTTTTCTGCGATCGCCGATACGGGGGGGTCAAATGACCCCCCCCTGCGTTGTTACGGGATGCCGGCTGAATGATTTCAGCCGAAATCCCGTTCCGATTAACCCCAGCGGCGCCGGAATTAAGATTTTAAGTTAGGACGTACCGGTACGCCCTTGGTCCTTAAGGACTCGGGAAATAGGGCGTACCGGTACGCCCTATGTCCTTAAGGGGTTAAAGAATGGAGGCACTTGCTCGAGGTTTCGGTGGTTCCGGTTCTCATCCTGACGGACCACAAGAATCTGACCTACCTTTCTGAGGCCAAGAGATTGACACCACGTCAGGCCAGATGGGCTCTGTTCTTGTCACGTTTTAATTACGTGGTCTCCTACCTACCCGGTTCCAAGAACATCAGAGCGGATGCCTTATCACGGCAGTACTCCGAGCTGTCCGGGGAGGAGTCGATTCCGACTTCGGTCATACCTCCGAATCAGATCCTGGCCGCCATTCGCACCAGCCTGACCTCTCCCCTGGGTGAGCAGATTTTGGCGGCTCAATCTGGTGCTCCCTCTGGGAGACCCAACGGCAAGTGTTTTGTGCCTGAGGAGTTGCGCACTCGGTTGTTGCGAACCTACCATAACTCCAAGGCCGCGGGGCATCCTGGAAAGAATCAGCTGTCCTGGGCTGTTTCACGTCTGTTCTGGTGGCCTTCTCTACGTTCCGACATCGCCGCATATGTAGCGGCATGCTCCGTTTGTGCCCAGAGTAAGTCCCCTCGGCACCTTCCGTTGGGCCTTTTGCAACCCATAGCCACCGGGGAGCGCCTATGGTCACACCTGGGGATGGATTTCATTGTGGACCTCCCTGCATCCCGAGGCCATACGGTCATTCTCATGATTGTGGATCGGTTTTCCAAAATGTGCCACTGTGTTCCTCTCAAGAAGTTACCCTCTGCACAAGAGTTGGCCACGATTTTCGCCAGGGAGGTCTTCCGGTTGCACGGTTTGCCCAAGGAGATTGTGTCGGATCGGGGGAGTCAGTTTGTGTCCAGGTTCTGGCGCGCCTTTTGCTCCCAGTTGGGGATTCATCTCTCTTTCTCCTCGGCCTACCACCCTCAGTCCAATGGGGCCGCAGAACGATCCAATCAGGCCTTGGAGCAATTCCTTCGTTGCTATGTCTCCGATCACCAAGACAATTGGGTTGACCTCCTGCCTTGGGCTGAGTTTGCCAGGAACACGGCGGTGAACTCTTCCTCTGGGACGTCTCCCTTCATGGCCAATTATGGGTTCCAACCTGCCGTGTTACCGGAGGTATTCTCTCCCCAGGATATTCCGGCTGTGGAGGATCACCTTTCCGTCCTACGTGCTTCTTGGGTACAGATCCAGAGGTCCCTTGAGGTCTCTGCGCAGCGCCAGAGACTCCAGGCTGATCGCAGACGAGCGCCCGCTCCTTCCTACCAGGTCGGAGACCGTGTATGGTTGTCCACCCGCAACCTCAACCTTCGAGTGCCCACTCCCAAGCTGGCGCCTCGCTTTGTTGGTCCCTTCCGAGTGCTTTGCAGGGTAAACCCGGTAGCCTATGCCCTTGCGCTTCCTCCTGGCATGCGGATCTCCAACGTGTTTCATGTCTCCCTGTTGAAGCCATTGGTGTGTAATCGTTTCACTTCCTCGGTTCCTCGGCCCCGTCCGGTCCAAGTGGGCAATCGTGAGGAATATGAGGTGAGCAATATCCTGGACTCACGCCTGGTCCGCGGTCGGTTGCAGTTTTTGGTCCATTGGCGTGGTTATGGGCCAGAGGAGCGTTCCTGGGTTCCCTCCGCAGATGTCCATGCTCCTGCTTTGCTCCGAGCCTTCCACGCACGCTTCCCTCAGAAACCGTTCCTTACTCCGCGGAGGAGGGGCCCTTGAGGGGGAGGTACTGTCATGGTCTTACCTTCTTACTGTTCTCCTTCGTTTGACATGTGCTGGCGGCCATCTTGGTTTCTGGGTTTCTTGTAGCCTCCCACCCTGCGGCTTCTCCTTCCCACTGGGAGGAGCTGGATGCCTAGCTCACATATATAGGAGGTTTGTGGCTTCAGTTCCTTGCTTGGTCCTCCTGTGTTCACATGCTTCTAAGACTGCTGCTGCTTCTGGTTCCTGATCCTGGCCTCGTCTGACTACCAGGTTGGTTCCTGATCCTGGCTTCGTCTGACTACCCTGCTGGTTCCTGATCCAGGCTTCGTCTGACTACCCTTCTGGTTCCTGACCTCTGTCTACGCAAGACCCTGCTTCGGTTTAGCCATCCGTTTGGACTTTTGCTTACGGCTTGATTTTCAATAAAGCCTTCTTATTTCCACTTATCTCTTGTTGTACGTCTGGTTCATGGTTCCATGACAATTAGTGAGAATGTCGTGCAGATTGCGCGACCTTCTCCAAGTGATCTGGGGGTATGCCGGGAGGCTCACAGCCAGATCACCATCAGTTTGCAGGACCGGCCAGTGCTTACGAAGGATGTATTGTATAAACTTCCACTTGTTGTTAAAAGGGGTGATGAATCTCACATTGGTGTCTTTTTTGATTTTAGGTTTCGATCTACTCACCAGCAGAGAATCTCTTGATGTTTTTTTGGCTCTCTCATAGCCCCGCTGAATAGTGTTGAACTGATATCCTCTTTCGAGGAATCGCTGTGTCAGAGCCGAAGCCTGCTGATCGAAATGCTCTTCGTTGGAGCAAATCCTGCGAGTTCTCAGGAATTGCCCTGTGGGTATTGCCTGTATCGTATTTGGGTGGTGAGCAGAGGAGGCGTGGAGAAGGGCATTGACGGCTGTGGACTTCCTGAAAAGATCGGTGGACAAATATCCATCAGGACCTTTGATGATTATTATATCTAAAAATTCGACATTTGTAAGGCTATATTTCCAGGTAAGTTTAATGTTGCGAGTGTTCTTATTAAGACGGGCCAGGAAGTCTTCTAAGGCAGGAATGGTATCATGCCATAAGAAGAATACATCATCTATATACCTCGACCATAGGAGTGCGGCATCGTATCCAGGTGTTTCATGAACCAACTCTCTCTCCCACAGCCCCAGGAACAGGTTGGCATATGAGGGAGCGCAAGATGCCCCCATAGCTGTCCCCTGGAGCTGTAGGAAGAGGCGGTCCTTAAAAAGAAAATAATTGTGCGTCAGTGTAAATTCCAATAACGCTAAGATAAATTCAATCATTTCGTTTTCATAATCGGTCATAACTAAAAAGGATCTAGATGCTCGCACTCCCTGGTCGTGGTATATAGACGTGTATAGCGATTCAATGTCGCAAGTAACGAGCACCACGTCCTGATCAACATGGATTCCGTTCAACCGTCTCAGCATATCTGTCGTGTCTTTTACAAAAGATGGGAGAATTTCCACACTCTTTTGGAGAAAGAAATCGATGAACTTCCCTATGTTGGTGCACAAACTACCGATCCCTGAGACGATCGGGCGTCCAGGAGGATGGATACGGTTCTTGTGCACCTTGGGGAGCAAATAAAGGGTTGGTTTAACGGGAAAATCGACCCGCAACCCTTCCATCATTTTTAGGGTGATAATACCCTGATCATAAGCATCCCTCAAAATGTCATCCAGTTCCTTCTTGAAGACCAAGGTAGGATCTTTCTCAATCTTTCTGTAACATTGTTTGTTGTTCAATTGTCGGAAGGCTTCCTTTTCATACATCTGCACAGGCCAAAGTATAAAAGTTCCGTAGGCGGCGCTCACCTGGTCAGTCTTGCAGTGGAAGCACGGACTGTGCTTGGAAGGGGCACCAGTTGCAAACTGTATGAAAATAAGACGGGATGTCCAGCTTTCCAAAAAAGACGTTGTTCTTTATTCCAAAATAACACAGGATAAAAGACAATCCAACACGGCAAGCAGGTCTACATGTTTCGGATGCTCTAATACTGATCCTTATTCATGAATAAGGATCAGTATTAGAGCATCCGAAACATGTAGACCTGCTTGCCGTGTTGGATTGTCTTTTATCCTGTGTTATTTTGGAATAAAGAACAACGTCTTTTTTGGAAAGCTGGACATCTGCACAGGCCATATCACGACATTGCCCCCTTTGTCGGCGGGTTTTATAACCACCCCTTCAAGATTTTGAAGTTCACGCAGTGCCTGTCTCTGCGAACGTGTCAAATTGTCACCCCTAATGTATGGGTGATCAATATTGAGGTCACGTTTGACAAGCTTCACAAAGACATCCACTGCGGGACATAGTGTTTTCGGGGGAAACGTCTGTGAGCGTCTGTTCAGATGTATGGGGGATCTACTTGGTGTGGTTTCTACCTGGTCATCCAAAAGGGATTCCAGGTCTCTAATCGCTTGCCTCTCAGCTGGAGACAAGGAGGCAGTAGCTTCCTGGCCACGATTGAAATATTTTTTGAAAAGTAATTTTCGGGCAAACAGTTCTAAGTCTTTGACTACTTCAAAGTAGTCAAATCTGCCAACCGGAGAAAAAGATAAACCTTTCTGTAAAACCTGTTGTTGTGCTAGAGTAAGGTTAATGGTGGAGAGATTTATTACCTTTAGTTCTTTGCTCTCTTCCCTCGGCCATTCCCGTTCCAGTGTTTCCGCTTGTGTACTGGAGTACGAAGGTTGTAACCTGCCCTTTCGGGATCTGGACCACGGGCAGTGGCCGGGCGTCCTTCTAAAAAAGGCCCGCCACATTCTTCCTCGGATAGAGATGATGCTAAAGATTGAGATCGTGAGCGGGATTCAGGTCTAAGGTTCGTACGATGCCACTTAAACACCTTGTTTTGCTGGTAATCTCCCAGATCTCTCTGGAATTTCTTAGTTTTAATCGACTGGATTTCCCGTTCCCACTTGACTAGATCTTCCTCAAGACCTTTATCAAAAACCTCCAAATCCTCCTTAGTCAGTAGTTGATGAATGCTGTCCTTGTGGCCGTCAATGTCCTTCTCCACAGCCTCCAATGATCTCCGGTCCGCCCCAATTAACAGTTCAATTAAGGTCTGTGAACATTTTGTGAGAGTTTCCTCCCATTTCGTAATAAATGAGGGGTCCTCACCCTCCAAAGTTGGAAAAATCTGGACCCGAAGTCCCCGTGGTATAATATTTCTATTGAGATAATTCTCTAGGGAGGCCTTGTTCCACCACAACTTGGTCCGTTATTTTAAGGGCCTCTTTGAGCTTATGCTTTAACTCCTTGCTATCACATTTCTCCGCATCTTGCACTGTAGTGTCACCAAACACTGATCCCAGTTGTGACATCCAATTTTTGTCACGCGATCGATAATCCATGTATGAGGAATTGCCTATAAATATATATTCAATACTATTAACCTACAAAAGGCCACCTGTCAACCAAACAGCTACGATTACCACTCATAAAACATCTAAGGTAAACCAAAACGAACAAGTGGAAATGATGTATAAAAGTATAAATTTATTATAAAGTATAAAGGATGGAACAACTACAGATAATGCAAGGATACGGAGAAGCGCAGGGTCACAGACACCACAAAACACCAATGTATCTGTGGGTTATAACACACAGAAAGGTACAGTCCATTGATGATAATAAAAGCTCAGGAATTACCTGGATGGCCAGATGTAGTGTCTCCGCAATAAGACTATGCACAAGTCATGCAAATGACCATACCAGGTACGAAAAAGAGTCTTGTCACACTACACACAGTACTTAAACAATTAAAGCAGACCATGGAAATAACAAGTACTCAAATAGAAGTAAGAATCTTGATAATATGCACCATGGGTGTGTTGAGGGACTCACTATGGATGTATACAGAAGTCCCAGGCAACAGTGTGAAACGATACTAACTCAGAACGTACCTGAGGACATGGTGGTGAGTGGACGGTCGGACCCTGGGCGCACAACCTCGACGCGCGTTTCACCTTACGGCTTCGTCAGGAGGTACTGAATTGTGTGCGAGCAGGGTATATATAGAAAGAAGTGGGAGTGGGTGGGTGGAGTGAAATTACCTCTATATGGTACACCTGCGGTCCACATGCACGGGCGCGGAAAGCTCCATGATGCAAGAGGTCATCTCTCGGCGCATCCACGTCATCGCACATGCGCGACACTTAGACGTCACGGAGCGTCTTACTTCTATTTGAGTACTTGTTATTTCCATGGTCTGCTTTAATTGTTTAAGTACTGTGTGTAGTGTGACAAGACTCTTTTTCGTACCTGGTATGGTCATTTGCATGACTTGTGCATAGTCTTATTGCGGAGACACTACATCTGGCCATCCAGGTAATTCCTGAGCTTTTATTATCATCAATGGACTGTACCTTTCTGTGTGTTATACCCCACAGATACATTGGTGTTTTGTGGTGTCTGTGACCCTGCGCTTCTCCGTATCCTTGCATTATCTGTAGTTGTTCCATCCTTTATACTTTATAATAAATTTATACTTTTATACATCATTTCCACTTGTTCGTTTTGGTTTACCTTAGATGTTTTATGAGTGGTAATCGTAGCTGTCTGGTTGACAGGTGGCCTTTTGTAGGTTAATAATCTGTTAATATTAATGTCATTTTTAAACAGTCCTAGACTTAAAGCACATAATACAATAGTTCTGTAGAGATCACAAAATATAGTGAATATATTGATGTAGTAATGGCAAAAAGTAGTCCAATATCAAATATGAACCAAGTGGTATGTAGCTTTATAGCAATTAGAAATGAGCGAATTTCATATTTTGAAATTTGGTCACACTTCGTTTGTTGGTTAAAGGCATTCACTTATGCATTCCGTCATAGAATTGCGTTGTGGTCCGTGGTAACGGCATCCATAACGCGATTCACCTTGAACCAACAAACGAAGTGAGAACGAATTTCAAAATATGAAATTCGCTAATCTCTAATAGCAATGTTTAAAACACAATGTTGTACCTTCTACTGCGACAGATCTTATAATGTCACCCTGGAAGTGCCATGGTTGTTACCACACTATTTTGCTGTGGCAAGCACAGTACCACATATTATATATACAATACGTTTTTTGAAGCACCTATGAATATGCCAGTTATGTGATGAGTAATCATATAGTTTAAATGGGTTGTATGTGTTATAAAAAAATAACTCCCACTGTTCCCCCAAATGTCATAAAGTAACATACACTTACAGTGCCTTGCAAAAGTATTCACCTCCCTTGACTTTTTTTTTCGTGTTTTGTTAAATTACAGCCTTAAAGGGACACTGACAGGCCCTATAAACATATTTAGTTATTCCTATGCAGTCATAGATCTTTAAAAGTGTATTCCAATGATATAAGAGTACCCCCTGTCAGCATTGTAAACCATGTAAAAACAACTTTATATTCATCTGTCAATCACATTTCTTTATGCCCAAGGGGCGTTTTTTCTCATACCTTTGTGCCCAGCCGCGCCTCAACTGTCGATTTCCTAGCGCCGCCCAGCTCATTATTATTCACTGCGCTGGGCGGCTCTTACATTCACTGATCCTATCAGATCCCATGCAATGAGGGCGGAGAGAAGAGTTTCTTGGCCGGCGCAGGCGCATTAACTATCAGAATTTTGGATGACATCAGTGCTCTGAAGCGCTGGATATGAGTGCCTTGGAGGAGAGACCCGGCACAGGTGCAGCAGGAGACAGAGAGCAGCCGCATAGAAGAAAACGGGGTGCAGGCGCATTCAATTTCAGGCTTGGGAGGGTGCCGGATACAGGTATCCGGCGCATGCGCAGATGGTCTGATTGAGGCAGATGCCCATAAGTCTCTATCAGGCATGCACGGGATCTGACAGGATCGGGAATGTAAGAGCCGCCCAGTGCAGTGAATAATAATGAGCTGGGCGGCGGTAGGAAACGACAGTTGGGGCGCGGCTGGGCACAAAGGTATGAGAAAAAACGCCCCTTGGGCATAAAGAAATGTGAAAAAACGCCCCTTGGGCATAAAGAAATGTGAGTGACAGATGAATATAAAGTTGTTTTTACATGGTTTGCAATGCGGACAGGGGGTACTCTTATATCATTGGAATACACTTTAATAGATCTATGACTGCATAGGAATAACTAAATATGTTTATAGGGCCTGTCAGTGTCCCTTTAAGTTGAATGTTTTGTTAATCTGAATTTTATGTGATGGATCAGAACACAATAGTCTATGTTAGTGAAGTGAAATGAGAAAAATATATAAATAAAACTATTGAAAACAGAAAATTGGCATGTGCGTATGTATTCACCCCCTTTGTTAGGAAGCCCATAAAAAGCTCTGGTGCAACCAATTACCTTTAGAAGTCACATAATTAGTGAAATGATGTCCACCTGTGTGCAACCTAAGTGTCACATGATCTGTCATTACATATACACACCTTTTTTGAAAGGCCCCAGAGGCTGCAACACCTAAGCAAGAGGCATCACTAACTAAACACTGCCATGAACACCAGGGAACTCTCCAAACAAGTAAGGGACAATGTTGTTGAGAAGTACAAGTCAGGGTTAGGTTATAAAAAATATCCAAATCTTTGATGATCCCCAGGAGCACCATCAAATCTATCATAACCAAAAGGAAAGAACATAGAACAGCAGCAAACCTGCCAAGAGACAGCCGCCGACCAAAACTCACGGACCGGACAAGGCGGGTATTAATCAGAGAGGCAGCACAGAGACCTAAGGTAACCCTGGAGGAGCTGCAGAGTTCCACAGCAGAGACTGGAGTATCTGTACATAGGATGACAATAAGCTTTAGGTTCCGTAGAGTTGGGCTTTATGGCAGAGTGGCCAGAAGAAAGCCATTACTTTCAGCAAACAACAAAAAGGCACGTTGTGAGTTTGTGAAAAAAAGGCATGTGGGAGACTCCCAAAATGTATGGAGGAAGGTTCTCTGGTCTGATGAGACTAAAATTTAACTTTTCGGCCATCAAAGAAAACGCTATGTCTGGAGCAAACCCAACGCATCACATCACACAAAGAACACCAAAACATCTGCCACCACCATGTTTCACTGTGGGGATGTTTTTCAGCAGCTGGGACTGGGAAACTGGTCAGAGTTGAGGGAAAGATGGATGGTGCTAAATACAGGGATATTCTTGAGCAAAACCTGTACCACTCCGTGTGTGATTTGAGGCTAGGGCGGAGGATCACCTTCCAGCAGGACAATCACCCCAAACACACTGCTAAAGCAACACTTGAGTGGTTTAAGGGGAAACATGTAAATGTGTTGGAATGGCCTAGTCAAAGCCCAGATCTCAATCCAATAGAAAATCTGTGATCAGGCTTAAACATTGCTGTTCACAAGCGCAAGCCATCCAACTTGAAGGAGCTGGAGCAGTTTCGCAAGGAGGAATGGGGAAAAATCCCAGTGGTAAGATGTGGCAAGCTCATAGAGACTTATCCAAAGCCACTTGGAGCTGTGATTGCCGCAAAAGGTGGCTCTACAAAGTATTGACTTTAGGGGGGGAATAGTTATGCATATTGACTTTTTCTGTTATTTTGTCCTATTTGTTGTTTGCTTCACAATAAAAAATAAAAATAAATCTTCAAAGTTGTGGGCATGTTGTGTAAATTACATGCTGCAAATTCTCAAGCAATGTTAATTCCAGGTTGCGAGGCACCAAAACACAAAAAAAGTCAAGGGGGGTGAATACTTTTGCAAGGCACTGTAGCTCTTAATCCCCTCTCTGCTGTTGTCTAAGGCTGCAGTCAAATACTAGCCTCAGCAGTCTAGTGCCATATAGCGGTGAGACCAGTAATTGGATGCAGCGATCATGTGTTGTAAACTGCTACATAGCTGCTTCAGCCTGTAAATAGAAACTGGCTGAGATGGAGCTGCAGCATTGGAAATGGATGGGGTATTAAGTGGTAAGTATGGTTTATTTTATTATTTTATTACCTTTGGGGGCCCTGGGGAAGTTTGTCATAACCCAGACAACCGGTTTAATGTCCATTTACATTGAAAGGGCTGTTTACCTTCGGGAGCCTCTCTGCCAGACCTTCCCATGTCTCTGGACCTGCAGAGGGAATCATACTTACCTTCTCTACATCGCTGGGTTCCAGCTACTTCACTTCCCTGCCTCGCACCGGTCTCCACGTGTCAACATACTATTTGAGGCAGGTCACGTAGCCACTGCAGTCAATGACTGGCTGCAGCAGTCACATGTTCCCATATGTCATGTGAATCAATGATGGGACACACAAAGACATGTCACTGCTGCAGCCACTAATTGGCTGCAGTGGCCATGTGACCACTGTCAAATATAATGTTGATGCTTGGAGACCAGAGTGAGGCAACAAGGACATGGGTGGGTGGGTGTTTATGGAATAAAGGCCCCCAAAGGTGAACAACCATTTCAAGCAATGTGTCAAAGCATTTATAACTATAGAAGATCCTCTAAGTACCGTCCATGTGAAGTACTTGCAACGGAATTTAATAAGGGGGAAATTTATCATACTCTGCACTAAAGAATTCTGGCTTCAAAATGTCAAAATAGAGGGGGGTCTTAATAACCCCTATAGCTGGTGGTGGATCCACCGAATTTATGAAGAGGCACAGGCCTCTCCATAACTTCGTCGGATCCTCCACCAGTTCTAAATCTACTCCAGCTTCCTAGCTGTCTTACATTTAGACCATTTTCTACACCTGGAGTGAGCAGGGAAAAGTCACAGATTGTGGTGCAACTAAACGTTCCGCCACAATCTGCATCAGAAATACACCTAATCTATGCATATTTCAGGATAATAAATGGCCCCTGGGTCTTTGAGGCATTTTGGGGTTACTTGCACAAAAATTTGGGAAAATTGGTGGGGAAGTGGCCATGGTAAGGTATGCTCCACATTTATTAGTGGGGCTTTTTTTTAGAAGCCTCTCAATTTCACTCAAATAGGGTGGTGGCTTAAAAAAACTGGACAAAAGTGTTAGGTTTAAAGATTTACATGCAACATTTGATAAATCTGTACAAAGTAGGCCAATGCAAAACTGACTTTAGATATTACCCTATTGATAAATTCTGCAAACAGAGTTCAGAGTTAGGGTGAGTTCATTCTTGCGCTTAGCTTTCCGTTGTAGCATTCAGTTATAATATGCTTTAAAAGGGAAAATAACGTTATTTTGGACAAAGAAAAAGCCCTGATTACAAGACTTTTTTTTCTGTCCAAAATAAAAGAAAGTAGACAGAATACTGAATTCCGTTTTTATATTCTATTGATCTCTATTAGTACTTCTAAACAGAATGCATCTAAAGTGTTCCGTTTGGTTTCCAGTAGTAGCAATTCCGTTATTTTCCATTTTAAGCATATTATAACTGAATGCTACAACGGAAAGCTAAAAACTTCCCTATATCGTTACATGAGAAGTTTAATTCTTCTTAATTTACATCATCAAATAGATAAAAAAAAAAAACTTTATCAGTTCCTTTCAAGTGAATGTTTGCATGAAATTGTACTTAGAATTTCCAGAGACTAGAAGTGATTAGAAGTTATTCTTTTATGAATTTTTGAAGTAAATTAGAAATAACATTCTTCCCCGCATAATTGGTAAGCTGAATTCTGACAGCACTCAGTGAACATCAAGATGCTGCTACTATGGAAACTCGAGAAGCTATGCCTCTCATTAACCAGCCGCACTGCAGTTCCTGCCATCAAGCTGCTGCTATCCACTTCAACAATGTGCATGAGCAAACAAACAATAAAATGTCACCACCCCACACCATGCCCCTATATCTATCTATAGAGTGAATTTTGGGACTGTATAACAAATTGCTTATAAAATTAGTGTGTGGTCTCCTTCCAAGCAACAATGGAGGACAGGCAGTAATGAAATACATATTCCCGGGTATGAGCCAAAAATAGAACGAATGCGAATTTCCTCTCGCTTCGTGGGAACAAATCTAAATTTTTCCTAACAATGGCAGCTAAAATGGCAGCTACACGTGTGAGGACAAGGAACTCTGGGAAGAGAGGGATCACATTTGGTGTTATTTGCGCTATAAGCGTTTCTTGGCATATTTCTAGAGAAAAAGAGAAAAATACACGCTGTTCACATTTGGTGTTATTTGCGATAACAGCGTTTCTTGTCATATTTTTTGAGAAAAATACATGCCGTTCACATTTGGTGTTATTTGCGCAGAAATAATTTAGTGGCCTATTTCAGCACAATACGAGAAATATATACTTAGTTCACGTTTGTTGTTATTTGTGCAGAAATAATTTAGTGGCCTATTTCAGTATAAAAAGAACAATATATTCGTCGCGTTTAAGGGTGTTTTAATTTCCTATTCATTTGTTTAGTTCAGCTACAAGTTTGTCAGGCAGAGAGGTGCCAGGCCATGCACAGAGGAGTAGCAGAGGCATGAATGTTTCTGGCGCAAGCAGAGGTCGCAGCAGAGTAAGGGGTCGTGGCAGCAGTAGTCGCAGCGAGAGGCCTGAGCTCCCGGTGTCATCTAGCGGTCATGTCTTGACCAGTAACACAGCGGTTCTTGATTGGTTAACTCGGTCATCCACGTCATCCCAGGTGACATCAGACACCCCCAGCCAACAGTCAGTGGGTTCGTCAAGCACAACTGTTAGTTGGCATGGCCCGGGATTAGGCCCTGTGCCCTCACCTGTCCTCAACCTGCCTCTGGCCTTTTCTGTTCCCTCACCGCGAGAAGTAGTATATGCTGTAAGCTCAGCTTTACTTTTCAGCGAGGAATAGCTACAGGTGAAACTCGAAAAATTTGAATTTTGCAAAAGTCCATTTATTTAATGCAGCTTAAACTTAGAATTTAGTGAAAAGGTTCAATATTCTAGGCTCAAAGTGTAACACTCTATTCAGCTAATTAATCCATACCCCCTGAGAAAAGGGTACCTCAAAATTGAGACTTTGGGGTTTCATAAGCTGTAAGCCATAATCATCCAAATTATAACAAATAAAGGCTTGAAATATCTCGCTTTGCATGTAATGAGTCTATCTCATATGTTAGTTAGACCTTTTAAGTTGCATTACTTAAATAAATGAACTTTGCACGATATTCAGATTTTTCAAGTTTCACCTGTACTAGAGAAGCAGCTACTGCCCAGCCAAGATCTGGAGGAGACATACGCCGCTTCCTCTACTAGGCGGGCAAGTAGTGATGAGAAGAGTGGTACGGGAGCTTATGCTGTGAGTGGTCATGCTCCTGACCCAGAGGCCATTGAGGAGGACATAAGTGATGTGCAGACACTAATCGATGATGATGAAGCTGTTCGCACTTGGGAGCTGGGTGCAGAAGGGGCTTTATCATCAGGAGAAGAGGGTGGCAGCTTGACTGTTAAGCAGCGGTGGAGCCAGCAAGGTGGTAGAATGGCTGGGAGTCAGCAGTGTGGCAGCAGTGGGAGGTCGGGAGACAAATGTGCCCAGGGTAGACCACCTGCTTTGCAGCCTACCTGCCCGGGAAGTAGTGGTGCAGGGGTTCACGGAGGCATCGGTGGTAGCAATCAGTTAGTGTAGATTGTTGGGGGGAAAATCACCTACTCGGCAGTGTGGCCGTTTTTTTTTTCAAAGCACCAGAGGAGGTGAACGTGGCCATATGTCGCATCTGTGGGTAGAAGGTGAAGCGTGGCCAGGGTGCCAATGCTGCACTACGGCCTTGAGTCAACATATGGTACAGCGTCGCCAGCCGTAGCAACTGCTACATCGCCCAGTGGCACGCACCTAGTTTCAGCCAGTCAAGGCTCCACCACCTAAGCCGAAGGTAGCTGTCTGTCAATCCCATCTTCTACTGGTCCAGATGCTCGTACTCCTCGTCAGTCATTCCGTCAGCAATCGATCACCGAAGCGATTGCCGAGACAACAGTATGCATGCATGCATACAACGGCGCAGAAGCTGAATGTTCTCCTGTCTAAGTTGCTGGTGCTTCAGTCCCTCCCTTTCCAAGTGGTGGACTCTGCACCTTTCAGAGAACTGATGGCTTGTGCCGAGCCGAACTAGAGAGTCCCAAGCCGTCATTTCTTTGCCAAAAAAGGCAGTACCAGCCCTGCACACACAAGTAGAACAGAAGGTGGACCAGTCCTTTAGCCTGTCGGTGTCTGCCAAAGAGCACAGCAGCACCGACGTGTGGAGCTGTAACTACGGTCAGGGACAATACATGTCCTTTACGGCCCACTGGGTGAATGTGATTCCTGCACAGCCACACCAGCAACTTGGACAGGTCACGCCGCTTCCTCCTCCACGTTGTCACGCCGTTGGTCCTGTGACAAAGTCCGCCTCTGCCTCCTCATCCTCCACCATGTCCTCAGCCTCCACTGCAGGAACAAGTCACAGTGCCCCTCCAGCATACCTTGCCACTCGGTGGCCTTATCATACTCCTGCCATCTACAGACTCTGTCATTGTGCCACTCAGTGGCCTTCTCATGATGCTGCTGCATCCGCCCTCTCCAGACTCAGTCATTGTGCCACTCGGTGGCTTTCTCCTGATGCCGCCACCTCCAGACTCGGTCATTGTGCCACTCGGTGGCCTCCTCATACTGCTGGCAACTCCAGACTCTGTCATTGTGCCACTCGGTGGCCTCCTCATACTGCTTACACCTCACCACTATGTCATAGGGCCACTCTGTGGACTTCTCATGCTGTTCCCACCATCCCCACTTCAGGACTCGTCCACTATTTTGGCTTTCGGCCTGGCTGACATTATCATTTATTTGACCTTTCTTCTGATCTGCCAAAGGGAGGAAAAATGAGACGCATAACGGATCCTGTCTGTGTAGCAGCTGAAAGGCCTGTATTGTCCCATCAGAATTGGCTTATGATTTGGTAGCCAAAAGCAGGAGTGGGTTCAAAACACAGAAGACATACAAATATTTCATTCACTTGTCACCTCTGTTTTACATCCACTCCTGTTTTTTTTTTTTTTTGCATTAGCAATACTGATGGATCAGTGACATAAACACAAACTTACTGCTGACACCCTCTCAACTCTGTCGGGGGGGCTCTACTTGTATAAGCGTTTAAAGGGGTTGTCCGGGATTGGGGACATTGCTGTAAGTGAACACCAAGCACATAGATATTGCATACATTCCTGTCCTACCTTTGCCAGATTTTTCTGATGACACGTTTTCTTGTCATAAATTCTCTGCCGGAAGTGCCGCTTTTCAAAAATTCAGTGATGTATCGGGTCCCTTTCTGCAGAGCAAACCCTTCGCAGGGAGCCCGGTGATGTCACTGCCAGCCTCAGTGATTATGCAGAGCACACTGAAAAGGTGAAAACTAGGCGGCAACACATTGTGTTAAGCCCCGCCCCCCTGGTCCGGTGATATCACTAGGCAGGGCATATTTTTAGCAAGGAAGGAGCGACTGAGCCAGGAGGCGTTTAGGGGGCGTGACTAAGGGGAAGGAATACTTGCGGCAGGAGGTGGCATATGAATTAGGGGGGGCGGCTGCACAAACAAGCAAACACACACTTGAAACAACACAATACTGCGCTGCCCTGGGACCCAGAAAGCAGTACAGAAGGAAGTTACCGCACACATAAACAGATGTAAACAATCAGTGGGGGACTGTAGGAGCCCTGCTGAAGTGTAAAAATACCTAAAAACATCTGGGGGGACCTTCAATCTGCTATTAATAGTGATTTAACTGGTTTTTAAAAAACAGGTTCTATAGACATCTATGTGGAATCAGCTGATGAGGGTGTAAAAGGAGTGCGCTTCTTCTTGACACTAACATGGACCTGAAAGGCTGAGTTCATACTTAAGTTATTTTGTCTGTTTTGGCGAATTTAAGTATACTTTATTATCATTTTAATCAAGTTTTGGTTCAATTTAATGACAAATATTTAATGAATTTACTAATAAAAATTACATGTTGCCTAAGACAGGAAAGAATCGGCCAGTCTTCTGTTTATTCAACGACGTGGTGTTGCGATGGAGAAAGCATGCTGAGAAAACAATTCCTCTCCACCTGGAGACGAATCCTGTCAAGATTGCTGCAAGTGCGGTATTGGCTGCTCATCGACCAAGATCCTTCTGGGGGAAACCTGCCTGGCATGAACAGGCCTCCAGTAGCTACAGACAATGAGAAGACAAAGCTTCAAGATAGTTTGGAGCCCGGAAGAGTCGCTAAGTTAGTCAAGATTCAAACCAAACAACCAGGCCCCAGTCTCTTCGTCTGGTGAAAACATCACGGGTTCCCAGTCATCATGGAAAAGAAAAGGAGGGCATCCTGTGGTGCACAGAGATAGAGAGTCTTCGGATTCCCCCTGCACTATACAGACGTCTCAGAAATGAACTGCTGCTCCCGACAGCAGCTCCTTGGAAGGTCATGGAGCGTCCCGGTCATCCAGCATCTATTCGCCCCGCAGAAAGTTTATTTTGAAAGTGTGTAGAAGCCACTCAGGGCCCTCACGCAGCAGATTTATCATGGAGACACAGGATTTTACAATAATACATTATTATTTTGTGCTTTAGCAATACTGCTGGATTATTGAGCAAATGCTGACCGAGTGAAGGCGGATGCTCCACACAAGATCCGTTTTTTTGGGGTTATTGTTCTGACGGATCAGAGGAAGGGCAAAATAATCAGTGACGTCAACACAATCTTACTGCTGACACCCTCTCCACTCTGTCGGGGGGCTCTACTTGTATAAGCGTTCAATAGAACAGGTTCTGTAGACATATATGTGGAATCAGCTGACGACGGTGTAAAAGGATTCTGCTTCTTCTATACACTAACATCGACCTGTAAGGCTAAGTTAACCCTTGAGTTATTCGGTCGGTGACTGCCCAAATAAGCAAAGTGTGCAGTGTGATTCTAAAAGCAATGCCTGTCATCTGCATGTCATACTGACTGACAGTATTATTTCACTACCCCAGCACACTCCCTATGCGTGTTACTGCAAGGAACAGTGTTCTACACCCATTTAAAGGCTCCATGCAGCCCGGATATAGCTGTTTTTAAATGCAATTCATCGCAAATTAATTCTGATCTAAGTAAATTTTTACGGAAAATTCAGCGAACTGGCCGAATCGAATTTGAGAAATTTGCTCATTTCTAACCAAAAATGTCTCAAAATCTGTAAGGTTTATTTCTACAATAAAAATGGAGCTATGATGTAGTAATGAGGCCCAGACAAATGCTCAGAGCTGCCACATGCTCCCACATTCTTCTACAAAAAGTCACATGCAACTGACTTCCAGATGGATATCTTCAAACAAAATGGTAATAATGTAAATGTTTCTGATTGCTGTATTTTTTTGTGTTACAGAAAATACCTACATGCAAGGTTCCCTTGTCTATTGGTTCTAGGACCATTCCCATCAATTGAAATATGGATGGGAACAATCTGAGTTTATAATAATCGTCTCTTCGCCCCTTTGCTGTTTTGATCAGCCTTAGGCTACATTCACACAATAGTAAAAAACTGATGTTTTTTTTAACATGTCCCTTTTAAGAACAATGGTAGTTTATGGGGCTAGTCACACAGCCGTTTTTTGGCAGCCTATGAATAACGGATGTCAAGAAATATAAAATTTCCCATGTTGTCCATTTCTGTTTATCAGAAAGGCATCAGTGGAAAAAAAACATTGATTAAAAATGAACTGTTCTCCTGTTTTTACCAGAAGTTTTTTTTCATTGTTATGTGATTATAGCCTTATGTTGCACTTTCGAATAGCAGTTTTTCAAAACACAGATGAAAAACTGCTGGTTTAACAAATCATTAAAGGGAACCGGTCACCATGAAATTCAGTGCACTGTTATAACAGATAGATATGTAATTTTGTGGGGGGCGGGAATCTGTAAAACTTGTAATTTATTCAATTAAACCTTTGCTGTTTTTATACCTTGGAGTCATGTGGATGGTGCCACTCAATGATTGACATGTAGATCTACATAACTAAGCATACAGGGAAATCTGTCAATCACTGAGACCACCCACATGAAAGAGCTTTAACTGAAAAAGTTAGAAGTTTCACATAATTCTCCCCCCCCCCCCCCCCCCCACAAAATTACATATCCATCTATTACACTGCATTTCATGGTGACAGGTTCCCTGTAAGAGTATCTGCTTAACATCACCAATCATATGCCACCCTTTTTAATGTACAGTCGTGGCCAAAAGTTTTGAGAATGACACAAATATTAGTTTTCACAAAGTTTGCTCCTAAACTGCTTTTAGATTTTGTTTCAGTTGTTTCTGTGATGTAGTGAAATATAATTACACGCACTTCATACGTTTCAAAGGCTTTTATCGACAATTACATGACATTTATGCAAAGAGTCAGTATTTGCAGTGTTGGCCTTCTTTTTCAGGACCTTTGCAATTCGACTGGGCATGCTCTCAATCAACTTCTGGGCCAATTCCTGACTGATAGCAACCCATTCTTTTATAATCACTTCTTGGAGTTTGTCAGAATTAGTGGGTTTTTGTTTGTTCACCCGCCTCTTGAGGATTGACCACAAGTTCTCAATGGGATTGTTGGACTGTCTTGGACGCCCTGAAGCCTTCTTAACAAGAATTGAACCTCTTTCCTTGAAGTTCTTGATGATCTTATAAATTAGTAGCCACAATATCCTTGCCTGTGAAGCCATTTTAATGCAACGCAATGATGGCTGCACGCGTTTCTTTGCAGGTCACCATGGTTAACAATGGAAGAACAATGATTTCAAGCATCACCCTCCTTTTAACAGGTCAAGTCTGCAATTTTAACCCAATCAGCCTGACATAATGATCTCCAGCCTTGTTCTTGTCAACATTTTCACCTGAGTTAACAAGACGATTACTGAAATGATCTCAGCAGGTCCTTTAATGACAGCAATCAAATGCAGTGGAAAGTTTTTTGGGGGATTAAGTTAATTTTCATGGCAAAGAAGGACTATGCAATTCATCTGATCACTCTTCATAACATTCTGGAGTATATGCAAATTGCTATTATAAAAACTTAAGCAGCAACTTTTCCAATTTCCAATATTTATGTAATTCTCAAAACTTTTGGCCACGATTGTACATTCACCTGTCGTGGCTTGTGGTTGGCACAGAAGTTATATGAGACAATAACAGTTGCAATAATCATTACAGTCAATAATCAAACATCATATCGGCCCTCTCTAATGATTTTTTTTGTGTATATATAAATTTATGGGCCCTGAAAAAATGTATTCAATCTTTTAGGCTAAGGATGCACAGCAAAAAAATGTTCTATGAAGTCTTTGAACCTTCTTTGACATAAGAAAACATTCAACTAGCACTTGGATTTAGAACTTTTAACGTAATACTTGAGCCACTCCTTGTCTCCACTGACAAGGAAATACTTTTTTTTTCCATTCAGACTTTCAAAGATTTCCCTTGAGATTACAAGATTTTTTTCTAAAATTCACAAATATATTGTATGTAGGACTTTCCAGAAAAAAACAGCCCCAAATAAGTGATTGTTTTTCACTAAAGGGAATGTGCCATCAGAAAATGATCTATTGTTTGAAGGGCATCTGTCAGCAGATTTGTACCTGTGAAACTGGCTGACCTGTTACGTGTGCGCTTTGTAGCTGAAGACATCTGTGTTGGTCCCATGTTCATATGTGCCCGATTGCTGAGAAAAAGGAAGTCTTGCAAATGAGCCTCTAGGAGCAACGAAGGTCTTAGTTTCAGCTCTGCAAATGCCGCGCCCTCAGCACTTTGATTGACAGGGTCAGGCAGTGTAAACGTTATCACACATGGCCCTGTCAATCAAAGTGGCAGTTGCAGAGAGAGCAGAGCCTCTAAGTGTAATGGTAACACCCTTGTTGCTCCTAGAGGCTCATTTGCATATATATATATATATATAAATAATTTTTCTCAGCAATGCAGGCACATCTGAACTGGGGATGCCCTTTAAATCATGTTTTTATGTTCAACATATTTTGAAAGAATTTTGATGGTTATTTTTAATTCTCCGTGTCAATATCTTATTAAAAAAAACTGATATTATATATATATATATATATATATATATATATATATATATATATATACAGTCCTGATCAAAAGTTTAAGACCACTTGAAAAATTTCAAAAAATCATATTTTACATTGTTGGATCTTAACAAGGTTCCAAGTAGAGCTTAAACATGCAACAAGAAGAAATGAGAGTGAGACTAAACATTTTTTGAGCATTCAATTTGATGAAAACAACGAATAAACTGAAACAGGCTGTTTTTCAGCTGATCAAAAGTTTAGGACCACACCTCCCAAAAATCCCTAAACCTCCCCAAAACAGAAATCCAACTTCCAAACATGAACTCAGTAATGAGTAGCTCCGCCGTTATTGCTTATCACTTCAAAAATTAGTTTCGGCATGCTTGATGCAAGCGTTTCCATGAGGTGAGTGGGAACATTTCTCCAAGTGGTGAAGACGGCCGCACGAAGGCCATGCTAAATATGATATTTTTTGCCATTTTTCAAGTGGTCTTAAACTTTTGATCAGGTTTTCTTTATTTTCATGACTATGAAAATTGTAGTTTCACATTGAAGGCATCAAAACTATGAATTAACACATGTGGAATTATATACATAACAAAAAAGTGTGAAACAACTGAAAATATGTCATATTCGAGGTTCTTCAAAGTAGCCACCTTTTGCTTTGATTACTGCTTTGCACACTCTTGGCATTCTCTTGATGAGCTTCAAGAGGTAGTCACCTGAAATGGTTTTCACTTCACAGGTGTGCCCTGTCAGGTTTAATAAGTGGGATTTCTTGCCTTATAAATGGGGTTGGGACCATCAGTTGCCTTGTGGAGAAGTCAGGTGGATACGCAGCTGATAGTCCTACTGAATAGACTGTTAGAATTTGTATTATGGCAAGAAAAAAGCAGCTAAGTAAAGAAAAATGAGTGGCCATCATTACTTTAAGAAATGAAGGTCAGTCAGTCCGAAAAATTGGGAAAACTTTGAAAGTGTCCCCAAGTGCAGTCACAAAAACCATCAAGCACTACAAAGAAACTGGCTCACATGCGGACCGCCCCAGGAAAGGAAGACCAAGAGTCACCTCTGCTGCGGAGGATAAGTTCATCCGAGTCACCAGCCTCAGAAATCGCAGGTTAACAGCAGCTCAGATTAGAGACCAGGTCAATGCCACACAGAGTTCTAGCAGCAGACACATCTTTAGAACAACTGTTAAGAGGAGACTGTGTGAATCAGGTCTTCTTAGTAGAATATCTGCTAGGAAACCACTGCTAAGGACAGGCAACAAGCAGAAGAGACTTGTTTGGGTTAAAGAACACAAGGAATGGACATTAGACCAGTGGAAATCTGTGCTTTGGTCTGATGAGTCCAAATTTGAGATCTTTGGTTCCAACCACCGTGTCTTTGTGCGACGCAGAAAAGGTGAACGGATGGACTATACATGCCTGGTTCCCACCGTGAAGCATGGAGGAGGAGGTGTGATGGTGTGGGGGTGCTTTGCTGGTGACACTGTTGGGGATTTATTCAAAATTGAAGGCATACTGAACCAGCATGGCTACCACAGCATCTTGCAGCGCATGCTATTCCATCCGGTGTGCGTTCAGTTGGACCATCGTTTATTTTTCAACAGGACAATGACCCCAAACACACCTCCAGGCTGTGTAAGGGCTATTTGACCATGAAGGAGAGTGATGGGGTGCTGCGCCAGATGACCTGGCCTCCACAGTCACCGGACCTGAACCCAATCGAGAGGGTTTGGGGTGAGCTGGACCGCAGAGTGAAGGCAAAAGGGCCAACAAGTGCTAAGCATCTCTGGGAACTCCTTCAAGACTGTTGGAAGACCATTTCAGGTGACTACCTCTTGAAGCTCATCAAGAGAATGCCAAGAGTGTGCAAAGCAGTAATCAAAGCAAAAGGTGGCTAGTTTGAAGAACCTAGAATATGACATATTTTCAGTTGTTTCACACTTTTTTGTTATGTATATAATTCCACATGTGTTAATTCATAGTTTTGATGCCTTCAGTGTGAATCTACAATTTTTATAGTCATAAAAATAAAGAAAACTCTTTGAATGAGAAGGTGTGTCCAAACTTTTGGTCTGTACTGTGTGTATATATATATATATATATATATATATATATACACACACACACACACACACCACAACACAGGTTCCACAGTTTGCAATAGGTGATATCACCGCTTATCTACTCCCTGCGCAGGTCACAAAGTATGCCTAGAAAACTCTCCTACAGAAGTCAATGAGTCCCCTGCTGTTCATCACTATGTCTATGACCCATGGTGGCTGCCGTAAAGCATATCTCTTAATGCTGCTAAGAACAGCTTAAGCAAGATGGCAGTCCTCATAATCATGTTCAGGAATTAAAGAAATGTATTTGGGCGAGCACTCTACCATAAAGCACACATTTATTGCAAGTAGGTTAATATAAAACAAGTGATTTGATATAAAACAAATGAGTAGCAATATAAAAAACACAAATAAAATACATCGATGTAGCCACAATGGGGTGGATGAATATAAATCAATGTCCAAAAAATTATTATTCGATCCTCTTGCGTGGATTGTATCTGGAATTCTTTATAGGGCCTTCTAGTATGGCCTTAATCTCCAGTGAAAGTCCAATATACCCACAATGATAGGTAGTTTATGTTGTGATTACCTATACAGTGCTATAGAGGGTTCTAACAATCGACTAATACTTTTGGTATATCGGATGTCAATCCTGTAATATTTTGGACAGAAAAAATGAATGTTCTCGGCTATCATTAGTCGATTGTTAGAACCCTCTATAGCGCTGTATAGGTATTCACAACATCAACTACCTATCATTGTGGGTATATTGGACTTCCACTGGAGATTAAGGCCATACTAGAAGGCCCTATAAAGAATTCCGGATACAATTCACGCAAGAGGATCGAATAATAATTTTTTGGACATTGATTTATATTCATCCACCCCATTGTGGCTATATTGATGTATTTTATTTGTGTTTTTTAACTTGTTCTATATTGCTACTCATTTGTTTTCATATCAAATCACTTGTTTTATATTAACCTACTTGCAATAAATGTGTGCTTTATGGTAGAGTACTCGCCCAAATACATTTCTTTATTTCCAATCTAATTCAGAGAGGTAGGGTGTCCTCTCCCTGGGCTTGCAGCACCATACCATAGGCTATATAGGAGAGTAGCCACCACCACCACTATATGTTCAGGAATTAGAATAAAAAAAACTGCAATCAGAAAATAAAAGCATATTAGGAGAAAAAAAGAATATGTGTCCCTATGTGGCAAAAAGAAATGTTGGTGATGCATTCCTTGTAAGGGGCATCTGTCGCAGATTTAATAGCATTTAATACTTTTAGTCCCATTTCTTTATGTGGGTTTGATGTGTGGGAAAACAATCTTTTATAATATGTTAATGAGACCCCGAGTGCAATGTGTGTGGTTGTGTGCATGAGCCTTAAGACTGACAGGACAGGTAGCAAAAACATATTCGCTCCTGGCCCTGAAGTCTCATAGGAGCTAGTTCGGCACGTGCTGCATAGGGACCCCATTGGGCATAAGCACTTGTCCCTGTTGATAGATAGATAGATAGATAGAATAACAGAGACAATTTTATAGAATGCTAATTGATTATATCACTATCTTTTTGAAAACTGAAGCATTAGGGAATACCAATTTAACCACTTCAACCCCGCTAGCTAAAACCCCCTTCATGACCAGGCCACTTTTTACACTTCTGCACTACACTACTTTCACCGTTTATCGCTCGGTCATGCAACTTACCACCCAAATGAATTTTACCTCCTTTTCTTCTCACTCATAGAGCTTTCATTTGGTGGTATTTTATTGCTGCTGACATTTTTACTTTTTTTGTTATTAATCAAAATTTAACGTTTTTTTTGCAAAAAAATGACATTTTTCACTTTCAGCTGTAAAATTTTGCAAAAAAAACGACATCCATATATAAATTTTTCGCTAAATTTATTGTTCTCTATGTCTTTGATAAAAAAAAAATGTTTGGGCAAAAAAAAATGGTTTGGGTCAAAGTTATAGCGTTTACAAACTATGGTACAAAAATGTGAATTTCCGCTTTTTGAAGCAGCTCTGACTTTCTGAGCACCTGTCATGTTTCCTGAGGTTCTACAATGCCCAGACAGTAGAAAAAGCCCACAAATGACCCCATTCCGGAAAGTAGACACCCTAAGGTATTCGCTGATGGGCACAGTGAGTTCATAGAACTTTTTATTTTTTGTCACAAGTTAGCGGAAAATGATGATTTTTTTTTTTCTTACAAAGTCTCATATTCCACTAACTTGCGACAAAAAATAAAAAATTCTAGGAACTCACCATGCCCCTCACGGAACACCTTGGGGTGTCTTATTTCCGAAATGGGGTCACTTGTGGAGTAGTTATACTGCCCTGGCAATTTAGGGGCCCAAATGTGTGAGAAGTACTTTGCAATCAAAATGTGTAAAAAATGGCCTGCGAAATCCGAAAGGTGCACTTTGGAATATGTGCCCCTTTGCCCACCTTGGCTGCAAAAAAGTGTCACACATCTGGTATCGCCGTACTCAGGAGAAGTTGGGGAATGTGTTTTGGGGTGTCATTTTACATATAACCATGCTGGGTGAGAGAAATATCTTGGCAAAAGACAACTTTTACAATTTTTTTATACAAAGTTGGCATTTGACCACGATATTTTTCTCACCCAGCATGGGTATATGTAAAATGACACCCCAAAACACATTCCCCAACTTCTCCTGAGTACGGGTCATACCAGATGTGTGACACTTTTTTGCAGCCAAGGTGGGCAAAGGGGCACATATTCCAAAGTGCACCTTTCGGATTTCACCGGCCATTTTTTACACATTTTGATTGCAAAGTTCTTCTCACACATTTGGGCCCCTAAATTGCCAGGGCAGTATAACTACCCCACAAGTGACCCCATTTTGGAAAGAAGACACCCCAGGGTATTCCGTGAGGGGCATGGCGAGTTCCTAGAATTTTTATTTTTTGTCGCAAGTTAGTGGAATATGAGACTTTGTAAGGAAAAAAGAAAAAAAATGAAAAATCATAATTTTCCGCTAACTTGTGACAAAAAATAAAAAATTCTAGGAACTCGCCGTGCCCCTCACGGAATACCTTGGGGTGTCTCCTTTCCAAAATGGGGTCACTTGTGGGGTAGTTATACTGCCCTGGCAATTTAGGGGCCCAAATGTGTGAGAAGTACTTTGCAATCAAAATGTGTAAAAAATGGCCTGCGAAATCCGAAAGGTGCACTTTGGAATATGTGCCCCTTTGCCCACCTTGGCTGCAAAAAAGTGTCACACATCTGGTATCGCCGTACTCAGGAGAAGTTGGGGAATGTGTTTTGGGGTGTCATTGTACATATACCCATGCTGGGTGAGAGAAATATCTTGGCAAAAGACAACTTTTCCCATGTTTTTATACAAAGTTGGCATTTGACCAAGATATTTTTCTCACCCAGCATGGGTATATGTAAAATGACACCCCAAAACACATTCCCCAACTTCTCCTGAGTACGGCGATACCAGATGTGTGACACTTTTTTGCAGCCTAGATGCGCAAAGGTGCCCAAATTCCTTTTAGGAGGGCATTTTTTGACATTTGGATCCCAGACTTCTTCTCACACTTTCGGGCCCCTAAAAAGCCAGGGCAGTATAAATACCCCACATGTGACCCCACTTTAGAAAGAAGACACCCCAAGGTATTCCGTGAGGGGCATGGCGAGTTCATAGAATATTTTTTTTTTTTTGCATAAGTTAGCGGAAATTGATTTTTATTTTTGTTTTTTTCTCACAAAGTCTCACTTTCCGCTAACTTAGGACAAAAATGTAAATCTTTCATGGACTCAATATGCCCCTCACGGAATACCTTGGGGTGTCTTCTTTCCGAAATGGGGTCACATGTGGGGTATTTATACTGCCCTGGCTTTTTAGGGGCCCTAAAGCGTGAGAAGAAGTCTGGAATATAAATGTCTAAAAATGTTTACGCATTTGGATTCCGTGAGGGGTATGGTGAGTTCATGTGAGATTTTATTTTTTGTCACAAGTTAGTGGAATATGAGACTTTGTAAGAAAAAACAAACAAAAAAAATATATATTTCCGCTAACTTGGGCCAAAAAAATTTCTGAATGGAGCCTTACAGGGGGTGATCAATGACAGGGGGGTGATCAATGACAGGGGGGTGATCAATGACAGGGGGTGATCAGGGAATCTATATGGGTGATCACCCGCCTGTCATTGATCACCCCCCTGTAAGGCTCCATTCAGACGTCCGCATGTGTTTTGCGGATCCGATCCATGTATCCATGTATCCGTAAAAATCATACGGACGTCTGAATGGAGCCTTACAGGGGGGTGATCAATGACAGGGGGTGATCAGGGAGTGTATATGGGTGATCACGCCCCTGTCATTGATCACCCCCCTGTAAGGCTCCATTCAGACGTCCGAATGATTTTTACGGATCCATGGATACATGGATCGGATCCGCAAAACACATGCGGACGTCTGAATGGAGCCTTACAGGGGGGTGATCAATGACAGGGGGTGATCAGGGAGTGTATATGGGTGATCACCCGCCTGTCATTGATCACCCCCCTGTAAGGCTCCATTCAGACGTCCGCATGTGTTTTGCGGATCCGATCCATGTATCCATGGATCCGTAAAAATCATACGGACGTCTGAATAGAGCCTTACAGGGGGTGATCAATGACAGGGGGGTGATCAATGACAGGGGGTGATCAGGGAATCTATATGGGTGATCACCCGCCTGTCATTGATCACCCCCCTGTAAGGCTCCATTCAGACGTCCGTATGTGTTTTGCGGATCCGATCCATGTATCCGTGGATCCGTAAAAATCATACGGACGTCTGAACGGAGCCTGACAGGGGGGTGATCAATGACAGGGGGGTGATCAATGACAGGGGGGTGATCAGGGAGTTTATATGGGGTGATCATGGGTGATCAGGGGTTCATAAGGGGTTAATAAGTGACGGGGGGGTGTAGTGTAGTGTGGTTTTTGGTGCGACTTTACTGAGCTACCTGTGTCCTCTGGTGGTCGATCCAAACAAAAGGGACCACCAGAGGACCAGGTAGCAGGTATATTAGACGCTGTTATCAAAACAGCGTCTAATATACCTGTTAGGGGTTAAAAAAAATCACATCTCCAGCCTGCCAGCGATCGATCGCCGCTGGCAGGCTGGAGATCTACTTAGTGGGAGAGAATGTAGAGTGAAGACTCTATGACACAGATTAGTGAGTGGAGCCGACTTCACTATGGGGTATACTAAGATGTGAGGCGCAGAAGAGCGTTTTCCTTCTGTGGCCGGACTATTATATACTTGCATCTCTGACCAGTAGGAGAGAGTTTGCCTCCCTGGAATAGAAACAAGCTTTCCTAAGGAATCATCAGTGATAAGAGCCATTATTGAGGGCCACAGACACCTTTGCATAGTGGAGGACTTATAGCTTCTGGCAACCACACCATACCTCTGAGAGACAGTTGAGTTTTCCTGTCCAAATGTTCAGCTTGTAGAGAAAGGACAAGGAATAGGACTGAGCACATCAATAGGAACGAGGTACACCAAACCCACAGCTCTACATCAAACCTAAAAAGCCTAGAAACAGTGGATTTGCTGAATCAACTCTGTAACATCAAGAGACTGCATTTTTGCACTGCTGCAACCAAAGTCATCAACAGTAAAAGTTGTGAATTGCATCTTACCACTGTCTACTTCCTTATTACCACTATTGGTTGTACCACCATTAACGGTACTGGCATCACGACAAAAACCATCAAGGGACTCAGCTACAAGCACCCTAAGCACCCCTAACATCAAGGGCACCTCAACCACCATCTTGGCTGATGCTTCCCTACCACAGAGCGTGCCCCGGAGGATTTCATGCTGTCCACTTCAACACTGTGCTGCCAGCCCAGGGAGCCTTTCTGCTAACCGTGAGTAAACTGATGAACTGTGTGTTTCAATTTGGCCCCTCATCGGTCCACCGTGCACCTCACGTGTTGCCCCTGCACTACTGGCTGGCTGCATGGAGGCCTGGGACAGTTTCTTGATACCCCGCCAGCAACCTCACCCTGATAAACCGCCTAGTGTCACAAGGAGAGAAAAGTTTTGGAAGATGGTGAAGGAGTACATAGCTGGACACATGGCACGAACTGGTACTTTATGCCTTAGAGGTGCTGGCCTGCCCTGCTGCCAGCGTTTTGTCAGAGCGGGTATTTAGTGCTGCTGGGGGCATAATAACTGATAAGCGCTTCCGCCTGTCAACTGGAAATGCTGACAGGTTGATTCTTATCAAAATGAACAAGGCCTGACTTCTCTACTCCACCAGAGGAAAGCGGCTGAACATAAAGGCACTCTAAATGTGGCTTTTATGGAGAATTGAATACACTGTATTCCCATGCACCCCTTGTACCACAAAAAAGGGTGTATGGTTCAATCTTCCTTTTCTCATCCTCCTCCATCATATCAACATGCTTATTATGCTGCCCTCGCTGCTAATGTTTTAGAGGGTCAGCTCAGCAGCAGGCCCTCAACCATAATTTTTTCAATGGTCAGCTCAGCAGCAGGCCCTCGCCCATAATTTTTTTTCATGGCCAGATCAGCAGCAGGCCCTTGCCCCTAATGTTTTAGAGAGTCAGCTCACCAGCAGACCCTCAACCATAATTTTTTCAGTGGTTAGCATAGCAGCAGGGCCTCACCCCTAATGTTTTAGATGGTCAGCTCAGCAGCAGACCCACACCCCTAATGTTTTAGAGGGTCAGCTCAGCAGCAGGCCCTCAACCATAATTTTTTCAATGATCAGCTGAGCAGCAGGCCCTCAGCCATAATTTTTTGATGGTCAGTTCAGCAGCAGGCCCTCAACCACAATTTTTTTGATGGTCAGCTTAGCAGCAGGCCCTCAGCCATAATCTTTTCGATTGTCGGCTCAGCAGCATGCACTCGCCCCTAATGTTTTAGAGAGTCAGCTTAGCAGCAGGCCCTCGCCCATAATGTTTTAGATGGTCAGATCAGCAGCAGACACTAGCCGCTAATGTTTTAGAGAGTCAGCTCAGCAGCAGACCCTCACCCCTAATGTTTTAGATGGTCAGCTCAGCAGCAGACCCTCACCCCTAATGTTTTAGATGGTCAGCTCAGCAGCAGACCCTCACCCCTAATGTTTTAGATGGTCAGCTCAACAGCAGGCCCTCGCCAATAATTTTTTCCATGGTCAGATCAGCAGCAGGCATTCGCCCCTAATGTTTTAGAGAGTCATCTCAGCAGCAGACCCTCAACCATAATTTTTTCGATAATAAGCTCAGCAGCAGGCCCTCGCCCATAATTTTTTTTCATGGCCAGATCAGCAGCAGGCACTTTCCCCGTAATGTTTTATAGAGTCAGCTTACCAGCAGACCCTCAACCATAATTTTTTCGGTGGTTAGCATAGCAGCAGGGCCTCATCCCTAATGTTTTAGATGGTCAGCTCAGCAGCAGACCCTCACCCCTAATTTTTTAGATGGGCAGATCAACAGCAGGCCCTCCCTACTAATGTTTTAGAGGGCCACCAGCAGGCGCTTGCTCCTAATGTTTTTGAGGGTCACCAGCAGGCCATCAATCATAATTTTTCAAGGGTGTGTATGATGCCCTCCTTTGTGTGTAATAAAGGGTGTATTGGAGTGCCGGTTCCTTGTAATTTTTTTACAGCCCTTTCACTTAGTGCATAGGCTTTATGAATGTAGGAGTCCCACTACCTGAACAATTGTACCACAATGTGAATGAGGCCCTCCTTTATGTGATATACAGGTTGTATTGGAGTGCCTCTTCCTTGTAAGTTTTGGCAGCACTTGCACTTTATATATAAGTAAATATACAGGAAAGAATTTTTCCTCTAAAATTGATTTTATCTTCGGTTTTGTGTGTATTATTCTATGGTGTGGTTTGTTGGGGGAGCAGATTATCTGTGGCTGAGAGACAGAGATTAGATAAGCTCATTAAGAAGACCAGCTCTGTCCTAGGTTGTCCCCTTGATCCAGTGCAGGAGGTGGGTGACAGAAGAACTCTAGCAAAATTAACATCACTGTTAGACAATGTCTCCCACCCGATGCATGAATCTGTTGTGGAGCTGGAGAGCTCCTTCAGTGACAGACTGCTGCATCCTAGGTGCACGAAAGAACGTTACCGGAGGTCCTTCCTTCCAGCAGCGGTTAGGATTTATAATCACCACTGTTCCCAGAAACCCAGTAGTGAACTTTTTAAGTAAATTGTGTTATGTTTTTCTCGTATTTTACTCTTTAATTTCTAATTACTCTTATTTTTGCTCCTGTTGTGAATGTGATTGCTGTTGTTATGCCAAAATTTCCCCACTGAGGGACAATAAAGGGATTTTCTTCTTCTTCTATTATTGTCAGTCTGTAAAAGTGGCATACTACTCGGACAACATCGTTCCCAGCAGTGACCTGGGAGTCCAAGATGCATCCAGACATCCTCCCCATGCTGTTCCCGAACCATTTCAGTGGGGTTTCGATCAATTTCTGACCTTTTCCTATGAACCAGACACCCTCACCTCCTCAGAGCAAGGGGTGACTGATTTAATGCTCAGGTTCTCCCCCTTGACTTCCATTGTGCTCAGATGCTCAGTAGAGCACCCGAGCATCCCAAGGTGTTCTACTCAAGCACCTGAGCACTTTGGTGCTCGATCAAGACTAGTAGAGACATGATGACATGTTAACACCTCACTGGGAACCAGTACCTTCCCTTTAAAAGAGTTTACAAAACATTCATGGACTTTGATGTGTATTACTCAATAACTTCCTTTTACCTGTTTGCTAGGTCAGATATCAGGTATTTGTTATAGATGTCTGCCAACAAACCATCAAACTTGGAAATAATGCTTCAAGAGAACCTGTCACCATGGGAATGCAATGCAATCTGTGGGCAGCTTGTTATAGAGGAGGAGCTGAGCAGATTGATACAGTGGAGGAAATAATTATTTGACCCCTCACTGATTTTGTAAGTTTGTCCAATGACAAAGAAATGAAAAGTCTCAGAACAGTATCATTTCAATGGTAGGTTTATTGTAACAGTGGCAGATAGCACATCAAAAGGAAAATCGAAAAAATAACTTTAAATAAAAGATAGCAACTGATTTGCATTTCATTGAGTGAAATAAGTATTTGAACCCTCTAACAAAAAAAGACTTAATACTTGGTGGAAAAACCCTTGTTTGCAAGCACAGAGGTCAAACGTTTCTTGTAATTGATGACCAAGTTTGCGCACATTTTAGGAGGAATGTTGGTCCACTCCTCTTTGCAGATCATCTCTAAATCCCTAAGGTTTCGAGGCTGTCTCTGTGCAACTCTGAGCTTGAGCTCCCTCCATAGGTTTTTGATTGGATTAAGGTCCGGAGACTGACTAGGCCACTCCATGACCTTAATGTGCTTCTTCTTGAGCCACTCCTTTGTTGCCTTTGCTGTATGTTTTGGGTCATTGTCGTGCTGGAACACCCATCCACGACCCATTTTCAGTTTCCTGGCAGAGGGAAGGAGGTTGTCGCTCAGGATTTCACGATACATGGCTCCGTCCATTTTCCCGTTTATGCGAATAAGTTGTCCTGTGCCCTTAGCAGAAAAACACCCCCAAAGCAAAATGTTTCCACCCCCATGCTTGACGGTGGGGACGGTGTTTTGGGGGTCATAGGCAGCATTTTTCTTCCTCCAAACACAGCGAGTTGAGTTAATGCCAAAGAGCTCTATTTTGGTCTCATCAGACCACAGCACCTTCTCCCAGTCACTCTCTGAATCATTCAGGTGTTCATTGGCAAACTTCAGACGGGCCTGCACATGTGCCTTCCTGAGCAGGGGGACCTTGCGAGCCCTGCAGGATTTTAATCCATTGCGGTGTAATGTGTTTCCAATGGTTTTCTTGGTGACTGTGGTCCCTGCTAATTTGAGGTCATTAACTAACTCCTCCCGTGTAGTTCTAGGATGCTTTTTCACCTTTCTCAGAACCATTGACACCCCACGAGGTGAGATCTTGCGTGGAGCCCCAGAGCGAGGTCGATTGATGGTCATTTTGTGCTCCTTCCATTTTCGAACAATCGCACCAACAGTTGTCCCCTTCTCTCCCAGCTTCTTGCTAATGGTTTTGTAGCCCATTCCAGCCTTGTGCAGGTCTACAATTTTGTCTCTGACATCCTTGGACAGCTCTTTGGTCTTTCCCATGTTGGAGAGTTTGGAGTCTGCTTGATTGATTGATTCTGTGGACAGGTGTCTTTTATACAGGTGACTAGTTAAGACAGGTGTCCTTAATGAGGGTGACTAATTGAGTAGAAGTGTCTAACCACTCTGTGGGAGCCAGAACTCTTAATGGTTGGTAGGGGTTCAAATACTTATTTCACTCAATGAAATGCAAATCAGTTGCTATCTTTTATTTAAAGTTATTTTTTCGATTTTCCTTTTGATGTGCTATCTGCCACTGTTACAATAAACCTACCATTGAAATGATACTGTTCTGAGACTTTTCATTTCTTTGTCATTGGACAAACTTACAAAATCAGTGAGGGGTCAAATAATTATTTCCTCCACTGTATATAGCTTTATGAGAAAAGATGCAGTAAAACAACTAATTTATACATTTAAACCTCTGCTCATGTGGGCGGTCCTACTCAGTGACTGACAGCTAACTCTGCACGAGTAAGGCTATCTTAACATTAGCGTTAGCAGGGTCCCACAGGCTGTTCCGGCAAGGGAACAGCCTGCTGAGTCCAATACAGCCCCATTCAAAATAATGTGGACAGGTCGGAACAGCACCCGGCAAACCCGGGCAAGTGTCAGGGCCCACTGTGCCTGGGGGGGCCCACTGTGCCTGCTCAGTCCTGCAGCCATGCCCTAGTCTTCCTCAAACTGGCTGTTTTGAATTCTTGGACAGCTTACCCCAGCAATGCAGACAATTTTTGCCGAGTGCACTGCTGGGGTGGGCGGCCCCAGGACTCAGAACAGGGTGGAAGGAGTTTCCTGCTGGGCTAAAGGACCTTCCTGATGTCATCTGCCCATGTGACCAGTGGGGGAGGAGCTGTAGGAGCAGAGAGCTGTGTTTTTATACAAAGAGGAGCCTGGTTGGAGTGTGATGAGGCCTAGCTGTGTATGTCTGTCCCTGTGTGTGCATCTGTCCCTGTGTGTGTCTGTCTCTGTGTGTATCTGTATCTCTGTGTGTGTGTGTGTCTGTCCGTGTCTGTGTTTCTGTCTGTGTGTGTGTGTCTCTCTAAGGCATTGCTTAGACTCCATACCACAGCCAGTGCCTCCATACCACAGCCAGTCTAGCCAGTGCCTAATGGGTTGCAGTTTAGACCACCGTCTTGTACATGTTGAAAATTCCCTTTAAACCCCAGTCCATGCCCCCTCAGTACTGGGAATCTGTGGGAGTCATAAGAAGGTAACAAAAGGTTGGAGCATAACTAAAGGGGGAATTCCCTAATTTCCCCTAAAGGTGGCCACACACACTAGATAGTTGCTTGACGATCTCACCATCGCATAGGTGTCTGTCCTTGTGTGTGTTCCTATCCCTGTGTATGTGTGTCCCTGTGTATGTGTGTCCCTGTTTGTGTCCCTGTCCCTGTGTGTGTTTCCCTGTGTGTGTGTCTGTTCCTGTGTGTGTGCATGTGTGTCTGTCCCTGTGTGTGTGTGTGTCTGTCCCTGCGTGTGTTTGTGTGTGTCTGTCTGTCCCTGTGTGCGCCTGTGTGCATGTGTGTCTGTCCTTGTGTGTGTCTGTGCTTGTGTGTGTCTGTCCCTGTGTGTGTCTGTCCCTGTGTGTGTGCATGTGTGTCTGTCCCTGTGTGTGTGTTTGTCCATGTGTGTGTGTGTGTGTCTGTCCCTGTGTGTGTCTGTCCTTGTGTGTATCTGTCCCTGTGTGTGTGTCTGTTCCTGTGTGTGTGTGTCTGTCCCTGTGTGTGTGTCTGTCCCTTTGTGTGCGTCTGTCCCTGTATGTGTCTGTCCCTGTGTGTGTCTGTCCGTGTGTGTGTGTCTAAGGCATTGCTTAGACTCCATATCACAGTCTAGCCAGTGCCTAATGGGTTACAGTTTAGACCACCTTCTGGTACATGTTGATAATTCCCCTTTAAACCCCAGTCCATGTCCCCTCAGTACTGGGAATCATTGGGAGTTATACCCTGTTTCCCCGAAAATAAGACAGTGTCTTATATTAATTTTTTTTCCCAAAGATGCGCTAGGTCTTATTTTCAGGGATGTCTTATTTTTCCATGACACGGGGATTAGTGGGGGAAATTAAAATGACACAGGAGAATCTGAGTGGGGATTACCATTTTAGTACCCCTTTCTTATCCTCCTGTGTCATTTTGATTACCCCCTCTGATCCCCCTGTGTCATTTTAAATGATCCCCCTCCCCACCCTGATCACCCTGTGTCATTTTAAATGATCCCACGCCCCACCCTGATCACCCTGTGTCATTTTGATTCCCCCCTCTGATCACCCTGTGTCATTTTAATTACAGTTTTTAGTCTCCCCCCCCCCATCTTCACCAGACATCCCCCACCTTCCATCAGATATTCCCCCCCCCCACCTGTCACCCCATCCCCTGTGTGTCCGTGCCAGCCAAGTTGTGAGACTCCATCAGGGCAGAGCGAGCAGCGGGCGGAAGAAGGCGGCAGCTTGTCCTGGCGGCGGCGCGGGCTCTCTGATTTAAAGAGACCTCGCACCGCCTGCGCTGCGGCCAATCAGTGAGCTGCGTGGCGGCGCCTTATGGTACCGTAGCTGCGGGGTCCTTACATTCTGGGGTGGCTTGCTTTATAATCGGGGAGGCATTATGTTCGGCGGATGCTTTATAATCGGTGAGGCATTATGTTGGGTGATTCTTTATAATCAGGTAGGCCTTATTTTTGGGGGATGCTTTAGAATCGGGGAGGCCTTATAGTACAGCGATAGGCAAAACTAGAGGTAGGTCTTATTTTCGGGGGATGTCTTATTTTCGGGAAACATGGTATTAGAAGGTAACAAAATGTTAGAGCACCTTAAGGTGGCCACACACATTAGATAGAAGTTGGTTGACGGTCTCACAGGTGTCTGTCTATGTGTGTATGTGGAAAGGAAGATGGCTCCGGCAGCATGTAGCAGTATCAAAATTTCTTTATTCGTACCTCCAGACACAAATGGCAACGTTTCGACTGTTCACCAGTCTTTATCAAGCCTAATGACATCAGTGTTGGTAGGCATATAAATACCCCCCCACATTAAAAAACACGCCCCACATTGCATCAACATAGCCAATTACTATAATGGAAAGAATCTGTGCAAGTTGTTACTTACTGAAGCCGGCATGGCCTCCATCTCCGTCATGTGCGCCACGGCGTGCTATCACCTCCAATGCGCAGTCGCGGCTCACCGGCTTCGCATGCCGGAAGTGTCATCAGTCACCATGACTACGGCCGGCACTGACGTCTCCAGCCAATGAGCAGCTAGAAGTACTTCTAGCTGCTCATTGGCTGGAGACGTCAGTGCCGGCCGTAGTCATGGTGACTGATGACACTTCCGGCATGCGAAGCTGGTGAGCCGCGACTGCGCATTGGAGGTGATAGCACGCCGTGGCGCACATGACGGAGATGGAGGCCATGCCGGCTTCAGTAAGTAACAACTTGCACTTGCCGCAGTCGCGGCTCACCGGCTTCGCATGCCGGAAGTGTCATCAGTCACCATGACTACGGCCGGCACTGACGTCTCCAGCCAATGAGCAGCTAGAAGTACTTCTAGCTGCTCATTGGCTGGAGACGTCAGTGCCGGCCGTAGTCATGGTGACTGATGACACTTCCGGCATGCGAAGCTGGTGAGCCGCGACTGCGCATTGGAGGTGATAGCACGCCGTGGCGCACATGACGGAGATGGAGGCCATGCCGGCTTCAGTAAGTAACAACTTGCACTTGCCGCAGTCGCGGCTCACCGGCTTCGCATGCCGGAAGTGTCATCAGTCACCATGACTACGGCCGGCACTGACGTCTCCAGCCAATGAGCAGCTAGAAGTACTTCTAGCTGCTCATTGGCTGGAGACGTCAGTGCCGGCCGTAGTCATGGTGACTGATGACACTTCCGGCATGCGAAGCTGGTGAGCCGCGACTGCGCATTGGAGGTGATAGCACGCCGTGGCGCACATGACGGAGATGGAGGCCATGCCGGCTTCAGTAAGTAACAACTTGCACAGATTCTTTCCATTATAGTAATTGGCTATGTTGATGCAATGTGGGGCGTGTTTTTTAATGTGGGGGGGTATTTATATGCCTACCAACACTGATGTCATTAGGCTTGATAAAGACTGGTGAACAGGCGAAACGTTGCCATTTGTGTCTGGAGGTACGAATAAAGAAATTTTGATACTGCTACATGCTGCCGGAGCCATCTTCCTTTCCACATATGTATTCCAAGGCCTGATGGATCAAGGGCCTACGGCTAGGCTGCTGCATTGATCAACGCATTATCTTGAGACCATAAGGTGCTGCTTCTACAATCTCACGTTTGTCTATGTGTGTATGTCTGTCCCTGTGTATGTGTGTCCCTGTGTGTGTGTCCCTGTGTGTGTGTGTCTCTGTGTGTCTGTCCCTGTGTGTGTCTGTCCCGGTGTTTGCGCGTCTGTCCCTGTGTGTATGCATCTGTCCCTGTGTGTGTGTACACAGTGTTCCTATGTGTTGACGCAGCTGCATCAGGACGTTCTGTGCAGGAATAGAAGAAGAAGATGGAAGAGGAGGCAGCACCGCCAGCATGGAGTCCGTGGGAGAGGCACAGGGAGGCACAATAAGGACGTAGGTAACACGACCACATTATCAGCACTAGTGTTATCTGTGGTATTACAAAGGACTGCAGGTAACACTACCACATTGTCAGCACTGGTGTTATCTGTGGTTTTACATAGGACTGCAGGAAATACTACTACATTTTCTGTACTCAGCCATCACTGTGTTTTCTATGCTGTTACATAGGACTGCAGATAACACTATCATATTATCAGCACTAGTATTAACTGTGGTTTTACATAGGACTGCAGTTAACATTACCACATTATCAGCACTAGTGTTATCTGTGGTTTTCCATAAAACTGCGTGTAACACTACTACATTTTATGTACTCAGGTAGCCATCACTGTGTTATCTGTGCTAATTGTATAAAGTGCAATTTTCGTTTTATTTAGCACACAATGGTGGTTGCTGCGGCGAGGTCAGTGACGTTTCAGCACATCCGTGCCTTCATCAGACTAGTGCCGCTTGAAGTGCCGAGGGTAACAATGGTGGACGCAGTGTGAAGGTGAACATGCGGTTGTACCGCTAAGAGGAAGAGGCGCCTCTTCCTCTTAGCGGTACAACTGCATGTTCACCTTCACACTGCGTCCACACCTGCGTCCACCATTGTTACCCGCGGCACTAGTCTGATGAATGCACGGATGTGCCGAAACGTTACTGACCTCGCCGCAGCAACCACCATTGTGTGCTAAATAAAACGAAAATTGCACTTTATACAATTTCGGCTGGAGTCTTTGTATCTACTATTGACAGGGGTGGGAACCCTACTCCAGCAACAAATCCACTGCGTGCTTCAAGGGCTCTGCTTGTGTTATCTGTGCTGTTACATAGGACTGCAGGGGACATCTACTATATTATCTGTACTCAAAGAGTTATCACTGTGTAAGGGGGCCTACTGAGACTTTATCGCCCAAGGGCCCACATGAACCTGGAGCCGACCCTGGGTCGGAGGTGGCCGGACAAAAATCACAGTGATTTGCATAATTTTTATATCAGATTTTGATGTGGTAGGTGCCTAAACACATTTCATTAAATTTTAAAATTCACCTAGGGAAATCATGGGCACCTGATAATTAGAGCCCCTTTAAGGATATGTTCACATGTTCAGGTGCAGTTTAGGAAACCAAAATTAGGAGTGGATTATAAAAGGAAAGAAAACATAATGGACAGATATGTCTTCTCTTTTGGAATTCACTCCAGGTTTTAGCTTCCAAAACTGAATCAGGAAATCTGACTGTCAGTTGTACCGTAAGGCTATACTACCAGCTCAATGTACATTGTAGATACACTACTGCAGTCCATAAAGTGGGATTCCCATTCACATATATATTATGTTGGGAGTGCTTTTGATATTTAGTTTATAGAGTTTCATTTATACAAACCACTTTAATTTATCAAATCAGTGAATAAAACTATTGTGGTTCTGGACACAGAAAGGAGTTTTCTAAAATGTTGGGTTAGGCTTCTGTAACGCTGCACTATAAGATGCTTTTTTTTATTTCTCCTTAAAATGAATGCATCTTGTAAGACCAGTTAAACAGGAAGAGACAGTGTTTATACAGTATTTTCTTGAGAAGAGTGATAATCTAACACATAACTTTGGTTTCCAGTCAAGAAGAAATGACTGCCTTACAAGAAGCCTTCATTCTTCAGGTTTTTTTCTTGCCCTGACTACAACTGCATGAAGGTTATGCTATGACAGAGACAATTTTTTGGGTTTACACCTGAAATTCCTACAAATCCCGTGCTGACAGCACACGCAGAGTATTCTGAAGTAAGTGATGAGCATGAGGCTCACTGAACTATGATTAGTAAATGTCATAGTACACCCACATAAAGACCAGTAAAATAGATATTTTTTCTATTGCATGAAATATGTAAATTGTCAACATAAAAACCAGTAAAATAGATATTTTTTCTATTGCATGAAATATGTAAATTGTCAACTAAAATACTATAATGTTGATCATGAAGTACCCCAGAACAGTGTACTTGCAAACTCTTCTTGTTATGCAATGTTGTTTAATGTCATTTAATGCTAATTCATGCTATTTAATGCCTTGGTAATGTACCAGCATACAGTTACGTCCATATATTTGGACAGAGACAACATTTTTAAAATTTTTGTTCTGTACGTTACCACAATGGATTTTGAACAAAACAATTCAGATGCAGCTGAAGTTCAGACTTTCAGCTTTAATTCAGTGGGTTGAACAAAATGATTGCATAAAAATGTGAGGAACTAAAGCATTTTTTTAACTCAATCCCTTCATTTCAAGGGTTCAAAAGTAATTGAACAAATTAAATAATTGTAAATAAAATGTTAATTTCTAATACTTGGTTCAAAACCCTTTTGTTGGCAATGACTGCCTGAAGTATTGAACTCATGGACATCACCAGACGCCGTGTTTCCTCCTTTTTAATATTCTGCCAGGCCTTTACTGCAACGGTTTTCAGTTGCTGTTTGTTTGTGGGCCTTTCTGTCTGAAGTTTAGTCTTTAACAAGTGAAATGCATGCTCTATTGGATTCAGATCAGGTTCCTGACTTGGCCATTCAAGAATATTTCACTTCTTTGCTTTAATAATCTCCTGGGTTGATTTGGCTTTATGTTTTGGGTCATTGTCCATCTGTATTATGAAACACTGACTGATCAGTTTGGCTGCATTTGGATGGATTTGAGCACACAGTATGTCTCTGAAAACCCCAGAATTCATCCAGCTGTTTCTGTCCTGTGTCACATCATCAATAAACACTGGGAACCCAGTGCCACTGGCAGCCATGCATGCCCAAGCCATCACACTGCCTCTGCTGTGCTTTACAGATGATGTGGTATGCTTTGGATCATGAGCTGTACCATGCCTTCGCCATACTTTTTTCTTTCCATCATTCTGGTAGAGGTTGATCTTGGTTTCATCTGTCCAAAGAATGTTCTTCCAGAAGTGTGCTAGTTTTTTAAGATGTTTTTTTAGCAAAGTCCAATCTAGCCTTCTTATTCTTGAGGCTTATGAGTGGCTTGCACCGTGCAGTGAAACCCTCTGTATTTACTTTCATGCAGTCTTCTCTTTATGGTAGAATTGGATATTGATACGCCTATATCCTGGAGAGTGTTGTTCTCTTGGTTTGCTGTTGTAAAGGGGTTTCTCTTCAACATGGTAATTATTCTGCGATCATCCACCCCTGTTGTCTTCCGTGGGCGTCCAGGTCTTTTCGCATTGCTTACGTCACCAGTGCTTTCTTTATTTCTCAGGATGCACCAAACTGTAGATTTTGCCACTCCTAATAGTGTAGCAATTTCTTCGATGGGTTTTTCCTGTTTTCGCAGATGAAGGATAGCTTGTTTCACCTGCATGGAGAGCTCCTTTGACCGCATGTTTACTTTTCAGCAAAATCTTTAAAATGCAAGCACCACACCTCAGATCAACTCCAGGCCTTTTATGTGTTTAATTAAGAATGATATAATGAAGTAATTGCCCACATCTGCCCATTAAACAGCCTTTGAGTCAATTGCCCAATTAATTTTGGGTGCCACATGTAAATATGCTGACTCTCCTAAACCCTTCATCCAATTTTAATGTGGATACCCTCAAATGAAAGCTAAAAGTCTGGAATTGATGTCCATGTCCATTATATAACTATAATTTAAATATGCTTTAGTAAACAGGTAATAAAAACAACATTTGTGTCAGTGTAACTGTATCTCCGTATGGATCTGTTGGGTTTAACAATCCTGTCTCAGCTCCTACAGGAAGTTAGGCATGGGCTTAGGTCCACCCATAGCTCAGTCTAAAGAGTAGAGAGTTAGATGAGGGAGTGTGAGAAGCTACATGTGCTCACTCCTCAATAAACTAGGCCTAAGTTCCAGAGAATCACTATCTCTAAGAATGATAGAAATAACTCAGCAGCACTCCAGAAAGACAGAGAGGCAATGGAAAGAACCAAGAAGTTCTAGAATCTGCAAAGCCAAATGTTGGAATCAGTCAGTAAGGTATTTGCTGTTTCAGGCTGCTGAACACTTTACTATAGTGAGAGGGACGTTGCTAAAACATGCTTCACCTTTAGACATGGTCTTGGTCAACCATATTACAAACTGTGCCCCTCAGCTGGGAATTACAGCCACCATTCCAAGAGTAATATTGCCAGCCAGAGATTCTGCTGAGAGAGACTTTTGAGAGACAGATGAAAAGAGTACTACACTCCCCATCCTTGTTCAAATACATACATTTCTATCTGGGAAGACTTGCAAATTATTACTGACTGCAGCACAATTTGCTGATCACAGCACCTACCTCTCCTGCCTTGCACCATCAGCAATGCCCCATAACTAAGGGCACACCAACTACAATCCGGCAGGAGCCCCAACATCAGGATGTGTCCTGTGGGAAGAAAGGGTGTGCCACTAACTCTCAGATTATCTGACCAATTTCTTTCCAATCCTAAAACCATAGTTGGTGTGTATAACAAAAGATCTGTGTGTGTAAATGGCCATCTGACCAATGATTTGGTCAGAAAGTCTGTCAAATAATCTGTTGTTGTAAAGGCACCAACAAAGATAGTTTAGAAAAAACAATGGGATATACTTTTATCTACAGTGAGCGTTAAGATCCCTCTATGTTTGTTCTCAATAATTGCCTGTTTGTCATTTACAAACCACAATCATCTTCTCTCTATGGGGACATACAATCTCTAATGTGATCTTTCATCCCCTGAATCACTGTTTCTTGGCAACAGACCCCTGTTTACACAGCATGATTTCTGTCCAAAAACAATGATTTTGGTGTCAACATCAACTATGCTTTCACCCGATGCACATCACTTTCTATGATAGGAAAACACCTTTATCCAGGGATGCTCAACCTGCGGCCCTCCAACTGTTTTAAAACTACAACTCCCACCCAGTGGTGTATCTTAGTTTTGTGCTGCCCTAGGCGAGACTAAACTCGGGTACCCCCCTAATATAAATTTTACCTACCCCTTCCTGTCAAGGCCAAACCCCTTTCTCTCTAAACTCCACCCCTTCTTATGTGCCATCCACAGATCCCCCTCCCCTAAACAGTGCCATCCACAGATCCCCCTCCCCTAAACAGTGCCATCCACACATCCCCCTCCCCTAAACAGTGCCATCCACAGATCCCCCTCCCCTAAACAGTTCCATTCACAGATCCCCCTCCCCTAAACAGTGCCATCCACATATCCCCCTCCCCTAAACAGTGCCATCCACAGATCCTCCTCCCCTAAACAGTTCCATCCACATATCCCCCTCCCATAAACAGTGCCATCCACAGATCCCCCTCCCCTAAACAGTGCCATCCACAGATCCCCCTCCCCTAAACAGTGACATCCACAGATCTCCCCCCTAAACAGTGCCATCCACAGATCCCCCTCTCCTAAACAGTGACATCCACAGATCCCCCTCCCCTAAACAGTGCCATCCACAGATCTCCCCCTAAACAGTGCCATCCACAGATCCCCCTCCCATAAACAGTGCCATCCACAGATCTCCCCCCCTAAACAGTGACATCCACAGATCCCTCTCTCCATAACAGTGCCATCCACAGATCCCCCTCCCCATAACAGTGCCATCAACAGATCCCCCTCCCCTAAACAGTGCCATCCACAGATCCCCCTCCCCTAAACAGTGCCATCCACAGATCCCCCTCCGCTAAACAGTGCCATCCACAGATCCCCCTCCCCTAAACAGTGCCATCCACAGATCCCCCTCCCCTAAACAGTGCCATCCACAGATCCCCCTCCCCTAAACAGTGCCATCCACAGATCCCCCTCCCCTAAAAAGTGCCATCAACAGATCCCCCTCCCCTAAACAGTGCCATCCACAGATCCCCCTCCCCTAAACAGTGCCATCCACAGATCCCCCTCCCCTAAACAGTGCCATCCACAGATCCCCCTCCCCTAAACAGTGCCATCCACAGATCCCCCTCCCCTAAACAGTGCCATCAACAGATCCCCCTCCCCTAAACAGTGCCATCCACAGATCCCCCCCCCTAAACAGTGCCATCCACAGATCTCCCCCCCTAAACAGTGACATCCACAGATCCCCCTCCCCTAAACAGTGACATCCACAGATCACCCCTAAACAGTGCCATCCACATATCCCCCTCCCATAAACAGTGCCATCCACAGATCCCCCTCCCCTAAACAGTGCCATCCACAGATCTCCCCCCCTAAACAGTGACATCCACAGATCTCCCCCCTAAACAGTGCCATCCACAGAACCCCCTCTCCTAAACAGTGACATCCACAGATCCCCCTCCCCTAAACAGTGCCATCCACAGATCTCCCCCTAAACAGTGCCATCCACAGATCCCCCTCCCATAAACAGTGCCATCCACAGATCTCCCCCCCTAAACAGTGACATCCACAGATCCCTCTCTCCATAACAGTGCCATCCACAGATCCCCCTCCCCATAACAGTGCCATCAACAGATCCCCCTCCCCTAAACAGTGCCATCCACAGATCCCCCTCCCCTAAACAGTGCCATCCACAGATCCCCCTCCCCTAAACAGTGCCATCCACAGATCCCCCTCCCCTAAACAGTGCCATCCACAGATCCCCCTCCCCTAAACAGTGCCATCCACAGATCCCCCTCCCCTAAAAAGTGCCATCAACAGATCCCCCTCCCCTAAACAGTGCCATCCACAGATCCCCCTCCCCTAAACAGTGCCATCCACAGATCCCCTCCCCTAAACAGTGCCATCCACAGATCCCCCTCCCCTAAACAGTGCCATCCACAGATCCCCCTCCCCTAAACAGTGCCATCAACAGATCCCCCTCCCCTAAACAGTGCCATCCACAGATCCCCCTCCCCTAAACAGTGCCATCCACAGATCTCCCCCCCTAAACAGTGACATCCACAGATCCCCCTCCCCTAAACAGTGACATCCACAGATCACCCCTAAACAGTGCCATCCAAAGATCCCCTCCCCTGAACAGTGCCATCCACAGATCCCCCTCCCCTAAACAGTGCCATCCACAGATCCCCCTCCCCTGAACAGTGCCATCCACAGATCCCCCTCCCCTAAACAGTGCCATCCACATATCCCCCTCCCCTAAACAGTGCCATCCACAGATCTCCCCCCTAAACAGTGGCATCCACAGATCCCCCTAAACAGTGACATCCACAGATCCCCCTAAACAGTGACATCCAAAGATCCCCCTCCCCTAAACAGTGACATCCATAGATCCCCCTCCCCTAAACAGTGACATCCACAGATCCCCCTCCCCAACGCTCACAGGTGTACATTTATAAACTAATCAGTAACTTTAACTTTAATCATTGCTGATCTCTTTATTGGATACCTTACTCTGTCTTAGCTCTGGTAACAGCAGGCAGTGCGGGCGGCGCTTACTCACTGACGTCACGCGCTTGAGCCGCCTAGTGGGAGGAGCAGGCGCGTGACGTCAGTGAGTGAGCGTTGCCCGCTCGCACTGCCTGCTGTTACCGGAGCTAAGACAGAGTAAGGTATCCAGTAAAGAGATCAGCAATGATGAAAGTTAAAGTTACTGATTAGTTTATAAATGTACTCCTGTGAGCGGTGTGGCCCTGTATATTCTAACCCGCAGGCAAGCGTCCCTGTCACCATGGGAACGCCTGGGGGTTAGAATATACCATCGGATTTGAGTTTTCACAATCTCACTGAGATCGTGAAAACTCAGATCTGATGGTATATTCTAACCCCCAGGCAAGCGCCCCGGTCACCATGGGAACGTCTGGGGGTTAGAATATACCATTGGTTCTTCTGAGTATACCAGCATATAAGACATATGGGACAAGGGGGAAACAAGGCATTTTGCCGCCCCATTGGCAAGTGCCGCCCTAGGCAACTGCCTTGTTTGCCTTGTGATAGATACGCCACTGCTCTCACCAAGCCCTGCTGTAGACTGATAACTGTAGGCTGTCCAAGCATGCTGGGAGTTGTAGTTTTGGAACAGCTGGAGGGCCGCAGGTTGGGCATTCCTGCCTTTACCCATACATCTGATATTTCCTAAAGTGGTACTGAACTAAAGAAAAACTTGATATGTTGTAATGACATCAAAAGTTTTGATCATTGGAGGTCTGATTGTCTTGTCATGGCATAAATGGCTGGACTGATAAGCATACATGTGGCTGCACTGTTATCAGGAGATATGGCTGACACTACAATGGTGGAAGTAAAAACACTGTTAGGGTTCACATAGTCGTATACTGTTCTATTTATATGATTTAAACTAGCAGAAGGACCCGGCTTCGCACAGGTATATTTCATCTATTTCATTTAATGTTTGTGTGTGTTGTTAAAAGATATCAACAGTATCCCGCCATAACGTCACCTCCACAGAACCCCACCCCTTAACACTGACCCCCCACAGTGCCCCACCTCCTTAAAATGGGACCTTCACAGCAGCCCACCCCCTTAACTTTGACCTTCACAGCAGCCAGTCCCTTAAAAGTGAGTGCCACAGCACCCCAACCCCTTGACAGTGACCTCCACAGCGGCCCACCCAATTAACAGTGACATCTACAGCACCACTCCCCTTAACAGTGACCTCCATAGGGGACAGTCCCTGAACTGTGACCTCCACCATTCCATGCCCCCTTAGCAGAGCCCTCCAAAGCGCTTGTCCCTTTAACAGTGACTGCCACTGTACCCTGCTGCCTTAATAGTGACCTCCACAGCAGCGGACCCTTTAACAGTGACTTCCACAGTAACCCTGCTGCCTTAACAGTGACCTCCACAGCAGCTGCCCCTTTAATAGTGGCCTCCACAGTCCCCTGCCTCTTAACAGTGACCTCCACAGTGCCCTCCCCTTTAACAGTGACCTCCACAGCGGGCCGACAATCATCCAATCAAATTCCTTTTTTATACGAGGCATTATTGTCTTTAATTGACAGTATATGAAACCCCACAGAATTAGTATACACTTATGGTCATGTGAGTTACATCAGCCTCTACAAGAACATTGGCTAAGTGTCAAAATCATATTAACTCACACATAAGCTGTCTTATTCTAAGAATGTCTTTTGTTGCCTATAGCAACCAATCAGAGCTCATATTATTTACCTGTAGCAAAATAGAAGCTGAGCTTTGATTGGTTACTATATGCAAACTGATGAATATCCAGACAATGGCTCCTGTTGTTAATAAGCGTATTTTTTGGCCAAAAAATTGGAAAGTGCAGGGCAAAAAATTCCACTCAAAACATAGTCTATGACATTTCGTGAGTCATAAGAGGCGCTATGCAAAATTTTGTGATTGTAAATGCAGCGGTGAGGATTCTTTTAGCGGACATACACACATACATACACTCAGGTTCGGACTGGCCCACAGGGGTACAGGGGAATCCCCCGGTGGGCCCCTAAGCAAGGTGGGCCCCTAGTCTCCCACCCCCTGCACAAGTGGCACATAACACAGAAGATTTAGTACACTACATACATATATTCAATGTACAGCGCCTCAACCAGCTTATGTTCATATAAAAAACTTGTTAGATTATTTATTATATTTGAATGTATCCGTATGGTGGGCCCCCAAAATACATTTTACTGGTGGTCCCTAGGTACCCCAGTCCGACACTGCATACACTCAGCTTTATATATTAGATTAGTAAAACTTTCCTTTTAAAATACAGAGTGCAGACCTATTGATCTGTGTAGGATGGTTCTTTGTTTCCTGTAGAGTACTTCCTTAGGAAAGTACACACCAGAGTACTCACCACTACCACCAGTATAGAATGCTTCACTAATGTACATGTTTTTCGTTGGGTACAATACTTTCCAATACTCATTTCAGGGGCAAATAAAACAAGCAGCATTGTCTTTTTCAGTCATTTTAATTCTACTGTGATTAGTAGTTCTACTGTGGACTGAACCATTCAGGGTTGTCTCCTCACATGTGTTACTGTTTCTACTACAACTGAAAGTGCTCCAATTGCCCTAAAATTTTTCTTTCTTGTTTCTCACTTTTTTTTAATTTTGTATTATTTTGTCTCTCTCTCTCTCTCTCTTCCCAAGGTTTGCCTGAATCGAATCACTAAATATTTGGATTCAGATTATCCTCAAATTGCTTCAAAATTTATGGTAGAATCTGGTTTGTTTAGAATCAATTGCTCATATCTGTAAATGGTTTTATTTTTACTCAAATTTATCAGCTTCTCCAGATAAGCTCATGTTGCACAGGGATCGATAGATCTTTTGATGCTGCGCTTTACATTTCCTTGCAATGTTCAGCCTTTGGAAGAACTAGGGAGGAGTTGCTGAGTAATCTATACAGTCATGTGAAAAAAATTAGGACACCCTTTGAAAGCATGTGGTTTTTTGTAACATTTTTAATAAAAGGTTATTTCATCTCCGTTTCAACAATACAGAGAGATTAAAGTAATCCAACTAAACAAAGAAAACTGAAGAAAAGTCTTTTCAAGATCTTCTGTAAATGTCATTCTACAAAAATGCCTATTCTAACTGAGGAAAAAGATAGGACACCCTCACATGTATTCCCTCTTAAATTGGCTCAGATCTCACACAGGTATATCACACCAGGTGCACATAATTAGTAGATCGTTACTCTGCATGTTGAATGAGGCTTGCCCTATTTAAACCTCAGACATTTAGTTTGGTGTGCTCCTGACTGTTGAAGTGAGAGTGAGCACCATGGTGAGAGCAAAAGAGCTGTCAGAGGACTTCAGAAAAAAGATTGTAGCAGCCTATGAGTCTGGGAAGGGATTTAAAAAGATCTCAAAAGATTTTGAAATCAGCCATTCCACTGTCCGGAAGATAGTCTACAAGTGGAGGGCTTTCAAAACAACTGCCAACATGCCCAGGACTGGTCGCCCCAGCAAGTTCACCCCAAGAGCAGACCGCAAGATGCTAAAAGAGGTCTCCAAAAACCCTAAAGTGTCATCTCGAGAACTACAGCAGGCTCTGGCTACTGTTGATGTAGAAGTACATGCCTCTACAATCAGAAAGAGACTGTACAAGTTTAACTTGCATGGGAGGTGTGCAAGGAGGAAACCTTTGCTTTCCAAGAGAAACATCGAGGCCAGACTGACATTTGCCAGAGATAAAGTTGACAAAGACCAGGACTTCTGGAATAATGTTCTTTGGACAGATGAGTCCAAAATTGAATTATTTGGACACAACAGCAGAGGACATGTTTGGCGTAAACCAAACACAGCATTCCAAGAAAAGAACCTCATACCAACTGTGAAGCATGGAGGTGGAAGTGTCATGGTTTGGGGCTGCTTTGCTGCAGCAGGACCTGGTCAGCTCACCATCATAGAATCCACGATGAATTCTACTGTGTATCAGAAGGTGCTTGAAGAACATGTGAGACCATCAGTTAGAAAATTAAAGCTGAAGCGGAACTGGACCATGCAACATGACAATGACCCAAAACATACTAGTAAATCAACCAAAGATTGGCTGAAAAAGAAGAAATGGAGAGTCCTGGAATGGCCAAGTCAAAGTCCAGATTTGAATCCCATTGAGATGCTGTGGGGTGACTTGAAAAGGGCTGTACGTGCAAGAAACCCCTCAAACATCTCACAGCTGAAAAAGTTCTGCATTGAGGAGTGGGGTAAAATTTCCTCAGACCGATGTCGAAGACTGGTAGATGGCTACAAGAACCGTCTCACTGCAGTTATTTCAGCCAAAGGAGGTAACACTCGCTATTAGGGGCAAGGGTGTCCTATCTTTTTCCTCAGTTAGAATAGGCATTTTTGTAGAATGACATTTACAGAAGATCTTGAAAAGACTTTTCTTCAGTTTTCTTTGTTTAGTCGGATTACTTTAATCTCTCTGTATTGTTGAAACGGAGATGAAATAACCTTTTATTAAAAATGTTACAAAAAACCACATGCTTTCAAAGGGTGTCCTAATTTTTTCACATGACTGTACATCAGATGTGTGGACTTCTCACTTGTGTATTGTAGTGTTGTGTTGAGGGTAACAGCTTTCACTATGGATTTTTAGAAACATTTTCAGTTACACATTGACTAAAGGTCTCTTTAGATGGGATATTTTTGCAGTTGATTGTCAGGAAGAAAGCATTCTTTCCCAGCAATTGCCTGCTCATCAGTGGAGGATACCACTGCATTTACATGCAGCAATCTCCTCCACAGTATGAGGAGGAGCAATCACTAATTCTATAGCGCTTCCATCCCCATACAGACTTGTTGTTTATCGGCAGAGGAACGTGTTTAGACAGCACGATCTGTTGCTGAAGAAAAACAACTTAGATGCCTGCCAAATGATTTAATTACCTAACAAACAAGTGTTTTGCTCGTTCATTGGCGGCGCCTTTACACCGTAAGATAATCGCTAACGAGTAGGGATGAGCGAACCCGAACTGTATAGTTCGGGTTCGTACAGAATTTTGGGGTACACGGACCTGAACCCGGACATTTTCGTAAAATTCCGGGTTCGGGTTCGGTGTTCGTCGCTTTCTTGGCGCTTTTTGAAAGGCTGCAAAGCAGCCAATCAACAAGCGTCATACTACTTGCCCCAAGAGGTCGTCACAGCCATGCCTACTATTGACATGGCTGCGATTGGCCAGAGCACCATGTGACCCAGCCTCTATTTAAGCTGGAGTCACGTAGCGCCGCACGTCACTCTGCTCTGATCAGCGTAGGGAGAGGTTGCAGCCGCGACGTTAGGGCGAGATTAGGCAGTGATTAACTCCTCCAAAAGACTTCATTCAGAGATCGATCTGCAGCTGTGGATGATTGAACTGCTGCTATTGAATTGCTCACTGTTTTTAGGCTGCCCAGAGCGTTTTTCAGTCACTTTTTTCTGGGGTGATCGGCGGCCATTTTGTGTCTTGTGGTGCGCCAGCACAAGCTGCCACCAAGTGCATTTAACCCTCAATGGTGTGGTTGTTTTTTGGCTAAAGCCTACATCAGGGTCAAGCTGTCACACCAAGTGCATTTAACCAGCAATAGTGTGGTTATTTTTTGGCCATATACTACATCAGGGGCAAGCTGAGCCTGTCACCAAGTGCATTTAACCCTCAATGGTGTGGTTGTTTTTTGGCTAAATCCTACATCAGGGTCAAGCTGTCACACCAAGTGCATTTAACCATCAATAGTCTGGTTATTTTTTTGGCCATATATTACATCAGAGGCAAGCTGTCACCAAGTGCATTTAACCCTCAATGGTGTGGTTGTTTTTTGGCTAAATCCTACATCAGGGTCAAGCTGTCACACCAAGTGCATTTAACCATCAATAGTCTGGTTATTTTTTGGCCATATCCCAGTCTAATTCTGTCAGTAAACGTATACCTGTCACCTAGCGCCTAAATAATAGGCCTCAAATTTATATCCAGCTAAATCTGTCATTACTGCTGTGGCTAGTCAAGTTATTTAGTGTCCATCAAAGCACATTTTTTGTTCTGGGTTGAAATACAATTCCCAATTTAGCAATTTCCTAATTTAGTGGTTTCTGCTGTATCAGGCCTACTTTAAATACATCCCTAAAAGGGTATATCAGAATCAAGGTGCTGATAGGGTCATTCTCAATAACTTCACACACACGCTACTGTGCATATCCCAGTCTAATTCTGTCAGTATACCTATACCTGTCACCCAGCGCCTAAATACTAGGCCTCAAATTTATATCCTGCTAAATCTGTCGTTACTGCTGTACTGTTGTGGCTGGTCAAGTTATTTAGTGTCCGTCAAAGCACATTTTTTGTTCTGGGTTGAAATACAATTCCCAATTTAGCAATTTCCTAATTTAGTGGTTTCTGCTGTATCAGGCCTACTTTAAATACATCCCTAAAAGGGTATATCAGAATCAAGGTGCTGATAGGGTCATTCTCAATAACTTCACACACACGCTACTGTGCATATCCCAGTCTAATTCTGTCCGTAAAACATATACCTGTCACCCAGCGCCTAAATACTAGGCCTCAAATTTATATCCAGCTAAATCTGTCGTTACTGGTGTGGCTGGTCAAGTTATTTAGTGTCCGTCAAAGCACAGTATTTGTTCTGGGTTGAAATACAATTCCCAATTTAGCAATTTCCTAATTTAGTGGTTTCTGCTGTATCAGAGCTATTTTAAATCTATCCCTAAAAGGGTATATCAGATTCAAGGTGCACATAGGGTCATTCTGAATAACTTCACACATACACTACTGTGCATTTCCAAGTCTAATTCTGTCAGTAAACCTATACCTGTCACCCAGCGCCTAAATAATAGGCCTCAAATTTATAGTCAGCTAAATCTGTGGTTACTGCTGTGCCTGTATTAGTGTAATACGGTACCTAAATAGATAGCCAGATAGTGTTAGGTGTCTTTAAAAAAAAGGCATTTGAATTCAATACATTGGGCCAAATAATATTTTTGTTGTTGTGGTGAACGATAACAATGAGGAAAACATCTAGTAAAGGACGCGAACGCGGACATGGTCGTGGTGGTGTTAGTGGACCCTCTGGTGCTGGGAGAGGACGTGGCCGTTCTGCCACAGCCACACGTCCTAGTGTACTAACTACCTCAGGTCCCAGTAGCCGCCATAATTTACAGCGATCTTTGGTGGGGCCCAATGCCGTTCTAAGGATGGTAAGGCCTGAGCAGGTACAGGCATTAGTCAATTGGGTGGCCGACAGTGGATCCTGCACGTTCACATTATCTCCCACCCAGTCTTCTGCAGAAAGCGCACAGATGGCGCCTGAAAACCAAGCCCATCAGTCTGTCACATCACCCCCATGCATACCAGGGAAACTGTCTGAGCCGCAAGTTATGCAGCAGTCTCTTATGCTGTTTGAAGACTCCGCTGGCAGGGTTTCCCAAGGGCATCCACCTAGCCCTTCCCCAGCGGTGGAAGACATAGAATGCACTGACGCACAACCACTTATGTTTCCTGATGATGAGGACATGGGAATACCACCTCAGCATGTCTCTGATGATGACGAAACACAGGTGCCAACTGCTGCGTCTTTCTGCAGTGTGCAGACTGAACAGGAGGTCAGGGATCAAGACTGGGTGGAAGACGATGCAGGGGACGATGAGGTCCTAGACCCCACATGGAATGAAGGTCGTGCCACTGACTTTCACAGTTCGGAGGAAGAGGCAGTGGTGAGACCGAGCCAAAAGCGTAGCAAAAGAGGGAGCAGTGGGCAAAAGCAGAACACCCACCGCCAAGAGACTCCGCCTGCTACTGACCGCCGCCATCTGGGACCGAGCACCCCAAAGGCAGCTTCAAGGAGTTCCCTGGCATGGCACTTCTTCAAACAATGTGCTGATGACAAGACCCGAGTGGTTTGCACGCTGTGCCATCAGAGCCTGAAGCGAGGCATTAACGTTCTGAACCTTAGCACAATCTGCATGACCAGGCACCTGCATGCAAAGCATGAACTGCAGTGGAGTAAAGTCCTTAAAAACAAGGAAGTCACTCAGGCTCCCCCTGCTACCTCTTCTGCTGCTGCCGCTTTGGCCTCTTCTGCTGCTGCCGCCGCCTCGGCCTCTTCTGCTGCTGCCGCCTCTGCCTCTTCCTCCGCCTCTGGAGGAACGTTGGCACCTGCCGCCCAGCAAACAGGGGATGTACCACCAACACCACCACCTCCGTCACCAAGCATCTCAACCATGTCACACGCCAGCGTTCAGCTCTCCATCTCACAAACATTTGAGAGAAAGCGTAAATTCCCACCTAGCCACCCTCGATCCCTGGCCCTGAATGCCAGCATTTCTAAACTACTGGCCTATGAAATGCTGTCATTTAGGCTGGTGGACACAGACAGCTTCAAACAGCTCATGTCGCTTGCTGTCCCTCAGTATGTTGTTCCTAGCCGGCACTACTTCTCCAAGAGAGCCGTGCCTTCCCTGCACAACCAAGTATCCGATAAAATCAAGTGTTCACTGCGCAACGCCATCTGTGGCAAGGTCCACCTAACCACAGATACGTGGACCAGTAAGCACGGCCAGGGACGCTATATTTCCCTAACTGCACACTGGGTAAATGTAGTGGCAGCTGGGCCCCAGGCGGAGAGCTGTTTGGCGCACGTCCTTCCGCCGCCAAGGATCGCAGGGCAACATTCTTTGCCTCCTGTTGCCTCCTCCTCCTACTCGGCTTCCTCCTTCTCTTCTTCCACCTGCTCATCCAGTCAGCCACACACCTTCACCACCAACTTCAGCACAGCCCGGGGTAAACGTCAGCAGGCCATTCTGAAACTCATATGTTTGGGGGACAGGCCCCACACCGCACAGGAGTTGTGGCGGGGTATAGAACAACAGACCGACGAGTGGTTGTGCCGGTGAGCCTCAAGCCCGGCCTGGTGGTGAGTGATAATGGGCGAAATCTCGTTGCAGCTCTGGGACTAGCCGGTTTGACGCACATCCCTTGCTTGGCGCATGTGCTGAATTTGGTGGTGCAGAAGTTCATTCACAACTACCCCGACGTGTCAGAGCTGCTGCATAAAGTGCGGGCCGTCTGTTCGCGCTTCCGGCGTTCACATCCTGCCGGTGCTCGCCTGTCTACGCTACAGCGTAACTTCGGCCTTCCCGCTCACCGCCTCATATGCGACGTGCCCACCAGGTGGAACTCCACCTTGCACATGCTGGACAGACTGTGCGAGCAGCAGCAGGCCATAATGGAGTTTCAGCTGCAGCACGCACAGGTCAGTCGCAGTACGGAACAGCACCACTTCACCACCAATGACTGGGCCTCCATGCGAGACCTGTGTGCCCTGTTGCGCTGTTTCGAGTACTCCACCAACATGGCCAGTGGCAATGACGCCGTTATCAGCGTTACAATACCACTTCTATGTCTCCTTGAGAAAACACTTAGGGCGATGATGGAAGAGGAGGTGGCCCAGGAGGAGGAGGAAGAGGGGTCATTTTTAACACTTTCAGGCCAGTCTCTTCAAAGTGACTCAGAGGGAGTTTTTTTGCAACAGCAGAGGCCAGGTACAAATGTGGCCAGCCAGGGCCCACTACTGGAGGACGAGGAGGACGAGCAGGAGGTGGAGGAGGATGAGGATGAAGCATGGTCACAGCGGGGTGGCACCCAACGCAGCTCGGGCCCATCACTGGTGCGTGGCTGGGGGGAAAGGCAGGACGATGACGATACGCCTCCCACAGAGGACAGCTTGTCCTTACCTCTGGGCAGCCTGGCACACATGAGCGACTACATGCTGCAGTGCCTGCGCAACGACAGCAGAGTTGCCCACATTTTAATGTGTGCGGACTACTGGGTTGCCACCCTGCTGGATCCACGCTACAAAGACAATGTGCCCACCTTACTTCCTTCACTGGAGCGTGATAGGAAGATGCGCGAGTACAAGCACACGTTGGTAGACGCGCTACTGAGAGCATTCCCAAATGTCACAGGGGAACAAGTGGAAGCCCAAGGGCAAGGCAGAGGAGGAGCAAGAGGTCGCCAAGGCAGCTGTGTCACGGCCAGCTCCTCTGAGGGCAGGGTTAGCATGGCAGAGATGTAGAAAAGTTTTGTCAACACGCCACAGCTAACTGCACCACCAGCTGATACGCAACGTGTTAGCAGGAGGCAACATTTCACTAACATGGTGGAACAGTACGTGTGCACACCCCTCCACGTACTGATTGATGGTTCGGCCTCATTCAACTTCTGAGTCTCTAAATTGTCCACGTGGCCAGAGCTAGCCTTTTATGCCTTGGAGGTGCTGGCCTGCCCGGCGGCCAGCGTTTTGTCTGAACGTGTATTCAGCACGGCAGGAGGCGTCATTACAGACAAACGCAGCCGCCTATCTACAGCCAATGTGGACAAGCTGACGTTCATAAAAATGAACCAGGCATGGATCCCACAGGACCTGTCCATCCCTTGTGCAGATTAGACATTAACTACCTCCCCTTAACCATATATTATTGTACTCCAGGGCACTTCCTCATTCAATCCTCTTTTTATTTTCATTTTACCATTATATTGCGGGGCAACCCAAAGTTGAATGAACATCTCCTCTGTCTGGGTGCCGGGGCCTAAATATATGCCAATGGACTGTTGCAGTGGTGGCTGACGTGAAGCAGTGGTGTATCTTAGTTTTGTGCTGCCCTAGGCGAGACTAAACTCAGGTACCCCCCTAATATAAATTTGACCTACCCCTTCCTGTCAAGGCCAAACCCCTTTCTCTCTAAACTCCACCCCTTCTTATGTGCCATCCACAGATCCCCCTCCCCTAAACAGTGCCATCCACAGATCCCCCTCCCCTAAACAGTGCCATCCACACATCCCCCTCCCCTAAACAGTGCCATCCACAGATCCCCCTCCCCTAAACAGTTCCATTCACAGATCCCCCTCCCCTAAACAGTGCCATCCACAAATCCCCCTCCCCTAAACAGTGCCATCCACAGATCCTCCTCCCCTAAACAGTTCCATCCACATATCCCCCTCCCATAAACAGTGCCATCCACAGATCCCCCTCCCCTAAACAGTGCCATCCACAGATCCCCCTCCCCTAAACAGTGACATCCACAGATCTCCCCCCTAAACAGTGCCATCCACAGATCCCCCTCTCCTAAACAGTGACATCCACAGATCCCCCTCCCCTAAACAGTGCCATCCACAGATCTCCCCCTAAACAGTGCCATCCACAGATCCCCCTCCCATAAACAGTGCCATCCACAGATCTCCCCCCCTAAACAGTGACATCCACAGATCCCTCTCTCCATAACAGTGCCATCAACAGATCCCCCTCCCCTAAACAGTGCCATCCACAGATCCCCCTCCCCTAAACAGTGCCATCCACAGATCCTCCTCCCCTAAACAGTGCCATCCACAGATCCCCCTCCCCTAAACAGTGCCATCCACAGATCCCCCTCCCCTAAACAGTGCCATCCACAGATCCCCCTCCCCTAAAAAGTGCCATCAACAGATCCCCCTCCCCTAAACAGTGCCATCCACAGATCCCCCTCCCCTAAACAGTGCCATCCACAGATCCCCCCCCTAAACAGTGCCATCCACAGATCTCCCCCCCTAAACAGTGACATCCACAGATCACCCCTAAACAGTGACATCCACAGATCCCCCTCCCCTAAACAGTGACATCCACAGATCACCCCTAAACAGTGCCATCCAAAGATCCCCTCCCCTGAACAGTGCCATCCACAGATCCCCCTCCCCTAAACAGTGCCATCCACAGATCCCCCTCCCCTGAACAGTGCCATCCACAGATCCCCCTCCCCTAAACAGTGCCATCCACATATCCCCCTCCCCTAAACAGTGCCATCCACAGATCTCCCCCCTAAACAGTGCCATCCACAGATCCCCCTAAACAGTGACATCCACAGATCCCCCTAAACAGTGACATCCAAAGATCCCCCTCCCCTAAACAGTGACATCCATAGATCCCCCTCCCCTAAACAGTGACATCCACAGATCCCCCTCCCCAACGCTCACAGGTGTACATTTATAAACTAATCAGTAACTTTAACTTTAATCATTGCTGATCTCTTTATTGGATACCTTACTCTGTCTTAGCTCTGGTAACAGCAGGCAGTGCGGGCGGCGCTCACTCACTGACGTCACGCGCTTGAGCCGCCTAGTGGGAGGAGCAGGCGCGTGACGTCAGTGAGTGAGCGTTGCCCGCTCGCACTGCCTGCTGTTACCGGAGCTAAGACAGAGTAAGGTATCCAGTAAAGAGATCAGCAATGATGAAAGTTAAAGTTACTGATTAGTTTATAAATGTACTCCTGTGAGCGGTGTGGCACTGTATATTCTAACCCGCTTCTTCTCTCGCTTTGAATTTAAAATCATATCGAATATATAACCATCACAGTATCCATGTGATGGCTGGCTTCCTAAGCACGCAGACCAATGAAGACAGATGGCTAACAGAAGCCAGTGAGATTTTCTCAGACAAAGAACTAACTTTATCTAACATAACTACCCCCTCACTCAAGACCATCTTTAAAGACCTGTACGAGATCCACAAGGATTACATTAAAGCGTGGTGGGAGATTCAATCCCTTGACAACTATATAAAAAATTCAATTGTCCCTAATGGCCTCAGAATATATATACGCCCTGCGCCACGGATCAGTACCCCTGAATTATTGGTAAAATGGGAAACTGAGGCCACAACAAGCTCCATCAGATTTATGCGACTATTGTTAGAACAAGAAAAGATTAATATCGAACAGCTAGAAAAGAAAAAAGTCACATTAACCGAGACAGCACTAAAATTCAAGGACCATACTGACTTTTCAAAAAAAGAACTTGAATTACAAAACAATATAGAAAAATATAGGTCGACCCTTGTTGAAAGGAAACATAGACAATTCACCAAGGACCTAGCCGAATTCAGGAACAATACGGCATATATCACCACAGGGGGGGACAAAAGGGGCTCTATCACTGACACATCAGCATCTGAAATAGAGAGCTCTGACCCTGAATCGTCCACTTATCGCCCACAATATCCCACTCAAAGATCTAATTGGAGGGGTAGAGGACGTTATAGGGGACGGAATAGATACCCAGCCCCTAGATCCAATTGGCGTAACGACCAATACACTAGTGGTAACCCACCCAGACCATGGGGCCAACAGAACAGGGGAGGATTGACAAATGGAGCCCGGACCAACCAGGAACAATTAGAACAGGATGGTCATATATCAGGATCCTCATCCTCCTCTGCTACCTCAAACCTATCTTCTTTACCTATGACCACAACCAACGGGTTTTTTTTAGGCCCACCTCCATCAAACCCGCATGGATTGAGGGATCGTCCACTACCCCCTATAAACAAAAAATAGAGAACTCCACCACAGAAAACACCTTAATCATTAATTTATCAGGGAAAATTCTTTCTGAAGACGAGACATCCATACTAAGAAAGGGACTCACATATGTACCAACAACCAGATTTGACTGTTTTGACTGGATCAAAGATATACAACTATTTACCAGGAAATTACGTTGGCACAAGATCTTTGCAACATCAGATCAGAAGAGATGCCAGGAATTAGGTGTGGAAATGGGGGACCTAGAGGGCATCGATAATCTTGTAGGTCTTCTAGAAGAGAATGAGCGACCAGGGGGACAGGGTCCTTTTACCACCTTGAGAAATAAAAGCTCAAAAATGCCACCTAAAACTCTGAACGATGCCAATATAGATATCTTCCTTAAGTCGGTCACACGAGATCTGGAAAAAATAGGATACACTCCCCCTGATAATAAAAACTACACCCGGGCAGAAATAACAGCATTGCATAACCTAAAAACAAATAGGGACATTGTTATCAAACCCTCCGATAAGGGGGGGAACATTGTTATCCTCTCGGTACAGCAATACAGAGATATGTGCCTCTCCCTGGTCTCTGATAAAAATAGTTACGCAGTCCTCAGGGGCGACCCCACTGAGGCCTTCCAGACTGAACTCTCCCAGCTATTGAGAGAGGGCCTGGATAACAGATGTATAGACCGAAAGGAATATGAATACCTATTAAATGTCACACCAAAAATAGCCACGTTCTATGGGCTTCCAAAAATACACAAGGAGACACGCCCCCTTAAGGGACGTCCCATAGTATCGGGAATTGAGAGCCTTACACACCATTCTGGTATTTATATAGACAAAATCCTACGTCCATTCGTGTCAACACTCCCCTCATACCTACGAGACACGACTGATCTACTACAAAGAGTTGAAGGAGTCACTATAGAACCTGACAGCTGGTTTGCATCAATAGATGTAGAAGCACTATATACTTCTATCCCACATAACAAGGGTTTAGCAGCAGTAAAATACTATCTGGATTCCAGGTCTACGGATCTATACCGACACAATCAATTTACCCTCCAACTCCTCAATTTTGTGCTTACACACAACTATTTCATATTTGAGGACCGCTTCTACCACCAGCTCAGGGGCACTGCAATGGGTAGCCCCTGTGCACCGACATATGCCAATCTGCTCCTGGGCTGGTGGGAGGACACGGTCGTCTTCTCTGAATCGATGTCATCCTGGACCAGATTCATCTCCTTATGGTCCAGATATATAGATGACATTCTACTACTCTGGTCAGGTACAGCTAGTCAATTTCAACAATTCATGGACACCCTTAACTCAAACCACATTGGACTGTTTTTCACCTTTGAAATGCACCCCAATACCATCAATTTTTTGGATGTCTGTCTGGCAAGAGATCAACACAATTACATTAAAACCACCCTCTTTAGGAAGAAGACTTCAACCAATAGTCTTCTACGTTGGGAAAGTTTTCACCCCACTCCCCTTAAGAGGGGCATTCCAAAAGGCCAATTCCTAAGAGTTCGAAGGAACTGTTCCAACGGTCAAAACTTCTCGCATGAAGCATCTAAACTTTTTGATCGCTTCAAACAAAGGGGCTATCCTGACCCCTGTCTGTTTGAGGCATGGGACTGGGCCAATTCAAAGGACCGTACCACCCTCCTTCAACCAAACCCTAAAAAACCAGACTCTCAGGATCTAATTAGAATCATCGGCACCTTTGACTCAGAATCGAGACAAATTCGAGACATCTTAAATCGATATTGGTCTCTTCTTAAGACCGACCCTGATCTCACACAGGTTCTACCGGAAAATCCGGCAATCACCTATAGACGCGGACGCAATATAGGTGACACCTTGGTCCACAGTCACTTTGAGCCCCCAGAAAAGAAGACATGGCTGTCTAACAGACAAGTGGGCACTTTTAAGTGCGGTAAATGCAAGGCATGCATGTATATAGTCCCCGGTAAAACATTCATGAATAGCCTAGGTGATCAGACATTCTATCCTCGCAGTTTTGCAAATTGTAACACAGCTGGGATAATCTACATGGCTCAATGTGACTGTGGACTCAAGTATATAGGCAAGACCAAAAGAATTTTTAAAAAACTGATTCTTGAACATATCGGAGATATCCGAAATAAACGAGACAAACCGATATCCAGACACATGTGGATGAGTCATGCAGGGTCCACTAAAAGTATCCACTTCTTCATGATTGAAGTCCTAGAAATGTCTAAGCGAGGTGGGGATATAGACAAATTATTAAAACAGAAAGAGTCCAGATGGATCTTCAGACTAAACACTGTGGCACCATCTGGACTTAACGAAAACATAGATTATGCGTGCTTTATTTGAGGCCCCCTATCTGATAGGATCAATTTATCTTTTATCTAGTACAACGTAGTTTGACTGGGAGATTAACCCCTCCACACTTGATCCTCAATTATTTATCCAATAGTTGGTCACCCTTTATCAACTATTCCCTGGCTATCTATTATTAATATATCCATCTTGGATGCATACACCTATATTTGATACACTTCCATTATTCCTTGTAATCCGATCCCCGGCTTTCCTTGCCATCATCCCGGGACTAACTAACTTCCCCTTAGGATACTTTAATTATGTCCCCCACCATCCCCCTTGCCCCTACTCCTCCTCAACCCCTTTTTTAGTCCACTCACATTTTGGTACTGTTTACAAATGATGGCCACTGCAATCAGCCATCCCGGCCCCTATGCTCCGCCCACCTCACGTGACCAGTACAGTGACCTCACCAGATCACGTGTACGGCCGCACCATTCTCCCGGTCACGTGGGGGCATCTGACGTAGGAGGCCTCGCGTCACACCGATTACGTGGGCGCCCGGCCTCCCTGTTGCCCGTCACATGACCTGCACAGTGACCTCACTAGGTCACATGTACGGCCGCGTCATTCTCCCGGTCACGTGGGGGCATGTTACGTAGCACGCCTCACGTCACATCTATCACGTGGACGCCCGGCCTCCCCGATACCCGGAAGTACTCCATAAATAGGCAATCACGTTAGCGTTCCTCTGCTACCTGCCGCACATCACCACCTGAGCGCTACCTCAACATTTCATCTGACTCTGGCTTCCTCATCTATGGACTCAATATGTGGACCCCTAACCTTTTAAGGGAACGCAAGTACCATGTGCATTAATAGCACTATTTGCCTGTTATCTTGCACTGCTATAATCTAAATAGCTACTCTCTGTGGTACCTATTGAACATCATCTATACCATATCTTGGTCTAATTATCTAATTTTGTCCAGACTCTTCATGTGTGGTGTCCTCTCATATTATAACCAATTTGCAGCTAGTCAGGGGGACCTTCTTATTCGGATTATACATTATATATATAAAGTGTTATACCGTCACTTAGCCACTTCTTGAGATTTGGGGATCTGTAGAGTTCATCAATCCAGACCCCCACCTCTCGATCCACCACCGGCTACTTAGGGATCCCCTGTATCAAATATTCAGTTTTCTTACTGACAGGTGTTACTATTCTTATTAGAGCCAGCGGCTTATATTGTTATTATTTTATCTAAAATAGCTCTAAAAAAGCTTATAAATCAAAAATAAATCTTCTTGTACATAATATCACTTTAGTACTTTTTGGTGTCGGTCTTCCATGATCAATTTTGTCCCCTGATGAGCCTGACAACAACCAGGCGAAACGCGTAGGGACGGTATTGGACATTTCTATTACCTTATATATATTCACCTTTTTCTTTTGGATTATTGACTGCCACATTTAATCTCCTTCGGGTACTTTTTCTATTTATTATTTTGTGTACTTTAGTATAGGTCTTCTATTAAGTTCATTAATTCTTGTGTTCCCTCTCCCGCTAGGGTTCCTTAGGGTTTTTAGGAGGTACGAGAGACGGGATCGCCCTTATCAGGGCGGCTATTCCGTATATAGGCAGGATTATCTACATCAGGGCCAGTATCAGGGACATTTTTCCCTATAGGCCCAATACAACTGCTCAACCACCTCCCTATCAGCCTTAGATGGGTTACACCATTAGACCCCACTTTTTGATTTCTTTTTTGTATTTATTTATTTTCTAATTCTTGTATAGATAAGGGTGTATTGACTTTTATTTAAATTAAAGGTTATATTTTAGAATGGTGGTAATTCTGTGATCCCCTGTATATTCTAACCCGCAGGCAAGCGTCCCTGTCACCATGGGAACGCCTGGGGGTTAGAATATACCATCGGATTTGAGTTTTCACAATCTCACTGAGATCGTGAAAACTCAGATCTGATGATATATTCTAACCCCCAGGCAAGCGCCCCGGTCACCATGGGAACGTCTGGGGGTTAGAATATACCATTGGTTCTTCTGAGTATACCAGCATATAAGACATATGGGACAAGGGGGAAACAAGGCATTTTGCCACCCCATTGGCAAGTGCCGCCCTAGGCAACTGCCTTGTTTGCCTTGTGATAGATACGCCACTGACGTGAAGCCTGATTCTCTGCTATGACATGCAGACTGATTCTCTGCTGACATGAAGCCAGATTCTCAGTTACGGGACCTCTCTCCTCTGCCTGGGTGCCTGGGCCTAAATATATGCCAATGGACTGTTGCAGTGGTGGCTGACGTGAAGCCTGATTCTCTTCTATGACATGCAGACTGATTCTCTGCTGACATGAAGCCAGATTCTCTGCTACGGGACCTCTCTCCTCTGCCTGGGTGCTGGGCCTAAATATATGACAATGGACTGTTACAGTGGTGGCTGACGTGAAGCCTGATTCTCTGCTATGACATGCAGACTGATTCTCTGCTGACATGAAGCCAGATTCTCTGTTACGGGACCTCTCTCCTCTGCCTGGGTGCCTGGGCCTAAATATATGCCAATGGACTGTTGCAGTGGTGGCTGACGTGAAGCCTGATTCTCTTCTATGACATGCAGACTGATTCTCTGCTGACATGAAGCCAGATTCTCTGTTACTGGACCTCTCTCCTCTGCCTCGGTGCCTGGGCCTAAATATATGCCAATGGACTGTTCCAATGTTGGGTGACGTGAAGCCTGATTCTCTGCTATGACATGCAGACTGATTCTCTGCTGACATGAAGCCAGATTCTCTGTTACGGGACCTCTCTCCTCTGCCTGGGTGCTGGGCCTAAATATATGCCAATGGACTGTTGCAGTGGTGGCTGACGTGAAGCCTGATTCTCTTCTATGACATGCAGACTGATTCTCTGCTGACATGAAGCCAGATTCTCTGTTACGGGACCTCTCTCCTCTGCCTGGGTGCTGGGCCTAAATATATGACAATGGACTGTTGCAGTGGTGGCTGACGTGAAGCCTGATTCTCTGCTATGACATGCAGACTGATTCTCTGCTGACATGAAGCCAGATTCTCTGTTAAGGGACCTCTCTCCTCTGCCTGGGTGCTGGGCCTAAATATATGCCAATGGACTGTTGCAGTGGTGGCTGACGTGAAGCCTGATTCTCTTCTATGACATGCAGACTGATTCTCTGCTGACATGAAGCCAGATTCTCTGTTACTGGACCTCTCTCCTCTGCCTCGGTGCCTGGGCCTAAATATATGCCAATGGACTGTTGCAGTGGTGGCTGACGTGAAGCCTGATTCTCTTCTATGACATGTAGACTGATTCTCTGCTGACATGAAGCCAGATTCTCTGTTACGGGACCTCTCTCCTCTGGCTGGGTGCCTGGGCCTAAATATATGCCAATGGACTGTTGCAGTGGTGGCTGACGTGAAGCCCGATTTTCTGCTATGACATGCAGACTGATTCTCTGCTGACATGAAGCAAGATTCTCTGTTACGGGACCTCTCTCCTGTGCCTGGGTGCTGGGCCTAAATATATGCCAATGGACTGTTGCAGTGGTGGCTGACGTGAAGCCTGATTCTCTGCTATGACATGCAGACTGATTCTCTGCTGACATGAAGCCAGATTCTCTGTTACGGGACCTCTCTCTTCTGCCTGGGTGCCTGGGCCTAAATATATGACAATGGACTGTTACAGTGGTGGCTGACGTGAAGCCTGATTCTCTGCTATGACATGCAGACTGATTCTCTGCTGACATGAAGCCATATTCTCTGTTACGGGACCTCTCTCCTCTGCCTGGGTGCCTGGGCCTAAATATATGCCAATGGACTGTTGCAGTGGTGGCTGACGTGAAGCCTGATTCTCTGCTATGACATGCAGACTGATTCTCTGCTGACATGAAGCCAGATTCTCTGTTACGGGACCTCTCTCCTCTGCCTGGGTGCTGGGCCTAAATATATGCCAATGGACTGTTGCAGTGGTGGCTGACGTGAAGCCTGATTCTCTTCTATGACATGCAGACTGATTCTCTGCTGACATGAAGCCAGATTCTCTGTTACGGGACCTCTCTCCTCTGCCTGGGTGCTGGGCCTAAATATATGACAATGGACTGTTGCAGTGGTGGCTGACGTGAAGCCTGATTCTCTGCTATGACATGCAGACTGATTCTCTGCTGACATGAAGCCAGATTCTCTGTTACGGGACCTCTCTCCTCTGCCTGGGTGCTGGGCCTAAATATATGACAATGGACTGTTGCAGTGGTGGCTGATGTGAAGCCTGATTCTCTGCTATGACATGCAGACTGATTCTCTGCTGACATGAAGCCAGATTCTCTGTTACCGGACCTCTCTCCTCTGCCTGGGTGCTGGGCCTAAATATATGACAATGGACTGTTACAGTGGTGGCTGACGTGAAGCCTGTTTCTCTGCTATGACATGCAGACTGATTCTCTGCTGACATGAAGCCAGATTCTCTGTTACGGGACCTCTCTCCTCTGCCTGGGTGCCTGGGCCTAAATATATGCCAATGGACTGTTGCAGTGGTGGCTGACGTGAAGCCTGATTCTCTGCTATGGGACCTCTCTCCAATTAATATTGGTTAATTTTTCTTTATTTTATTTTTATTCATTTCCCTGTCCACATTTGTTTGCTGGGGATTTACCTACATGTTGCTGCCTTTTGCTGCCTTCTAGCTCTTTCCTGGGCTGTTTTACAGCCTTTTTAGTGCCGAAAAGTTCGGGTCCCCATTGACTTCGATGGGGTTCGGGTTCGGGACGAAGTTCGGATCGGGTTCGGATCCCGAACCCGAACATTTCCGGGAAGTTCGGCCGAACTTCTCGAACCCGAACATCCAGGTGTCCGCTCAACTCTACTAACGAGCATTCATGTGGATGCTCATTAGCGATTATCTGGCAGATAAATGGCCCTTAATTTTCAACAAAATGAAATGAAAGTAAATTATGCATCATGTTAGCCACATACCGTATCTCAAATATTACACAAATAGGTCTAATTTTCTACCCTGGCCATACACTTCAGATACCTGAAAGCTATTCCCCCATTTCCCCACACACACGCACATCTACATAGCTTAGCCAAACGTTGATGTGTTCTCAATAGGGAGAGGGGAAATAAGCCATCAGCTACCAACATATCCAAATGATGAGGAAAATATTAGAATATAATGGCTCAATTCTTCTTGCACCTGACATCTGTCATCGTAGGAGACACTATTACCGACATAACATGGTCTGTGGGTCCCACGAAAATAGGTGGATTAAGATGATATTCATCTAATGTCCAGTATATGGTCACCTTAACACCATAGCACATACCATGCCTAAGATTCTTGTTTCGAAAAATAATAAGGTTCAAGGACTTAATTGGCTAGTTTTAGAGAAATTAGCAAAGCTAGGGTGCAGTATTTTATTCTCCCAAATTCATGGCAGAGGCACAATATATATATGATATGGACTTACCTGACCTGCTACTTACAATTAAAATGAAGGTTTGCTGATGTTTTAGTAGATGCCCTGCAATCAGACTACTATAATGGATCCTATTGTTTAGCAGAGGTGGTCCTTTAGCTCACATTATGCTGATTGTCTCTGCAGAACTAAACTGAATTGTATGCATTTATTTCCGAAGCCGCCATCTGAGTCTGTGTTATTGCTACCTGTGAATGTAATTTACAGCTTTTCAAGTGTAATTTCATTTTCCTTTACTCATTTATTTTCTTTTTGTTTATCTCTTTTTGAGTTATCGCCGAAATACACATTTTAATTGTATTGTACATTTTTCAAACATCTCAGGCTTTTGAACATTTGCAGAGCATTTTCATTCAACCTACCTTCACTTCCGCAAAGGAAAAAAAAAATCATTGATTCAGGACTTGGCAGGTTTTGCAAAACTAAGGGAAAACTTTATACTGTATTGTAAATGCTTCTAATTGAAGTAAAGACATTGAAAAGTTAAAAACAAATGTAATATTTGATTGGAAAACTTAGAAAGGAGTACTTAGAACACAACTATAGTTGAAAGCAACAGCAAATTGTGTCTTCTAAACATCTTCAATCTGACAGTGGAGAGCTATTTAGATATTCTTCCTTACATTGTTTAAATGGGTTTTCAGGGTGTTTAACAATGGATAAGTCATCAATATTATCTTGATGAGGGTCTGACATTCGGCACTCCTGCCAATCAGCTTTTTGATGAGGCTGTGGCACTCTGGTGCATTCCATTGGATAGCGGCTGTGCTTGGTATTGCAGCTCAGCCCCATTGAATGGGACTGATCTGCACCTAGGCAATGTGACTGATAACAGTGACATCAGTGGCCTAGGAAGGGGCCACAGGGTCACCAGAGCGCCACAGTCCCCCGTGTCTATTGTTTCTGGAAAGCAGATTGTGCTGTTTAAACAGCCCTATGCTGCCTAGAAACAATGCATGAGGGCAAGTGATCGCTCATTCTCATACTGTGGAAGTGATTGCTGCATGTAACTGCAGCTCTTCACCCCTACAGAACGAGCAGCCAGTTGTTGGGAAGGAACGCTTCCTATCCAATAATCGCCTGCTCTTTGGAGCGTGTAAACCTGCTTTTAGAATTAGAGCCAATGATCAAGCCAATTATCAGGAACAGACACTCATTTCTGATAACGGGCCCATGCAAATGTACCACTGGTCACTCAAGAAAGGATCAAATGCTTGGTGATTACATTTTCATATTGCAACAAAAAATCTCGATAGCAGCACATCATCCAGTTAAAACAGGGATGTGCTGCCAACAATGAAAATGTATGAGAATTAATGATTGTAGTAACAATCCTTCATCCCCATTCAGTATGTAAATGCAGCTAACGATCAAACATGGATTGACAGTGAGTGTTCCTCATTCATGATTATGACCCACTTTGTCTACCTATGTAAAAGGGCCTTTATAAGTGTTTTCCAGGCTCAGGATATTGATGGCCTATCTTTGTGTGAGTTTGACGGCATATTCGTTGTTTACACACCAGTCGATGAATCTACACACTCGCAGTGCAAGGTATTGCAGCTTTGTCCTGTTCACCCGATAAAAAAAAAAAAAGATGCATTTGCTACTAAGTTAGACGGCTTCATGTAAACATTGAAGGGCTAATATGCTCACATCAGAACTTCAGCTTCTTCACACAGTTGACCTTCGGGGGTTCCAAGAGGCAGACCGAACATCCACTGATCTGATGGTCTGATCATAGACCATCAATATATTCAAACTGGAAAACCCCTTTAACTGACTTTGACCTTAGCACCAAGTTCTAGTAATTACAGTGGGATGCGAAAGTTTGGGCAACCTTGTTAATCGTCATGATTTTCCTGTATAAATCGTTGGTTGTTACGATAAAAAATGTCAGTTAAATATATCATATAGGAGACACACACAGTGATATTTGAGAGGTGAAATGAAGTTTATCGGATTTACAGAAAGTGTGCTATAATTGTTTAAACAAAATTAGGCAGGTGCATAAATTTGGGTACTGTTGTCATTTTATTGATTCCAAAACCTTTAGAACTAATTATTGGCACTCAAATTGTCTTGGTAAGCTCAGTGACCCCTGACCTACATACACAGGTGAATCCAATTATAAGAAAGAGTATTTAAGGGGGTCAATTGTAAGTTTCCCTCCTCTTTTAATTTTCTCTGAAGAGTAGCAACATGGGGGTCTCAAAACAACTCTCAAATGACCTGAAGACAAAGATTGTTCACCATCATGGTTTAGGGTAAGGATACAGAAAGCTGTCTCAGAGATTTCCGCTGTCTGTTTCCACAGTTAGGAATATATTGAGGAAATGGAAGACCACAGGCTCAGTTCAAGTTAAGGCTCGAAGTGGCAGACCAAGAAAAATCTCGGCTAGACAGAAGCGACGAATGGTGAGAACAGTCAGAGTCAACCCACAGACCAGCACCAAAGACCTACAACATCATCTTGCTGCAGATGGAGTCACTGTGCATCGTTCAACCATTCGGCGCACTTTACACAAGGAGATGCTGTGTGCGAGAGTGATGCAGAGGAAGCCTTTTCTCTGCCCACAGCACAAAAAATGCCGCTTGAGGTGGGCTAAAGCACATTTGGACAAGCCAGCTTCATTTTGGAATAAGGTGCTGTGGACTGATGAAACTAAAATTTAGTTATTTGGCCATAACAAGGGGCGTTATGCATGGAGGAAAAAGAACGCAGCATTCCAAGAAAAACACCTGCTACCTACAGTAAAATATGGTGGTGGTTCCATCATGCTGTGGGGCTGTGTGGCCAGTGCAGGGATTGGGAATCTTGTCAAAGTTGAGGGACGCATGGATTCCACTCAGTATCAGCAGATTCTGGAGACCAATGTCCAGGAATCAGTGACAAAGCTGAAGCTGCGCCGGAGCTGGATCTTTCAACAAGATAACGACCCTAAACACTGCTCAAAATCCACTAAAGGCATTTATGCAGAGGAACAAGTACAACGTTCTGGAATGGCCATCTCAGTCCCCAGACCTGAATATAATTGAAAATCTGTGGTGTGACTTAAAGAGAGATGTCCATGCTCGGAAGCCATCAAACCTGAATGAACTAAAGATGTTTTGTAAAGAGGAATGGTCCAAAATACCTTCAACCAGAATCCAGACTCTCATTGGAACCTACAGGAAGCGTTTAGAGGCTGTAATTTCTGCAAAAGAGGATCTACTAAATATTGAATTCATTTCTTTTTTGTGGTGCCCAAATTTATGCAACTGCCTAATTTTGTTTAAACAATTATAGCACACTTTCTGTAAATACAATAAACTTCATTTCACTTCTCAAATATCACTGTGTGTGTCTCCTATATGATATATTTAACTGACATTTTTTATCGTAACAACCAACGATTTATACAGGAAAATCATGACGATTAACAAGGTTGCCCAAACTTTCGCATCCCACTGTATGTGTTCTAGTTCTTCTAGTGGTAGGAAGGGACATGCAGGGGCCACAATTGTGAGTTGGGAAACACTGCCTTAAAATGCCTGAAACTTTTTTCTTGGGTGATTTGTTGAAACAGACATTGCAATATGTTCAGCAAATTTCTCAATGACTAAAATGAATATTTAAAATGTGTAATGTAATTTCGCGCATATGTAGCTAGTACGAGCCACTTAACCTGCCCCTGCTTCCTGCAATGATCACTCACACTCAATTCTCAAATAAAATCCATTTTGAGAGAGGAGACAGATTGTAAGCTCGCTGCTGGATCAGATTACATGCTTACCATGTGCAATATGTATGATAACAATACATTAGTGAGTGCCTTGTATTAACTTTTTCTACTTAATAATTGCTATTTGCTGAAGTGACACAACCCCCTTTAAAAAAAAAAGGGTCACTTAAGATAGCAGCCCCAGCCAGAGCGATGCAAATGGATTGCCTGACTGCACACATCGTTAATAAAATCAATAAAAGAGGTCACCGGGATCGGCAGCCCACTTAAACTTGAGAAGGTCAGGCCCACCAGGTATTTACCCAGTAGGGAAGATGTTCAGCCTAGGCCTGTATGTCCTGACCACATGGTGGGCTACACAATACCTTGATGCAGTAACAGGTACCTTTAATAAACTGAAGTCATAATTACAGTTATTTTAGCTGAATGGAGTTTATAGATGTTCTACATTCTGCTTTTTGGTAGATGTCTCATTTCTGCATAATAAATACAGCATTGTGGCTAGACAGCATCACTGTCTCAGTATCAATGGGTTTTGTAATGCAAATGTGTTCACACTACATATGCTAAGAGGCTACTAAAAGATACAAAACAAAAATATTGGTATGATTACCACTTGGCTTCTTTGTTTTACACAGATACCCCAGGGATATCAGTATTGATGTATGAAAAAGAGCTGAACATTGTTTGGTCTCAAAGACAATATGAGCTGTTGACATTTCTTGAAAAAATGTGTGTTCTTGTCCACAGCTCACTGCCCCTGAATACAGTGTTTGTTTTTCTATTGCTACTTGATTTAAAGACATAAACTTTGGCAGAAGGATAGCATTCAGCCTTGTTGGTCCTCCTATATTTGCTGTTACAGTGTAAATAACTTTTGTGGGATTGTCATTGTCACTGTGTAATCCGCACCTCTTAGAACAACAGAACTAATATATCAAAAAGAAAAGAAAATAGACTTTGGCCCTGATTCATCAAGATTGGCGTCTGCTACACCAGTCTTAAAGGTACTATTACACCAGCAGATGTCATACAGATCGCGATAAACGATCGAAGATATAGCGACTTGTTAACAATGAAAATTTTGCTTATTATACAAATAGATAATCGTTCGAACTTGTGGTCGTTACTTGTTCACTTTTAACTGTTATTACATGTAAATATGGGGGACAGATGCTTGGTGGAAAGGCATGTATGAGATTGTTAGCGAGTAGATGACTCCATATTATACAAGCCGATTTTTTAATGAGGAACGATAATTTTTTAGCTTGCTGAAAGATCACGATGGAGGAGAAATGAGCAATGTACATCACACGATTCATTTTTGCTCGCGTGTACGAGAATATGTACAATATTTGCTCTGTGTAATAGGGCCTTAAGGTTGTATTAGATAGCTCAATATGGCAGATGATTTTCGGGAGGGAAGCGTTATCTCCTGGCAATCATCTGATGGCTAGCATAGGAGACCGATCTTCTTCGCAGCATGGGGAGGAGAGATCACTGTGCCATCACTCGTCCCCATATTGTCTAGTGATTTGCTGGCGACAGATTGCTATTAGACACCACGATCTGCCACCTGCAAATGATAATTTTTTAACATGTCAAAAGATTTGGATTGCCCAATGATCGATCATATGCTCATTCATCGGGCAATCGGCAGTAGTATTACACTGCCATATGATTGCTAACGAGCGTTCATGCAAACGCTCATTAGCAATTATTTGCCCAAAAATTGGGCAGTGTAATACAGGCTTTAAAGGGGCTTTTGCTGCCATAAGTTAGTGTGCAGACCTCGTAATAAATTCCATGGATCCTCCAGCAGTCCGTGCACCGAAATGGCATAAATGATCATCAACAAGCCAAGGTCGATGGCCCCACTCAAACTCAGCTCTCGTCATGCCCCTTTTTCAAATGATTGGTGAGGGTGGCATAAAGTTCCAATTGCGACTAGAAAAGTCACAAAATGGCATTGAAAAGTTCCAAATCCACTGGATTACTTTTCTATTCCAAAAAAGGCATAGGGGGAATAATGAATTTCCTCCATAATGTTTAATCTTGAGATATAATAATTGTAATTATATTCATGTTGTGGAATTTTCCAAATTGAAAATGGCTTGACATACATGCACAAATATTGCCTCAATCATGATCATGAATGTCAGTCCAACAAAGCCTTTTTTTCCTTGCTTTAGGGCGGCAATACAAATTAAATAGCTGTCGGCCAAACGATCATTCAGCTAAAAGCTATTGCTCCTGATTCCCTCCCAGCTCCACCATACAAATTCAATGAGCAGAGGGAAGAAAGCCGCTGCCAGACACTTCTGGTGGAAGCTTATCTCTCTGAAGAACAAAAGGATCAAGCAAAAATATTCACTTTGTCCGATCATTCTCTCCTCTGACATCACCTGTTAGAAGACAGTTGGAAGTTCACTACACACATTAGACCATTGGCCGCTCTTGGCAGGTTTGACCAACAATACACTAATGTGTATCGCGACCTTTACTTAATGGTGACCTATTCATAGGCGTTTGTCTCCTGTCATCACCACTGAACAAAGCACCAGAACAGCACAGCTCCATCCAGGTCTGGCTACGTCAGCATGGGTCCAATTCAAGTGAAGTGGACTATTTCTGCATGGAGTTGTGAATGGAGGTGTGTTGTGGAGCTTCAGTGCCTGAATGCGGCTGCAAAGATTCAGAAAACAGCTGATTATAGCTGTGATACTGATAACCCATCCTAAGGGAAGGTCACCAATAAGTAAGTCCTGAAGAACCGGTTTAAGGGTCATCTTTAAACACTTGCATATAAGTTGTGCAATAAGTTAGTATGTGAAGTAGGGTAGTGAAAGCTGAAATAGTCTACATTTTATTCAATTTCTGACATTACTTTATTATTGTTAATCTTTTTTTCTGAATTTGCCAGCTACTAGTTATGATCTATGAAAGTCCCATCAGAGTGCCCTTGTGCCTACATTTCACACCATAAACAATTCTCTCTAAACCATTCCTTCTGCCTTGTTCAGAGTACAAAACGGATTTGGAGCTTATTTATTCAAGTGTTTTTGCTTCAAATAAGGCATTGTATGCAGTGGAGGGCCAGGGCTCTGTTCTCACATGAAATACGCACTCGTGCTATAACAGCCCGGAATGGCAGAAGTTTAACTCCTTACATGCCACAGGCAATGGTGCCCGCCACATGTAAGTGGTGATAGAGGGAGCTGACTCCCTCTGTATCCCAACGCCACACCGCAAATGCGATTGCAGGGTGCCGATGTGTGTATAGGCAAGCTGGGACCTGGTGTAGGCCCCAACCCTGTATTGAGTGTTGTCAACATTAAACAAAAAAATTCCAATAAAAAAAGACACTTTTGTTCCTTTGAAAATATGCATCACCAAATCCATAATGACTCACACTACACAAATATCATGTAAATTATTCCCTACGGTGAACACTGTAAAAAAAAAGTGCTATTTACCCCAAAATGATACCAATTAAAATCTATAAGTCGTCCCACAAAAATCAAGCCCTCACATCACTTCATAGAAAGAAAAAGAAAAAAGTTATGGTTCTTGGGAAGCAGTGATGCAAAAAGATTTTCTTTATTTATTTTTTTAAAAAAGGGGGGTTTATTGCACAGAAGTAGTAAAACGTAAAAAAAAAAAAACTTTATGTATTTGGTATCGCAGTAATCATACTGACCCAGAAAATAAAGATATCATGTTATTCATGCAAAAAAATTAACTCTGCAAAATTTATTTATAAGGCCCAAAACAGGCTGGTCACTAACGGGTTAAAGAGTTAAAACAGAGGAGAATATAAGAAGACTAAGAGCACCTAATATATAGCACCTTGCACTAATTGTGCCGATTTGTGCAGAGTCCTGTTACGTGAATATAGCCCTATGTCCCAGCAGTTCTCCTTCAATAGTCAAGACAGCTTTTGATGCCCATATTTAAGGTAGATTATCTCCAAAACAGATGCAGTTAATGATGAAAAGGATTTTTTTTGAAAAAGGTATGCTCTTTGGGAGGAAGGAAAAAGCACCTCTTTTTTAAAACAAAATTTGGAAATTTTATTTAAAAGATACATTTTTTCAGTACATTGTATTCCATTGATAAACTAATCATATTGAACTCCAAACATTAGGGTAATGCTAGATCAACATCTCCACAGCTTCTGTACCAATTAACGATTAATCCGCAAGTATACTTCAAAGGGTTTACATGGATGGGTAAACAAAAAGGACTGGTCATATTGTGTCCAAATTATTCCCATCAACCTGCAACAGTGGACGAAGGAACAAGAATTGTGCAACAAACTTGTGGTTTGGGGGTACAAGATATACGCCCTAGACTTGAGGTGCATGTCCTAAACATACAAAACATGTAACACTGCTTGGTTCTTTTGACTTTGCATCTGTGTTTTTCCACTGGTTCCTCATTTACTCATTGCACTCTCTATTATACGGTATGTGATGTGCAATTGTTTTCTGTAACTTGGATACACAGTTGAACAGTTCAAAGTCTTCAACCATATATCTTCTACTTGTGTGCACATTCATGTTTCTGTCCACTTCAAAGTCAGGATGAAGTATGAAAGAAGAAATACTATTGATCATTTTAATTTTTTTATTGTATAAGTTGCTATTATTACTTATCTCATTCCTTTTTACATACTTTGTCTCACTGCTTACTCTATGGAACCATTTCCTCGAAGTGAGTGATCATGGCTTTATAAGTTTTACAGCATCTCTACCCACAGTACATATTTGCTGGAAATTGAACTTTCCATGCTAAAACAAAAAATAAATATAAGGCTAGTACTTTTTGAAAATTGTCAGCCTTTCACCTTAAATGCCCAAAGGTGGCCAGCCATAGGTGCAACATTAAGGTGCAACAAGAGGAGTGAGACGGCAGGTGTGGACCGATAATATAACAATAGGGATGGGAAAAGAGGAGGGAGTTCAAATCCAGCAATGGAACAGATGGCACATGACAATTGAAAACAGGTGAAAAGTGATAGATGTAGATAAGGGGAATAAAAAAAGTCCAACAAGAAATTAAAAACCCAAGGAGCAAACAGAAGGCAGAACCCAAAAGATTCACAATTACAATGGAGAAAGCAAGAAAGACTGTAGGTTTAAAAATCCCAGGATGCACTAAAACAAAGCTAGTGGACTAGGAGTCAAGATTGTAGAAACAACTGCATTCACTATACCGAGCAAAGAGGTGCAGAAACTTGAAGGTGTTCTGCAGTTCTTTTAAACTGATGATCTATCTTCATCAGCATCTGATTGGCCTGGGTCCGACACCAGGGACCCCTGCCGATCAGCTGTTTGAGAAGGCAGCGGCCTTCTCGCTGTTTACCTCAGACCCAGTGACGTCACGACTAGTATCACTGTTCTGGGCGGGGCTAAGCTCTGTTCACTTGAATGGAGCTTAGCCACGCCCCCAAGCCAATGATACTAGTCGTGACGTCACTAGGTCTGCGGTAAACAGCGAGAAGGCAGTGGCACTACTGCTAGCACTGCTGCCTTCTCAAACAGCTGATCGGCAGGGGTCCGACCTCCGCTGATCAGATGCTGATGATCTATCCAGAGTATAGATCATCAGTTTAAAAGAACTGCAGAACCCCTTTAAGGTATTTATCAGTATAACAATTACAAAACAAACATGATGTGATAACAGCACCAGATTCAAGTATTAGAGGTGGCCAGACACATAAGATTAAAGGCAGCCAGAATGGCAGATTTCAGACAACTCTAGCCAATTGTCATTTGAAAATCTAGCGCAAAATTGTAATCCGCCATACTGGAAAACTGTTCACCAGCTGAAACTGCATGAACCTGAATTCAGTCGATCACTTGCAATTGTGTTCAAGCACCGGGAGTCCGTTTTTATAAAAAACCGACTCACTGGTCGGGCAGTTTAGTTGGTGGGATCATCCGTACAAGTGATCCCATGGACGATTGATCAATCTTATCATTATCTCAAATGTATGACCAGGTTTAGGCAATTATAATAACTGCCTCAAACCAAGTTACTGAGAAACAGGCAAAAGATCCATGTTGCTCATAACACTATTGAGGTTGCAGATCGCAGGACACCACTGTTGCCATCTCCTAGCATGTGTCAGTGACATGTCATACAGAAGGATGCTCCCAGCTCATTCACGTATGCTGAAGTCAGTGACTGACCACATAATATATGATCATGCAGTATTAAGATCATCCTGTATTAAGTCACATGAACAAGGGTTGACCTAAGTGAACAACCTCATCAATGGAGGAAAGGTGGAGATAGTGCTGTCAAGTATGTTCTGTGGCTCTTAAAATGTTTGCCAGCCTGTTGAGAGTTCAATACATCCCTATTCTGTTAAAGAGCACCTCCCTCTCCTCATAGCTTAAACATGAATCAAAGCAGATCTGATTACCCCATAAAAATGTAGTATTTTTGTAAAATATTCTGACTGATTGTAAACCTGGGGACATTTGGTTATTTTTTTTTACTATAGGAGATGTTCAACATATAAAGAAACAAATTTGAAAAAAAAATCTTTTAAATAAACCAAATAATATTTTATTTTTGTTGCTTCTTTAATATATTTTGCAGTATATTGTTAATTCAGCTTGTTTTTCTTTTCTTTTTTTTTTTTTTCAGAAATATTCTGGAAACGCCTGTATAAGCATGTTCCCAAACGTAGCTCATCAGCAATAAATAGTAAAGCACTTCATGGAGCAAATATAAGGTGATAATAATGTTTAAAATGAGGGTATTTCAGTTTTTCATCTTTTTGAAGAATTAACTAAAGCCAACAAAGCAGAAACTATAGTCTCAAATTAAACAAACATTTAACAGGCAGTTGCAACTGTTTTCTAGATGATATGGTAAATAGTTCTTAAGGAATGCATTTTATTCAAACACTCGCTGTGAAGCACAGTCGTCTAATCCCTTTACTTATGTGTGATGACATTTCTAAGTAAAAGAAACACAGGAAATGATACATGAAGTTATTGAAGAGAAAAATCATTTCTTGCTAAGGAAGTGATCATAAAAATCAGCTTTTTCCTGTGGAATTAGCAAAAGAAAAAAAATCCAGTAAATGGTGAATTCCCCAGCTAACCTAAAAAGCCTTTAATGTACTGAAAATCTATGTACGTTAATTCATATTTTACACACATCACAGATTATATAATTAGCAAGCGCACAATGTCAAATAGTATTAATCTAAATGTTCTCTTGTGATGTACATGCCAAGTTACTGAGCATCAATTTCCGCATATCATTGGGTGATTGTGTTGTTCTGCTGTCATGGAAAATTATTGCCCCAGCAGATTGTTCTGTCTAAACCAGAGATGCCCAACCTGCGGCCCTCCAGCTGTTGCAAAACTACAACTTCCAGCATGCCCTAAAAGTTGTAGGCTGTCCAGGCATGATGGAAGGTGTAGTTTTGCAACAGCTGAAGGACCACAGTTTAGGCGTCCCTGGTCTAAACAATGATATGCTGAACAGGAATAATGATTCTTTCTGGGGACAAGTGATTGTTAGATTGATCGCTTGTCCCCATACAGAGGAGGTGATTGCTGCATATAAATGCAGCTCTCATCTCCGCTGATGTTCTGACAGATATCAGAAGTGTCTGTTTCAGATAATCTGCCAGACCATCTATATGTGTAAAAGGACTCTTATTTTACATGGCCCCATTTTGGGCAGATTATCAGGAATGACCGACAATCTGCCTATCTAAATGTGCCGCTGATTACCCGATGAACGAGCGAAACGCTCATTCATCGGGTGATCCTGCTATTTGTGCAGGCACATCAATCATTGTCTCTGGGCAGCCCCGTTCATACAATAGAGATTTTGGACAACTGAAAAGATTTTCCATGATGACAGAACTGCATCTTATCAATAGATGTCCAGACCAGGCCGCAGATAAGTACAGAGATTCATCCACAATTTGGCATATACATTTTGTCCAATTCACTGGTCAACCATACATAGCACGCTTTTCAGAAAAAGCCCTCTAAACCCACGTATATATAGGTATTGTTATATCAGCTATTTATATTGCCATATTTTTGCCCATAGGAACCTATATATCAAAATTAGTGATGAGCAAAGCGAGCATTAGATCTTAGATCTGAAGTTGCTTAGCTCAAAACTTCAGATTAAGGGTCCATTCACACGTCCGTTTTTTCTTTCCTGATCTGTTCCGTTTTTTCAGGAACAGATCAGGACCAGATCTGGACCCATTCATTTTCAATGGGTCCTGGAAAAAATCGGACAGCACAATGTGTGCTGTCCGTTTCCGTTGTTCCGTTCCGCATGTCCGTTTAAATATAAAACATGTCCTATTCTTGTCCTGAAAAATCGGATCCTGGTACAATACAAAGTCAATGGATCCGCAAAAAACGGATGACATTCGGATGTCATTCCGTATGTCATCCGTTTTTTGCGGATTCCGTTCCTGGAAACACATAACAAATTTTTTTTTTTTTTTTTTTTTTCAATTTTTTTTCAAAGAAATCCAAACAACTTTATTTGATTATTGAAATGTATACATGTTTCCGTTTTTTGCGGATCCGCAAAAAACGGATGACATACGGAAACATTTTCAGGAACAACGGATCCGCAAAAAACGGACCGTTTTTCAGGATGAAAAAAAACAGGACGTGTGAATGGACCCTAATGCTGTACGGAGATCCATCTCCGTACAGCATTAAAATGTACGACCTCCGATGAGGTGAAGGCAGTCATTCACAAAGTTTCACGAGACTGCAGCAAATAACTTATTTTATTTTTTATTTTTGTGGAAGTTGAAAACCACTTTAAAACTTGGATCCGAACTTGGCTTCGGTTCCTAGGTACAAGTCGGAACTGAAACAGTTATATTTAACTGGTGTTTTTTATTTAAATGATAACCTATTGGCAGGCGTACTGCAACTTTGGCATGCAAAACTAATTATTTTTTAGAACTGGCGTACGTGGTATAGATGTGGAAGAAGCTGCAGATTCAGCCGCGAATCCCCGACCGAATCTGCAACAGATATACGCCAAAATTTGGCATATATCTATTCATAAATGACCCCAAAAATGCTTGCTTCAATGTGGCATCATCAATGTCTTTGCTGGGATCGTTGTACTCTACAATATGCATGGACTCTTTCAATGCATGCTGTACTATAACACAATTTCTCTATGATAGCAGAATACTATAAATACTGAATATTGAGTATTTACTCCAGAAAATTAGCTTGAAGGTCTCTCTGTCACGGACGGTGTACAGGAAACAAGGCAAAGCAACATGTATAAACGACTCGCTGGATCCAAAAACTAAGGAACCAAGGGAGACCCCTGCAGAAGACCTGGCACTTTCCCTGGCTGCTCAGCCTATGCAAAGATCCGAATGGTGGAGGTTTGCATATCCACGAACCTTGACTATAAAGCCCTGAGCACCCTACAATAGTGAGGTGACACGACCACCGGCTCCCTACACAACATACGGAGGGAGTCAGGGTCACCTGGGATCCAGCAAACAGAAAATAACAGATAAAGGTACAACACTTAGCTTTGAAGCAAACAGGAGGACAGAGTCAGCGTGCACACACACTCCAGGAAATAGTATAAGCCGCCCAGAAAAGCCTTCTGGGGAAGAATTTAAAGGGAAGCAATTAGTCCAACACATGACAGCTGAGAGAGGCTAACGAGAAGAGGAGCTGAATACCACAACATAGAAACTCAAGGAGGAGGTTCTGAAAGGCCTCTGTCAGAGCTTCTCAGCTGTCTGGTTGTGACACTCTCTTTCCAGGATTTCCAGAAAGTAGGCAGTACTAAAGAAATAACAGCATGTTGGAGAAAATAGCGAAAATCTTAATTTACAATAGGGTTATTAAATGCTATTTAAAAAGGGACACAAATTTACCATTTTTAATTTCACCAAATTTTACCATATTTAATTTCAAATAAGGTGAATACATGAGTATGGTGAAAATCACTAGCAAAATGAACAGGAAAACAGAAGGAAATATCACTTCTAAGCCCAAGGGTTCTTGTCTGTACTATTTGTATATGTTTTTTTTTTGTGATTCAGGCTGTAATCTGCATTTCTTTATAAACAAAATAAAATCAGAAAAAAAAAAAGGAAATACTTGCATCCTATGGGTTGTAGTGAAGTATTTTTGAACTTTTTACAAATTTAAAACAGTTATCCAACTGTTGACATGACTGAATGTTAAACCTATTCCGGAATCCTGAATATCACTTAAAGGAAAATTTGTTCATGGTTAAATTTGAATGACATCTTAAAAACACCTTAACAAGAAACACAACAGGTTTGTACATTCTTCAAATGATTTCTAGTCCTAATAAACCTCTTTAAGGGCTCTGTGATATCTTCCAAAATGTTTCAGCGATAATATGTTCAGGAATGTCATATCTACAGGCAAATTGCTCATTGATAGTTTTTTTTTTTTATTTTGCTGCAGGAGAAAGCCATTGTCAATGATTCCATGACTTCAGCACTCAAGAAGACTTAAAGTTAGACTAGAAGTCAATTATTTGTCATTTCTCTTTTTCAACAGAACAATAAAACAATTGTCACAGTCACTGAATAATATTAATGCTGATATGAGTTTAAATTGGTTGTCCGGCCTTCCAGGGCAAGAACTTCAAGGGATTTTCTGGGAGTAAACTATTGATGACCTTTCCTCAGGACTCCCGTCACTCCAGCCAATCAGCTGTTTGAATAAATCTAAGTACTTGGTTCAGCACCGCGGCTTCTTCCTAGGCCAGTGACTTCACATTCATTGGTCATATGGTGTATGTGCAGCTCAGTCCCATTCAAGTGAATGGGCATGGGATGCATACAATGTATGGCACTGTGCTTAGTATGCTTTGAGTTGGCCACAGCACTCACAGCTGATCAATGGTGGTGCTGGGTGTTGGACCCCATGAATCAGGCCTATACTGACTATAGGTCATCAATAATCTACTCCTGGAAAACCCCTTTAACTTATACTAGCCATACGCATAAGATAGCTATAAGCCAAACATATGTTCAGTCAATAGTTATCACTCCCCTCAGACGCAATCCTGCTTAGATCTGCCAAGCAAGCATGTATTCTCAGTAGGAAGAGGGGGAAGAAGCCCTTACCACACTCATCTGGCAGTCTTACCTACCTGAGAAAAAAAGATCACGCAGCTGAAATTCAGCATACCTAAGCCTTATATCTCCGGATATTTGCTGATAGAAGAGAGTGGGGACCCCAGCCTCACCAAAATTGAATATTAGATAATTATTTGGACTTGATTGTAACCAGATACTAAATTATGTGATAAGTGTGATACTTATCTAAATTATGTGATATTATGTAATAAGAAATCTTTATATTTACCAAGCTTTATGTAAGCAAGTCTGAAATACCAATTCCTTCTCTCTGACTTGTCACTTCTTCAGAAAGAAGGAAATGTCTGCATACTTACTAGAAGCTAAGAATGACTAGCGTTTCTTGCAAAAGCTTTTGAGAAACCGAGACATATTTCCAATTTTTTAAGAACCAGGTAATTCTTCCTTAGAGTTACAGTTCCTTTTGCTTTCCTAAACCCTTAATGACATATTCTACCACAGTTGTGCAAGTGATTTTGTTCCACCTTCAACTGAACTGTTTAGTGTATCATAAAGTCTCACACCTGCCACAACATTTTTGACATTTCAAAAAAAATTTAAGTTTGCTTACCTCTAACAAACGTTAACCTTCATTACACAAACAATGAAGCAAAATTGGTGATGTACAAGCTGAAGACAAGGTTATTGAACAGTTTCCTTGTGTTCCTAGATATTATTCAGAATTTTAGTACAAGCTACACTTAAGTGTTGTAAGCTTGGACCCTGATTGGTAAGCTCATGGACCAGGCTATAAAACAAGGAAAGTATAGCGGTTTGCCCAGGCAGAATAGTCAGGAGCACAATGGAAAACTCATCAGCTACTATCTGTTGAAGCATAGGGCTGATTAGGGATTCTTCCACTTGTAAGACATTCAGCTCTTATAGGTTTTCAAAAAGAGGACCCAGGAAAAAATTATATAATCTAAAATGTCGAAGATTTATATTCCCAACCATTTATAGAAGTACTATAGATTAAAAGGAAAGTAATTGATAACATTCACATATGCTTTCCTGAATGTTCACTGTTCTTAAAGAGGTATTCAATTGTTATGTATTGGTTTATAATAAAAGGAAATAATAAAATACATATATTTAAACTTGTGCTCACACCCTTCTTATAACACTGCACTATCCTCTGTCCAGACAATGTGTAGTCTATAGATTAGTCCTGTGCAATGTGATCCATAGGCTAACTGAATAGTGCTAACAATTCATCTCTTATGTGACCCCAACCATATGTCCTGTGAACCCCTGGCATGTATTTAAAGCGAGTCTGTGATCACAAATTTCACAAATTAAACTGTTCCTGGAGCACTTTAGTTAAAGGGGTTGGCCACTTTTTGAATACTGCTGACCAATGTGTAGATAATATGACTATATGGCACTTACTAATATAGCATTTGTTGATATTCTGTTTTTGTTTGCTATATTTCATAAGCTATATCCCTTTATTGGGCAAATCTTCTGTGCCGTCCACATAGAGGTCCGGTTCATAAGATGGCTCCTGATGGAGTGTCATGTGACCAGACACATCACTCTGCCTCCTCCATTCTAACACACTGACCTGCACTAAACTCTCAACTGTGCAGATGACAGACGCAGTGTGCTTGAATGGAAGTTTTATGCTTAGGATCCTCCACCATTGAGTTATAAACATTGTACTATAAAAGGCACTCTTATAAGAGCACTGTTATAAGACGGGTACACAAGTTTAGTTCTAGGTAAACTTCTTTCTGCCTTTTGCCTATCTTTGTGTCTACCATGCAGGGATTTAAGTTACCAGAATAAAGAAGTGTTTTTATGGAAATGGTGAGTGCCGCAAATTCTTCCAGATTACTCAATTACTGTGAATAAACTGGTAAAAGGGGTTTTCCCCAGACCTCCCATAAATTATATAAAGGCAGGGAATGTTGTAAGATAAGGATAGAAGCATTAGTCACCTGTCATTCCAGTGCTGCTGCTCTAGGGTCCCAGTGATGTTTGCTTTGGAAGACCCCTTTACAATGTGACACGCCAACAGCATACAGAGACTATAAGACAAAACAGTACATATAGAAGGGAGGGGATTCGAAAATATCCATTATTTTTCTTCTTTTTATATACATTTTTTATTTTATTTTAATTGCTTTCACTTAGGTCACCTGTGGTTTATGGTTAGGTTATGTCCACATGTGGCAAATCGCTGTGGGACAAAAAGTGTTGTTGGGAAAACCACCCCAAATTGGCAGGTTTTTTTTAGCCGCAATGCTGCCTGGATCACTGTGGGTCTTCCACGGCTTTAAACTCATGGAATACATTATACAGTGAACAAAGATATATACGCAACACTTTCGGTTTTGCTCCCATTTTGAATGAGCTGAACTCAAAGATCTGAAACATTTCCTACATACACAAAAGACCCATTACTCTCAAATATTGTTCACAAATCTGTCTAAATCTGTGTTAGTGAGCACTTCTCCTTTGCCGAGATAATCCATCCCACCTCACAGGTGTGGCATATCAAGGTGCTGATTAGACAGCATGAATATTGCACAGGTGTGCCTTAGACTGTCCACAATAAAAGACCACCCTGAAATGTGCAGAGTTTTGTCTTACTGGGAGGGGGGTCAGAAACCCAGTCAGTATCTGGTGTGGCCATCATTTGCCTCACGCATTGTAGCACATCTCTGTCACATAGAGTTAATCAGGTTGTTGATTGTGGTCTGTGGAATGTTGGTCCACTCCTCTTCAATAGCTGTGCGAAGTTGCAGAATATTGGCAGGAACTGGAACACGCTGTTGTATACCTCGATCCAGAGCATCCCAAACATGCTCAATGGGTGACACGTCTGGTGAGTATGCTGGCCATGCAAGAACTGGGATGTTTTCAGCTTCCAAGAATTCTGTACAGATCCTTGCACTATGGGGCCATGCATTATCATGATGCAACATGAGGTGATGGTTGTGGATTAATGGCACAACAACGGGCCTCAGGATCTCGTCACGGTATCTGTGCATTCAAAATGCCATCAATAAAATGCACCTGTGTTCGTTGTCCATAACATACGCCTGCCCATACCATAACCCCACTGCACAACGGGCCACTCGATCTACAATGTTGAAGTCAGCAAACCGCCTGACGAACTGCAGTCAGGTCCAGACCCTGATGAGCTTCCCTGAGAAGATTTCTGAAAGTTTGCGCAGAAATTCTTTGGTTATACAAACCGATTGTTGCTGCAGCTGTCCGGGTGGCTGGTCTCAGACGATTATGGAGGTGAACATGCTGGATGTGGGGGTCCTGGGCTGGTGTGGTTACACATGGTCTGCGATTGTGAGGCTGGTTGGATGTACTGCCAAATTCTCTGAAACCCCTTTGGAGACGGCTTATGGTAGAGAAATGAACATTCATTGCACGGGCAACAGCTCTGGTAGACATTCCTGCAGTCAGCATGCCAATTGCAAGCTCCCTAAAATGCTGCGACATCTGTGGCATTGTGCTGTGTGATCAAACTACACATTTCAGAGTGGTCTTTTATTGTGGGCAGTCTAAGGCACATCTGTGCAATATTCATGCTGTCTAATCAGCACCTTGATATGCAACACCTGTGAGGTGGGATGGATTATCTCGGCAAAGGAGAAGTGCTCACTAACACAGATTTAGACATATTTGTGAACAATATTTGAGAGTAATGGGTCTTTTGTGTATGTAGAAAATGTTTCAGATCTTTGAGTTCAGCTCATGCAAAACGGGAGCAAAACCGAAAGTGTTGCGTTTATATTTTTGTTCAGTGTATAAAGTGGTGAGTGATAAGGATCTGGATAAATTCTACCCAAATTGTAAGTGGACCAATTGCATGCAAAAGTCTCTCTCTCTCTTTCCCTCCCCTACTCTCTTTCTCTCCCTCTCTCTTCCCCTTCCTGAGTCTCCCAAATCAAATCACACAAAATTCTTATTCTAACTAATCAAAATTGTTTTCAATATTCATTTTAAAGGGGTTGTCTCACTTCAGTAAGTGGCATTTGTCATGTATAGAAAGTTAATACAAGCCACTTACTAATATACTGTTATTATCCATATTGCTTACTTTTCTGGCCAGATTCATTTTTCCATCACATTATACAGTGCTCATTTTCATGGTTACAGACCACCCTGCAATCCATCAGTGGTGGTCGTGCTTGCACAATATAGGAAAAAACACTAGCCTATGTGCGCTCCCATGGTCCCAGCCACCAGGGAGGCTGACGCTTTTTCCTATAGTGTGCAAGCACGGCCACCACTGATGGATTTCCACTGATGGAAACGAACAGTGTATAATGTGATGGAAAAATGAATCTGGCCAGCAAAAGAAGCAATATGGATAATAACAAGTGCCTTGTATTCACTTTCTCTACATGATAAATGCTAATGCCTGAAGTGAGACAACCTTTTTAAATTTATGAATTTCCAAAACAATTTGCTCATCTATAAAACTGACTATGGATGTTATGGATTGAATAGTCGCAGAGCAAGGCAGTTTACTCTGCTGGTCTTCTAGACCAGTGTTTCCCAACTAGTGTGCCTCCAGCTGTTACAAAACTACAACTCCCAGCATGCCCGCACAGCCAAATGCTGTCCGGGCATGCTGGGAGTTGTAGTTTTGCAACAGCTGGAGGCACACTGGTTGGGAAACACTGTTCTAGACAACGTGTGGATGCCACATACAAATGCACACCCGCTAATCTGCAGTGTTTACAACACATGTGGATGTACCCTAAGGGTTGAAACAGTTCCCCATATATATATTTGTTATATGGGTAACAATGATTTGGCTTGAAAGGTCCTACCATATAAATTAATTTCCCGCTAAGAACTAAAAATGACTGTATATATTTCGCTATATGTGCAAGAGGAAAAGGTCTATATGATTCCAGTAACTTCTGCCATTTTAAAAATGTTAAAATATAAGAAAGAATATAAATAGTAATTTCATATCTATAACTTGGCAGGTGTCATTGGTTGCTTAAGAAAAAAAAAAATCATTCTAAATCCAGGCAGGCACAACAATATATTGGCTTCCTGGGTGTTATCTATCAAGTGTGTTAATGGTTTTAATAATAAAATACATTTTCCTACCGCACTACTGTAATGACATTCATTGATGTGCTAGCGTAAATGAAATGACATTGGAAACCCATCAATATGGGACAGAAAACCTTTAAAATGTATAGCTGGAGATTGCGGACAGACATGGAAGACTAATAGTGGGTGATACATAAGAGATGCTTAGCTGTTTGCAAACTGGAACAAATACTGAAATGTGTAGACAAAGACAAAATTGCTTGTTTTAAGACATGTCACTGTTTTGTTTATTTTTCGTTTTCAGTTTGTGCTCACAGAGTCATTACCTGGCGCAATTATTCTTTCAAAGTTAATTGCCAGATAGCCTAATTATATTTCATGATTAATGAAGAAATGCGCGGAAGAGTAATATAACCCAGGGACCATTGCTTTTATAAGATAAGTCAGTTTCTGTAATTAGAACTAGAGTAAGAAATGAGAAAACAAGATTGTCACTACAGTGACTTGAATGTGAAAACACATCCTAACTGAAGACTTGATCTGCATAGTAAAGAATATATAGTTGCGGGGAGCCAAAAAGCTAGCAGAGATTCACTATTTGGAATAAGTAAAAAAATAAGGAAGAACAGATCTGTTCAGACTACTTTCTGCCAACTCTTGGCACCTTTCATGAGACAAAGGTGATACAAACAGTCCAACAGACCAAGCCTCTAAACAAGGGATCGAGCAGCAATATGTCAAGTAATAAAGGACTTCATAATAAAGAACTTCATGCACATTACTGTACTGTCAGCTGAATCCCCCGAGAATGGCGGGTTTGGACATCGGTCTAATGTGTGTGATGAGCTCCAGATTCTATCCTTATAGATCATGTTGGAGAAAAGAGGGCCAGCCAAAGTGAATATCTTCACCCAATCCTTTTGTTCTCCTGGAAGATAAGCCACCAAAATAGGTGTCTGGCAGCAGCTTTCTCCCCTCTCCTCTCTGAATACACGTACATGTTCAGCCAAACTGGACATGGATGTGTATGGTAGAGTAGGAAAGGAGTCAGCAGAGATAGCTGTCAGTCAAGCAATTGTTTGGCTGACAGCTATTGAATGTGCAATGTGTCCAATAACCCATTTAGATAATGGCTATCTGAACTCACTATTGTATGGCCAGCTTTAGGGTATATGTACTTTCCACCCAATCAACCCAATATCAATCTGTGTCATGTGTCAGAAAACTAAATTGACAGGCTTAAAAATCTTTGAATGCTAATCATCATTATGTAAATATAGCCTTTGTGTAGTTTACAGCTGACCTACAAGAGACAGAGACACCAGTAAAGAACACCAAAGGATCAGGCTATACTCGTAGTCAGGAAATAAAATGCAGTCCAGAGGTCAGAGCTGGTGGTTCACAGTCCAGAAAACAGACAGGCATCGGCAGACAGGAAAACAAATAGATATAGCTCTTTTAATGGGTCAAGCAGACCAGAGGATCTGTGAAGATCTTTAGAGACCTATTGCTCAGGCAACCATTGAAGAAAACAGTCAGGTATATAGGAGCAGTTGATTAGTAATTGGACACTGCCATGCAGCAGCTCATAGAGCAGTGTTATAGACTGTTGCAGTCTGTCAAAAATGTTGACTCAGGGCCATATCAATTCGATCCAAATCAAAAGTGTTTCGATTGACCTGAAAATTTGTACATGTGATCTCCTAGGACTATACTTTCTGTTTTGTCTTTCACTTTCTCTCTTGCTCTTTTTTTTTAACAATATTCACTCTCCCCTCTCTTCCCTTTTAAGCTCTTGTCTTTAACACAATGACAGTGATGTCAAATAATTTGAGATGAGCAAATAAATCTGTTCTGCCGGTTCGCAGATTTTTAAAAAAAATTTGGGTTCGATCCAAATTTATTTGCGGTGAATCGCGTTAAAAACAGCTATTTATTGGCTGCAGAGAGCCTTTATAGTCGTGTATAACACTGTGCCTTGCAATAGGGAGTCTGCTGTGGTAGTGAAATAATACTGTGAGTCAGTATGACAGGCGTCGCTCTTAGAATCACTGCACACTTCACTTATTTTGGCAGTCACAAGGCCAAAACTGACCAAATAACAAGTGTGAACTCAGCCTTACAGGTTGATGTTAGCGTCAAGAAGATGTGCACTCCTTTTATATCATCGTCAGCTGATTCCACACAGATGTCTACAGAATCTGTTCTATTAAACGCTTAAAAGTAGAGCCCGCCGACAGAGTGACGTCACTGATTATTTTGCCCTTCATCTGATCCGTCAGAACAATAACCCCCAAAAACTGGATCATGTCTGTGGAGCATCCGCCTTCACTCGGTCAGCATTTGGTCATTAATCCATCAGTATGCTAATGTCAAAAAAACTGAAGTAAATGGGTGTTTTTTTTAATAACAGATTATGACAGCAGTATATAACGCTTGTATTTCACACTGACAGATGCAGCAAGGGCTGTAAAATTTAGAATTTTGCCCAAAAAGGGTGTTTTTTAAAACCCAGAAAATTATTGCAGTATTTCAAGCTTAAATTGCACAGTGACAAATGCTGCAAAGGCCACAAATGTAGGGTCTTGCTAAAAATGGGTGATTTTTTTAAACCCAGAATATAATTGCAGTATTTCAAGCTTCTATTTGACTGTCACAAATGCACATATGCTGTGCTGGTGCACTGAACTTGCATAAAATGTCCGCTGCTGCCCACCTAACTAACAGATGTATAAAAGTTATTTTTCTGTGTCACTGGGCTCAGGGCAGCCTTTCAAAAAGCGCCATTAACTCGCCGAACACAAACTTTTACGGAAAAGTTCGGGTTTGGGTCCAGGGTCCAAAAATCCCAAAGTTCGGTACGAACCCGAACTTTACAGTTCGGGTTCGCTCAACCCTACATATAACTGCTTCTCTGAAAGGCAAATAAATTTTTATTTTGCCACTTATACACGCCACAAAAGGCTTTAGAACATATAACTGTACTGCTGAAGGGCAAATATATTTTACTTTTGCCACTAATACACGCCACTAAAGGCTTTAGAACATATAACTGCACCGCTTAACTGCAAATATATATTTCTTTTGCCATTACACAACAAAAAGGGCTTTAGAACATATAACTCCACCACTGAATGGTAAATATATTTTTCTTTTGCCACTGATGTACAACAAAGTGCTGTCATTTTAGCCCTTCACCACAACGGCTAATAAGCCCTTTTTTCCCATTAATGCTTTAGAACATATAACTTCACTGCACAAGGGCAAATAAGACATATAAATATTTCCTTGTAATAAACCCTGTTAATGGCTGTAACACCCTAATAACAAAAACAGTTTGCTGGAATTACAGAGCTGCATAATGGCAATTTGGGTTCCCAGTCAGTGCAGAAAGGTGTAATAGGATTGTTCTTATTACCCAGGCTGTAACCTCCCCTACTGAACCCTGTTCAACATAAATGTTGTGGAATGATTCCTCCCTATCCTTTCCCTACACCTTGAATAATTTTTCCCTGCACTTGTATATTATTTTTTTTTTTGCACAATGAAGTTTTTTCTAGCACTGTCCCTAACGCCTGCTAAATTCTCTCCCTGCACTACGTACACTGGAAAACGGCAATATCCAATGGCAAAGCTGCTGATTGGCTGCATGCATGGCATTATGGGTGATCCCGCCTTCGCAGAGTTCCTTGCTCCATGTCCTCACATGTGCAGCAGCCATTTTAGTAAAAAATGCGATTCGTTACCACGAAGCATGAGGAAATTCGGAATCGGTGCAAATCAAATTTTTCCTGAAATTCAAATAGAATTCCACTTTGTCAATTTTGATTCTCTTATCTCTACAAATAATGTCAGAGTGACATGTAGGTATAGAAAAAATCAATGATTGACAGTGTTAACCAACAGCCTTTTTAAAAACACACTGTGCTGTCATAGTTATGCTTTTTAAAATGAAAAATAAAAAACATTCCAAAACATGTCCCTTATTGGGGACAGATGGTGTTTAAACACAGACAGTGTTATAGAAAAAACAACAGTGTCTTGTTCTCAACAAGTTTTCTTAAGGCAGATACCTGCCTGTGTTTATACACACACACAGTAGTGTCCAAAGAGCAACCCAAGACTCATGCTCTAAAATTACAAACTATGCTCAGAATGGTGTCTGGTTTTTTGATCAAGTCAAGAGCCTGTGTCAAAATCCTACCCCTGATTGGTACACAGCCTGTCTTTCTGGGCCCCTGTGAGCCTACTCTTTCCTACTATCCCTCCCAGGGTCCACCTTCATTCTACCTGCCAATTTCCTGGTCATTTTTAGTCCAAAGCAAATTAAGTTTGGATTTGTTTGGCACCAGAATTTTCTATGAAATTTGTAGCAAATCAGATTTGTTCATAATTGATTTGCTCATCTCCTTTATAGCTTATATATTTTATACAAATAACCACATTGTTATCATTTACTTTGGGATATCAAATTTAGATGAACAAAAGACTACTTGTTTGTAAGTTATGTGACCTGGTGCTGTCAAATTTACCTGAGACAGATTTGCAGTCATCTCAGGAGGTCCATTGATATAAGCGGCTTTAATGCACAAGTGCCATACACATTTTTCATAATGAACTTTTTGGACAATCAGCTGCTCCTCTTAAACCACTTGGGATACATCTAGGGCTTACATTTTGTAAGCCCTAGATGTATCCTGCTTTATATACATCCCACATGTAAAGATACAGCTCACAGTCACTTTCATACGATAAGTATTTGGTCATCAAAATTTGCAAGTCAAAACGAGGAGAGGGACTTACAGAGAAAAAGTATAATGGAAATATTTGAACCTCTTCTGTGTAATCCACTCCTAGTTTTAGCTTACAACTAATGAATAACTAAAGGGGGGGGGGGAACAAAAGGTAAGAATGTGTATTTCTCACTACCAGTTATGTAAGGTAAAACAACCACTCCATAAACATATAATATGCTGTATTATTTAAATATGTAGCCCAGTGAGTTTCAGCTGTGGTATTTGAAAATAAACGTTCCTTATTCCTGACTCACATATTGGTTGGCATGATGTGACTTCCTTTCTATTTAATGTCAGACCTCATTCTAAAAGGGGTTTATCTGGTCAGAAAGCAAAGGGTGTGAGAGTAGTCAGAGACCAGTGAAAGATGTGATTGTTTGATTGTCATCCACTACCCAGCCACCTGGTTAGTGTGATCCTAGTGACTGGACATATATAATGGGACACCTCAAACTGAAATGCCCCTTTACTTACTTAAGGTCATGAACTAGAAGACTTAAAAAATAGGTATTGTGACCTTAAGTTTCTCTGTTCATTAGGAAATATTCTCCCTTTCTACAAACAACAAAGGCCGTGTGTAATTTGCTCATCTTCTCGTGTTTGTTGTAATGGATATTACAAAGTGCCATAGTATGCTGTATAGAGAATAAATCCTTTCTCGGTCTGTGATTTATTTTAACAGCATTGATTACCTGTAGAGATGAGCGCATCGTGGTAATGAATCGCATTTTTTCCAAAAATGGATGCTGCACATGTTAGGGCATGGAGCAAAGAACTCTGGGAACTAGGAATCATCCACAATGCCATGTATGCAGCCAATCAGCAGCCAGCCAGCCTAAATGGCCCTATAAATAGCCTCAGCCATTTTGGATTCTGCCATTTTCCAGTGTACTTAGTGCAGGGAGAGACATCAGCAGGCGCTAGGGACAGTGCTAGAAAAGACTTCATTGTGCTGAAAAAACAATTTACAAGTACAGGGAATAATTAGAACAAAACGTATTGATGAAATGTGCAATAAATTCGCCAAGAGAAAATATCCATACAGACTGTTACACAGATCGAGGGCCCGGATCTCCTTGGCTGATAGGGTGTCCACTGTTCAGATTCCCTCTAGGAATAAAAACATGGGACGTATCCCATTTGTATCCACCTATGGCCACCACAGTGGGGATATTGTGCAGATCTTGAGAAAGGACTGGCATATCCTACACAGTGGTCTTCCTTCAATCAGTGAATTTGACAAACCACCATTGATGGCATACAAACGTGGAACCAATTTACATTACAAGTTGATCCACACAGATATATGTGAAGTTAATAAAGGTGGGCAGACATTTTTGAAACCCAGACAGATGGGTAATTTCCCTTGTCTGGGATGCTGCAATTGTGGCAATATGCTGAATGGTAATACCTTTTTCCACCCATATAGTGGTAAGAAATTCAACATCAGGGAGTACTTTACAGGTCATCCAAGTACGTTGTCTACATGATAGTCTGCCCATGCAGTTTAATCTATGTGGGCGAGACGACCATGGAGGTGAGGGAACGTATCAACCAACACAAAAGCACCATAAGGAAAAAAATGTTAGACAAGCCAGTGGCAAAACATTTTGCTGATTATGGACACTGTCAGTCAACTGAGATTCCGGGTCATCGATTCGGTACCGATTCCCAAGAGAGGAGGTGACAGGGAACGCATGTTAAAGAAAAAAGAGCTGAAATGGATTTTCACCTTAGAAGCTCTCCAACCCCAGGGACTGAACATAGAGTTTAATGCTAACAATGTAGACAGATAAAACACTCTTCCTTACATGTCAATGTCTTTTTCAGTGTATGTTGTTTTTACTGGGATATTAAGGTTTATATATATACATTTGTATGAAATATACCCCCTTATTCACTTTTGTACAATTAGCAACCTATTTATTCACACATTTTATATGATCCCATGCTCTATAATAGACTTTAATGCTAATTTTTTTATAGATGGTTTTCTATATAGAGCTCTCTGTTGTCCATATCATGTATCAGAGATATATGGTTCGGTCAGGTTTTTGATATATGGGGGTCTGGTGACATTGTTGTGTTGCCGCTGCTGTGTATAGACCTGGCCAGATTATATATGCGATATATTTGCACCATTAACATACTGTCTATATATATTATTGTGGTTGATAGTTATGATTTTGTATATTTTTATCTTCTGTGGCGTTCCAGGACCTGTTGCGGGTCAGGTGACCGTCACATGATCGATGATGCGGCAGACATATGACCGAGAATACTGATTTTCATTGGTCTACATGTGATGCTTGTGTCAGGTGACCGTCACATGATCGATGATGCATCAGACATGTGCCCGAGAATACTGATTTTCATTGGTCACAGTTTGATAAAGCTTTTTGCTGTATGAGGTGACGTTGTTCCTCCTCCACATCAACATGATGACATCACAGACATGCGCAACACGCCCAGGGAGACGCCGACAGGACAACATGAGAATGCAGCTGGAACCGATTTAATTAACAGGTATTTTTGATTGGTGGAGCAGTACCTGTATTGGTAGCAGCGATCATTTTAATTAACACACATTTGTCTTTGATAGTATGTGGTCATTGGTTATATGTTGTCACATGGGGGGCGACTATGCTATTTATATGCTTGATTGATTTTGTACCAGTATACTTGAGAAAGGCTACTGCGTAGCCGAAACGTTGTACTTGTGTGTGCACTCTGGTCCCCAATAAAAGTCACACTGGACATGCTGCGGTGATATCTTCTGTGAACCATTCATGTCTATGGGACGCCGTTGGATTGGCTGTCCCTCCACAGCTGGTGCATTCCAGACAGGCCAGAAGGTCCATTCTGTGCTGCTCTACAAATACTGTTATATTCACAGTTTGGTCACTAACCCTGAGGCCTGCACTGTATATGTGACAGCCAGGCCAATAAATTCAGCAAATCCATCTGTTTACATTTTAACGGTTATCAGGCCAGTCATTCACAAGTGGCTCGGATGTTTGGTTCCTACACCAACATAGGCCAGGTACACAATTTTACAGGCAGGGCACATGTGCAATACACAATTTTCACACCCCTGACACGGAAAGATAATTTATCTGTATGTTCAATCTGTGGCTGACCTTCCATTGGTGGGTGCAATGCAACATGCAAAATAAATATAAATAATGTAATACTTAATCCGTCTGTTTGTTCGGTGGGCGACAAAACAATTTTTTGGTGAAGTACACCTGCACCTGCATATGTGCCAGGGACAATAATATAGTTAATCCATCTCTGAGTTCAGGGGTTGACATATTTGCATATTTGGCTGTGATAAACCCCTGCTCCACATAGCGGACAGCCAAATAACTTTCAAAAATTTGTCTTTTACATTGTTGGGTGACACATTTACCAATTTTTGGCTGTGATACACCCCTGCTCTACATTGTGGACAGGGAAATACATTTCACTAATTTGTCTGTTACATTGTTGGGTGACATTCACCAATTTTTGGCTGTGATATACCTCTGCTCTAGATAGTGGACAGGGAAATACATTTCACTAATTTGTCTGTTACATTGTTGGGTGACATTCACCAATTTTTGGCTGTGATATACCCCTGCTCTAGATAGTGGACAGGGAAATAAATTTCACAAATCATTTACATACAATTAGATATTTCAAAATAATTTATAGGTCTAGTTAAATCAAAAAATATTTATGTCCACAAAAATACGACCCTTAAAAATATAACTTTTAATATAAGTTTTTTAAAACCGAATGCCCAAACTATGATTGGGCTAGGATACCAATCTAAAATATCCCACACTTAATCACATAGATATAACAGGTGACATCTATGTGATTAAGTGTGGTATGGTATCCTAGTCCAATCATAGTTTGAGCATTAGGTTTTAAAAAAGTTATATTAAACGTTATATTTTTAAGGATCATATTTTTGTGGACATAAATAATTTTTTTTAATTTCACAAATGCGTCTGTTACATTGTTGGGTGACAAATTCTCATCTTTTGCGCTAGAAAGTACATTTGAGGTCTACGCTGCATTAATCACTGTCCAAATGGTGAGGCCAGAACAAGTACAGGCGATAGTAGATTAGGTGGCTGACAGTGCCTACAGTTCCTTAACATTGTATCCCACCCAGTCCCCTGCTGAAAGCACAGAGTTGGCACCTACAGCCCATGGCCATCTGTCTTTCAACTCATCCCCTTGAAAATCAGGCAAGCAGTCTGAGCCCCAAGTCATGTAGCAGTCTCTTATGATTTTTAAAGACTCTGCTGGCAGGATTTCCATGGGCCATCCACATAGCCCTACCCTAGAAGTGGAAGAGATTCAGTGCACTGATGCCCAACCACTTATGTTTCAGGATGAGGACATGGGAAGACCACTGCAGCACGTCTCTGACGAGTCTGCAGACCGACAAGGAGGGCAGGGGTAAAGAGTGGGTGGAAGATGATGTGGAGGATGATGAGGTACTAGACCCCACATAGAATCAAGGTCATGCGAGTGACGTGTGCAGTTTGGAGAAAGAGGTGGTGGTCGCACAGAGGCACCAGCACAGCAAAAGAGGGAGCAGGGTGCAAAAGCGTCTGTTACATTCTTGGGTGACATTTTACCATTTTTGTCGTGAATAAACCCCTGCTCTGCATAGGTGACATGGACTTAAATTTCTAAATACCGTCTGTTACATTCTCAGGTGACATTTTACCATTTTTGCCGTATGCAAACCCCAGGCCCCTGGTCATTGTCCTGTTGCAACATCCATCGTCTGTTGAGCTTCAGCTGGTGGACAGATGGCCTTAAGTTCTCCTGCAAAATGTCTTAAACTTGGGAATTAATTTTTCCTTTGATGATAGCAATCAGTCCAGGCCCTGACGCAGCAAAGCAGCGCCAAACCATGATGCCCCGACCACCATACTTCACAGTTGGGATGAGGTTTTGATGTTGGTGTGCTGTGCCTCTTTTTCTCCACACATAGTGTTGTGTGCTTCTTTCAAACAAGTCAACTTTGGTTTCATCTGTCCACAGAATATTTTGCCAGTATTGCTGTGGAACATCCAGTTGCTCTTGTGCAAACTGTAAATGTGCAGCAATGTTTTTTTTGGACAGCAGTGGCTTCCTCTGTGGTATCCTCCCATGAAATCCATTCTTGTTTAGTGTTTTACATATTGTAGATTCGCTGACAGGGATGTTGGCATATGCCAGAGACTTTTGTAAGTCTTTAGCTGACACTCTAGGATTCTTCTTCACCTCATTGAGCAGTCTGTGCTGTGCTCCGGCAGTCATCTTTACAGGACGGCCACTCCTAGGGAGAGTAGCAGCAGTGCTGAACTTTCTCCATTTATAGACAATTTGTTTTACCATGGACTGATGAACAGCAAGGCTTTTGGAGATACTTTTATAACCCTTTCCAGCTTTATGCAAGTCAACAATTCTTAATCGTAGGTCTTCTGAGAGCTCTTTTGTGCGAGGCATCATTCACATCAGCCAATGGTGTGTGTGTTTTTATAGGGCAGGGCTGCTGTAACCAACACCTCCAATCTCATCTCATTGATTGGACTCCAGTTGGCTGACACCTCACTCCAATTAGCTCTTGGAGATGTCATAAGTCTCGGGGTTCACATACTTTTTCCACCTGCACTGTGAATATTTACATGGTGTGTTCAATAAAAACATGGTAACATTTAATTCTTTGTGTGTTATTAGCTTAAGCAGACTGTGATTGTCTATTGTTGTGATGAAGATCAGTTCGCATTTTATGACCAATTTGTGCAGAAATCCATATCATTCCAAAGGGTTCACATACTTTTTCTTGCAACTGTATATTGAGCACTTTGTCCTAGCACTTTGCTTGAGGAAGGCTCTATTGCTGAGCCGAAACATCGCATTTTCCATATGGGTGAATACATTTATTTTTTTATTTTTTGGGAGTGCTGCCTGTTTTTCTGGATTGTGTATATATATATATATATATATATATATATATATATATATTTATATGTCATATTATTATCAGTGGGAATTGAATTCCACTTCGTCAACTTCGATTCGCTCATCTCTAAATAGGATGTTAAATGCATGTGTCTAAACAAGAAGCAACTTCTTTGCAACCCGAAACTCACGTGCAACCCCCACTCCTGTGGCTAGTGAAGATTATGCTCTCAGACAAGGCCCAGTAGCTGCTCTGTCCATTTCCTACAGTGTTTCTGTATATAATATCATTGTATAATACAGTTGAGGGGGCCCTGACAATAAAAGCTTTTAGCTTTCCTACTGAGTAGCTACAGCCCTGCACATTATATACATTTCAGTGGTGGTAGCATCAAAACATTATGACAATAGACAATTACTAAGCTAAATACCCAATAATTTTGGCTCAATTTGTGGCAAAAAGTGAATACATGCCTTGAGACACATTTATTATATGTTTCAGAAACTTTTTGAACCTCACTAGAAAACAAGTATAGTTTAGAGGGGAAAAGGTGCTGCTTAGAGGCAAGAGGATATAGCCTACAATGTAACAGTGTGCACCAAAATTGAAGTAAGTCAACTAATAGGTGGTGTGACTTTAGACAAAAATTTCAAGTATCTAGCAAGATGCACTAAATTTATATTACACTATCTAATCTAAGTTTATGCTCTGTAAATATTAGATAGGATTAGTATATTTGACCCAACGTATTATTTTGCAATATTCTGTACATTCTGCCAGATAATTAATGTAGAAGTAAAGGCTACAATTATGGATTTGTGGTTTAGGGTCCTGAAATCATTCTCATATACAAGACCCTTGGACCTTGACAACATTTCCTGAAGCATGTGAAAAAATAACTGTATGTCAGTTCAGGCCACCTTTACATTCCAGAAGTATTACTTGCTGAGCCGTTAATCTGTTTACATTAATTACAAATTTCAGCTTCTATATCAAGTTTTGACTTTTCTATTAAATTACGTAAAGGGAGCCTACATGTTTTTCTCAATTCCACTTGCATATGCATGAAGCAAATTTCCTTACAATCTTTCTCATCTAAATAAGAATATGACTAATTTGCATATATCTCGCTTATCCTGAAAATATGACATCTTTCTATCCTTCTGGCGCTCAAATAGGTCACACGAGGCATTTTAAATCTCAACACTTTAGGCAATTTAAAGGAGAATCATATTATCATATGAACCATAATGTATTTGTGAGCAAGAATTTATGTACTGTATTTAGATTTATTAATATGCCTATGGATGTGCATAAATAAGCAAAATAAACTTAACTTACTCTTCTGATAATAAATAAGACCAGGTGAAAAAGAGAAAATACATACATGTATGTGTTTTGTGAAATAGACCTCATTTTTAGTAATTACATTGTATATGTCAAAGTATTTGGCCCTGTTTTTCTTAGTGTTATGGTCCTTTTCCAATGTTTTTGGCAATTCCAACAATAACAACCACTCATAATGCCAGAACCATGCTATAGGTGTGCTGGGCTAGTGAGTAGAGGCTACTCATGCATACTGATGAAGAGATCCAACAGCAGGGAAAGATAACTCAAAATATATAGTTAGTACCCCAGGGGTGCACTTATCTTAGGAACTGGCTGTCATCTTCCTCTTGGCTTCTAGAGACTGCACCAGTGGTGGACTGGCCATAGACCCTACTAGAAGTTTTCCCAGAGAGCTGATGTCCAGTGTGCCGCCTGACTCTACTACTTCCCCAACCTGGTGTTGGTATGTTTTCAATATGTCCATCCCTGTACATCAAGACTTGAAGCTCCCAGCCTTAATGAGCTCTGGGATCGTCAGGTCTTGACACATGGAGATGGACAGTGGCTGGCCCTGCAGGATAATACAGTACCACTTTCAGCACTGACTGAAGGGAGCCCACCACCGGATAGGTGAGGAATGTGCTGCCGCTGACCAAGCACAGACAGTACAGAGTGGGCCACTAACGGGCAGGACTATCATCAAGACATCACATGATCATGGTCTTGATGCTGGAAACATGATGTCAATGTAGTTACAAACTAGCAGGAACTACACTGCCCAAGGGCCACTGCAGATTTAAGTCCCAATGGGTGACTCTATTGTAGGCTTACCTCCACTTCCAATTGTTCCCACTGTACCGCACTCAGGAGATGAGTTCTCTCCACTGTGTACTGGAGATTGATGAAGACTATCACACTCACAGACAGTCAGGGCCGGTTCTAGGTCATGCGGGGCCCTGGGGCAGAAAACCATAAGGGGCCCCCCCATATGACACTTGCTGAATTTAACGTCACTTGGCAGCAGCACATCTCTCCTTCCCTTCTCCCCAAATGCACATTTCTCCTGTGCAAACAGAACCAGGGCGGGCTAGTACACTGCTGCCAGTAACTGCCCCCCCCCCCCCAAATGCACATTTCTCCAGTCCAACTGACTCCAAACAGAACCAAGGCGGGCTAGTACACTGGCACGGGTGAGATGGTGCCTGGGATGGATCCAATCCACTTTAATCAACTAACCTACCAGACTGGGATGGATCCCGATCCAGTTTAATCAACCAACCAGTTACTGGTAGGTTGGTTGATTAAAGTGGATCGGATCCATCCCAGACACCATCTCACCTGTCCCAGTGCCAGTATATTAGCCGGCTCTGTTTGGACAGTTGAACTGGAGAAATGTGCTTTTGGGGGGAGGAGGGGGCCAGTTACTGCCTAACTGGTAGTACCAGTAACTGCCCCCCCCCCCCAATGCACATTTCTCCAGTCCAACTGACTCCAAACACAAACAGAACCAGGGCCGCAGGCCAGGTTAGTAGTACACTGGGACGGCCCGGATGGGTGAGATGGTGCCTGGGACTAAGTAAGTGAGTGGGAAACTGGGAATGGATGGATCATGGATCCGATCCAGTTTAATTAACAACAATATAACCCACCTACCAGACAGTAACTGTAACTGGTCTGTGATGACTGACTTCTGTAGACTGGACTTGGATTCTTGGAAGTTGGAACTTTAGTGGAAGTTTGGAACTTGGCTGACGGCAGGCCGCGGGCCTTCCTTGGCGCTGGCAGTGTCAGACTGGGCTGTGGCTGGCTGGCTGCCAATGGCGCTTGTTTTGCTTGCTCCTTCTTCAATCCAAGTTCTCTGTTGTGGGTGGGGGGGCGGAGCCTGTGGCAACGTCAGCCAGACGCTAGTCGTGCCTGCCTGTGCCGTGCATGCCGCTGCTCCAGTCTCGAATCTCCAGTCCAGTCCAGTTTTAATTACATTACGGCCGTGCGGTGCCACAGGCACACAATAGAATTATAGATATAGTAGTAGTTGCGGCCGGGCCGGCGCTGGGGGCCCCTAAGGAGTCGGGGGCCCGGGGGCAATTACCCCCCTTGCCTCTATGGTAGCTCCGGCCCTGCAGACAGTCACAGAAAGTTGTTAACTACAAGATCCTTTGCCAGCACCGATGGCCCTTTCTGCCTTTACCTAAAGTCACTGTCCAGGCTGCCTGACTGCCTCCCTGTCCCAGACCTAGCCTGTTTTTCTGACCCAGCCCAAGCATGCCTGCTTGACCACCCATTTTCTCGCCTGCCCCAGATGCTGTGACCTTACTGAGAATGGGTGGACTGTCCATGTACCCTACCAGGATGATTCCCAGTAGCCCGATGCCCAGTGGGCCATCCAAACCATCCCCACAGCCATCAACCAGGTACATAATGATCTGGTGCTCCCAGCATTAATTAACACTAAGATTGCCAGGCCTTATATAACCAGCTGCCACTGTAGGTGCACTCTGGGATTCAACCATATGGCTGTCCTCATTATAACACTGCAGCTGAATACACAGGAACTGATTGTTTCCTGCCCTGCCATTCAATCTTATAGACCTCTGGTATGCAGTAAGCCAGCACAAGCAATCTCAAACCAATGACATCATTGTCACTGCCTGCGCTGGATCCCAGGTGTTGCAAGTGACATCATTGATTCACGACCACCTGCGTTGGGTCTCAGGCATCATGATTACATCTTCAAGACTGGCCTCCTGTGGCGGGACAAAGGCGTCTCAGGCTACAAGTCATAAGAGGCCTGCAGCCTGCTTTACAGTTTTTCTTCCCTCGCCACTTGGGGACCATTAGGGACATGACTAGAGCACTATGACATCACTGGGGTCACTGTGGGGCAAATTACTGGGGACATTGTGTGGAACATTACAGGGAGTATTGTGATGATATTAATGACAGCATTACAAGTAGACATTAAGGGCTCTATAGATGCCATTAATTGGGGCACTATAAGTATTACTGGGGGCACTAAGGGGAAATTTTTAGCACTCGGGTATTATTACAATACAGGGGCATTATTATTGCTGGAGGCTCTATAAGGGACATTATAAATACTGTGGGGCACTATATTTTGATTATTACTGGAGTATAATGGGGATATTATTGCTGGAGGCACTATAAGGGTATTTTTATTACTAGGTGCATTTTAGGGGACATTATTATTACTAGGAGAGCTATAAGGGGCATTATTACTTTTGGGGGGACAATTTTTTCAGCAGTATATTATTTAGTGGCATTAAGCACAGGGGCCCTGAATATAATTACCGAGCATCGTGACTGCCAGCACATTCAATTGCATCACCATCCTTATGAAGGCGATACAGTTGAATATTGTGGCAAGGGACAAATGTCAATGGCACCTTGCGCCACCATAAATAAATCCTTATAGGTGACAGGCCACTAGGCCTGAAGCCTCTTAGAGGATGCATCATCGGTGCAGGTAGAGCAATGATGCCATCTCAACAACATGAGCTGGGATGCAGGCAAGTCTGGCTGCAGGCGGGAAGAAGCCTGTGGCCTGTATCGCAGACAGCTGCAGGGAGCAGGAACGGAAGGTGAGTATTTGCTTTTTTGTTTTATTTATTGCGTATAACTGAGGAACTATAGGGGTCCAGGGCATTATAACTGCTGGGGCACTACTGGGGACAAGAACATTATAACTACTGGGGCACTGCTGGGGACAGGAACATTATAACTGCTGAGGCACTACTGGGGCAAGAACATTATAACTGCTGAGGCACTACTGGGGCAAGAACATTATAACTGCTGGGGCACTACTGGGGCAAGAACATTATAACTGCTGGGGCACTACTGGGGGCAAGGACATTATAACTGCTGGGGCACTATTGAAGCAGCGACATTATAGCTGCTGTGGCACTACGGGGACAGAGGTATTATAACTACTGGGGCACTATTGGGGGCAAGGGCATTATAACTACTATGACATACAAGGCCATGCACAACCTGTCCCTTCTACAAATCTGTGACCTGATGTCCAGATACTTTCCCTTGCACAATCTGCAATCCTAATAAGACCTCCTTCTCTACTCTACTCTTATCTGCTTTTCCCACATGCCTCCAAGATTTCTCCTGTGCATCCCCTATACTCTCTATGTTGTGGAAATTTTATTAGGATGTGTATTTAATATATTGTGTATTGTCATCATGTCTCTCTTCCCGTGTATGTCCTGTCACAGCTGCTGGGTGCAGAGGTCTCCGTCGGCGAATGGTCCATGTGCTAAGCACTGGGCTGTGGGCCGGGGGGAGACTGATGTGTTAAGCAGAGCAGTGTTTTGTTGGCTGATGTATGGACGCCAGCTAGGGCCCCCGCGCAAGATGTGGATTTATTGGCTTGGCGTGGATACATTTGTTAAGAGAACAATATATGAAAGGAACATGCGTTTGTTGTCTCTAGTGCGCCTGATCAGCCGCTGGAGATAATGACATTGTCCTGTAAATAAACATGCATGAGGATCATAGTAACTTTATCTGGCATTGATCACTGAGCAAGGCTGGATAAAGTTAACTCCAGTGGTTATAGGATACATGTGTTTGTGAGCTGGCTATGTTCTCATCTTCCTATGTCATCACTTCCTGTATCCTTGTTATGGGCCAGCCCCTTTTACACCTTTTGTGAGTAAATAAAAGAAACAAACTGGGCAGGGCGAAGGAGGAGTTGCTCAGAATTCAAGATGGTAACACCTGGGTTTGGCTCTGACTGTGGTTGAGGGAAAGGGGGTTTACATTGCCTTACACAAAGATATTGGAGAGCAGATTACAACTATTAATATTTCTACAACATCTACCACAACATATCAGATGCTTAACTACTGTGGAAACCTTAAAAAGAAATCTGAAAACCCATAGCTTCAGACAAGTCCACAACCTACAGTAATCTTCCCCATCCCTCATTGGTTTTAAGCCTTTGTAGGAGTCTTCTCCCATTTCTGTACCACATCTTGTGACACATATTGTTCATGCTTAATTGCAGTTGTTTGATATTATATATACGCCTCTTTTCATACATACATTACCTTGGAAGGAAAGGTGCTTTAATAATAATAAATAATAATAATAATATTGGGGCACCATAGGGAGCATTATATGTAACTACAGGGCAGGGGGATGGCTGAAGGTTCATGGTCCCTGGCCAGCCGTCCTTAGTGCATTTGGCAAGGGGAAGGGGTGCACCTAGCCTTTCTGCTTCCTGAGGCAAAAATTGAAATGGCACCAACTCATGCCAAATTCTCAACCTAACCCCTTCCCCCCAGCCCTACTGTTAAATACACATTTGGAATACAATACAATCAACACTACAAAACATACAGGGTAAAAAAAAGTGCCACATACCTTTTACATCCAGTGAGGTATCTGTAGACGTTCTTTTTCCTCATCTTCTCCTTTCAGACCAGACCACCATGATGATTTCTTTCAGCCATCTCTTATCTCTACCGAGTTTGACTAACATACATCTTAATGTCCTACTTTTCCATCATCCTCCCCACCTTCTCAACACCCCATACTGCCACCCCCAATACTGTGTCCACTGTGTTTCCCAATACTATACTGCAGAAACAGTTCTTATGGTAATACTAGTACAAACCGGATTCCAAAAAAGTTGGGACACTATACAAATCGTGAATAAAAACTGAATGCAATGATGTGGAGGTGCCAACTTCTAATATTTTATTCAGAATAGAACATAAATCACGGAACAAAAGTTTGAACTGAGAAAATGTACCATTTTAAGGGAAAAATATGTTGAATCAGAATTTCATGGTGTCAACAAATCCCCAAAAAGTTGAGACAAGGCCATTTTCACCACTGTGTGGCATCCCCTTCTTCTTACAACACTCAACAGACGTCTGGGGACCAATGAGACCAGTTTATCAAGTTTAGAAATAGGAATGCTCTCCCATTCTTGTCTAATACAGGCCTCTAACTGTTCAATCGTCTTGGGCCTTCTTTGTTGCACCTTCCTCTTTATGATGCGCCAAATGTTCTCTATAGGTGAAAGATCTGGACTGCAGACTGGCCATTTCAGTACCTGGATCCTTCTCCTACGCAGCCATGAAGTATTCCTGAGCCCATTCTGTGATTTCCTTTACAGTAGCATTCCTGTTTGTGGTGCAGTGTTGTTTAAGGGCCCGGAGATCACGGGCATCCAGTATGGTTTTACGGCCTTGACCTTTACGCACAGAGATTGTTCCAGATTCTCTGAATCTTCGGATGATGTTATGCACAGTTGATGATGATAGATGCAAAGTCTTTGCAATTTTTCGCTGGGTAACACCTTTCTGATATTGCTCCACTATCTTTCTGCGCAACATTGTGGGAATTGGTGATCCCCTACCCATCTTGGCTTCTGAGAGGCACTGCCACTCTGAGAAGCTCTTTTTATACCCAATCATGTTGCCAATTGACCTAATTAGTGTTAATTGGTCTTCCAGCTCTTCGTTATGCTTAAATTTACTTTTTCCAGCCTCTTATTGCTACTTGTCCCAACTTTTTGGGGATTTGTTGACACCGTGAAAATTTGAATAAACGTATTTTTCCTTTAAAATGATACATTTACTTGGATTAAACGATTGATCTGTCATCTACGTTCTATTACAAATAAAATATTGACTTTTGCCATCTCCACATCATTGCATTCAGTTTTTATTCACAATTTGTTTAGTGTCCCAACTTTTTGGGAATCCGGTTTGTACAACACAGATAGTGCCCTCTTAAATAATAATCGGCACACAGAGTCCTAAAAAATAACTGTGCTCAGCAAATAGTGTTTTAAAGGGGGTTTTTCCAAGATTTTAATATTGATGACCTATCCTCATCAATGTCAGATAGGCAGGGGTCCAACACCTACACTGATCAGCTGTATGAAGAGAACACGTTGTGTGTGTGTGTGCCATCTACTGTCTCTTCTTGCTCACCACTACTATGTCTACGGTGAGCAAAAAGAAAGACAAGAGACAGCAATTGTGGAAAATGTGCATCTTCTCTTTATACAGCTGATCGGGGAAGGGGGAGTGCCGGGTGTCAGACCCCCACCAATCTGATATTGATGACCTATCCTGAAATTTTATCTCTATTTTCCATTAATTCTTGTGGAACAACTAAAGGGTTAACAAAGTTTGTATAATCAGCTTTGAATAACATGAGGGGTGTAGTTTGTAAAATGGGGTCATTTTTAGGTGGTTTCTATTATGTAAGCCTCACAAATTGACTTCAGACCTGAACTGGTCCTGAAAAAGTGGGTTTTAGAAATTTTCAGAAAAATTTCAAGATTTGCTTCTAAACTTCTAAGCCTTGTAATGTAACCCAAAAATGTAATGGCATTCACAAAATGATCCAAACATGAAGTAGACATATGGGGAATGTAAAGTAATAACTATTATATGAGGTATAAAAAGCAGAGAAATTGAAATTTGGAAATTTGCTAATTTTTTCAAATTTTTTGTATATTTGGAACTTCTTTATATAAATTTTTTATTTTTTTTTACTCAATTTTACCACTGTCATGAAGTACAATATGTGATGAGAAAAGTATCTCAGAATGGCCTGGATAAGTGAAAGCGTTTTAAAGTTATCACCACATAAAGTGACACGTCAGATTTGCAAAAAATGGCCTGGTCCTTAAGGGGTTAAAGAAAAACAAGCGCCTTTTCCATAAAAAGAGACATATCAAATTGTAAAAATAGAAAAATAAATATAAAAAAAACAGACATATATTAGGTATCACCGTTAGTGTAACAACCTGCTCTATAAAAATATTGCATCATCCACCCATCTGGTCAACACCGTAAAATAAAAATAAATTTATTAAAACTGTGCTACTGTGTCACCTTACATCACAAAAAGTGTAATACCAAGCGATGAAAAAGTCATGCGCACCCCAAAATCTTACCCAATGAAACCGTCACCTCATCCTGCAAAAACAAAAAAAATGATTTATTAGGTATCGCCGTGTCCGTAACAACCTGCTCTATAAAAAAATACCACATGACCTAACCCCTCAGGTGAACACCGTTAAAAATATATAAACGGTGTAAAAAAAAGCCATTTTATGTCACCTTACCTCACAAAAAGTGTAATACCAAGCGATCAAAAATACGCATCCTAAAATAGTACCAACCAAACTGTCATCTCATACTAAAAAAAATTGAGCCCCTACATAAGACAGTCGCCCAGTCATTGGTACCAACAAAACTGCCACCTTATCCAGTAGTTTCCAAAATGGGGTAATTTTTTGGGATAGCAACTTAAATTACCCAAGTGAAATCTGCCCTCTAAAAACCAAATGTCATTCCTTTCCTTCTGCGCCCTGCCGTGTGCTTGTACAGCAGTTTACAACCACATATGGGGCGTTTCTGTAAACTACAGAATCAGGGTAATAAATATTGAGTTTTGTTTGGCTTTTAACTCTTGCTTGGTTACTGGAAAAAAATTGATTAAAATGGAAAATCTGCCAAAAAAGTTAAATTCTGAAATTTCATCTCCATTTTCCTTTAATTCTTGTGGAACACTTAAAGGGTTAACAAAGTTAGTCAAATTAATTTAGAATACCTTGGAGGTTTAGTTTCGAAAATAGGGCCATTTATGGGTGGTTTCTATTATGTATACCTCACAAAGTGACTTCAGACCTGAACTGGTCCTTAAAAAGTGGGTTTTGGAAATTTTCTGAAAAATTTCATGATTTGCTTCTAAACTTCTAAGCCTTCTAACGTCCCAAAAAAAGAAAATGTAATTTACAAAATGATCCAAACATGAAGTAGACATATTGGAAATGTAAAGTAATAACTATTTTAGGAGGTATCACTATCTGTTTTAAAAGCAGAGAAATTGAAATTTAAAAAATGGCTAATGTTTAAAAATTTTGAGTAAATTTGGTATTTTTTTTATAAATAAAAATGAAATATTTTGTCTCAAATTTACCACTGTCATGAAGTACAATATGTGACAAGAAAACAATCTCAGAATGGTTTGGATAATTAACCCCTTTAGGACACCATCGAACGCGCTTTGAACGCGCTGTAAAACGCATAACCGATGCAAACCAATGCTTCCCTATGGGACTGGTTCACATTTTCATGTTTTACAGCGCGTTCGAACGCGCTGAAAAACGCCCGAGCATAAACAAGTTCTTGAGCTTCTTTGGGGCGTTTTGTCGCGTGTTCCCGTACATAGACTTTCGGGAACGCGCGACAATGGGCATTCGCTTGTCTCTGTATGCGCGATTGCAAACGCCCGTACAATCGCGCATACAGAGCGCTCCTTTCAGAATGCTCAGGTGTGAACCCAGGGTAAGGACCAGGCCATTGTTTGCAAATCTGACCAGTGTCACTTTAAGTACTGATAACTTTAAAACACATTGACTTATCTAGGCCATTCTGAGACTGTTTTTTCATCACATATTGTACTTCATGACACTGGTAAAATGAAGTAAAAAAAAAATTTTATTTATAAAAAAAATACCAAATTTACCAAAAATGAAGTAAAAAATAGCAAATTTCCAAGTTTCAATTTCTCTACTTCTATAATACATAGTAATACTTACAAAAATAGTTATTACGTTACATTCCCCACTAACTTTGTTAACCCTTTAGGTGTTCCACAAGAATTAAAGGAAAATGGAGATGAAATTTCATAATTTCACTTTTTGGGCAGATTTTCCATTTTAATACATTTTTTCCAGTAACCAAGCAAGAGTTAAAAGCCAAACAAAACTCAATATTTATTACCCTGATTCTATACTTTACAGAAACAGCCCATATGTGGTCATAAACTGCTGTAATGGCACACGGCAGGGCGGAGAAGGAAAGGAATGACATTTGGTTTTTAGAGGGCAGATTTCACTTGGGTAATTTTAAGTTGCTATCCCAAAAAATTACCCCATTTTGGAAACTACTGCATAAGGTGGCAGTTTTGTTGGTACCATTTTAGGGTACATATGATTTTTGGTTGCTCTATATTACACTTTTTGTGAGGCAAGGTAACATAAAACTGCTGTTTTTGAGCTGTTTTTATTTTTTGTTATTTACAATGTTCATCTGACAGGTTATATAATTTTTATAGAGCAGGTTATTATGGACACGACGATACCAAATATGACAATTTTTTTGGTTGTTTCAGTTTTACATAATAAAACATTTTTGAATGAAATGATTTTTCAGTGTCTCCATATTCTGAATGCCATAGTTTATTTTTATTTTTTGGTGTGACTGTCTTATGTAGGGGCTCAATTTTTTCAGTATGAAATGACGGTTTGGTTGGTACTATTTTAGGATGCATATGACTTTTTGATCGCTTGGTATTACACTTTTTGTGATGTAAGGTGACATAAAATATATTTTTTACGGTGTTCACCTGAGGGGTTAGGTCATGTGGTATTTTTTTATAGAGCAGGTTGTTACGGATGCGGCGATACCTAATAAATCATTATTTTTTTTGTTTATCTAACTTTTACACAATAACAGCATAGTGCTCCCTGGATTTTGTGTGGCTGCCGTGGCCAACAACAGGTAGGAACTAGTGTTAGGGACCACTCATGAGGCGACCTTGACACGGTGAGTGGCTTATTACGCTTTGGCCAAAATGTACACCAATGCCTCATTTAACATCCAGCTTAAAGGCAGGGCAGAGTGCTGGTTTGCAGAGTACGATTGCATTTGTGTTTTTACGTTAATAACAGCATAGTGTCTCCATATTCTGAGAGACATAGTTTTTTGTATTTTTTGGGTTCTTAAGTAGAGTCATTTTTTTGCAGGATGAGGTGACGGTTTGATTGGTAAGATTTTGGGGTGCGTATGACTTTTTCATCACTTGGTATTACATATTTTGTGATGTAAGTTGACAAAAAATGGCTTTTTTTACACTGTTTATTTAAATGTTATGTTTTAGTGTCTCCATATTCTGAGCCATAGTTTTTCTTTTTTTTGGGTGATTGTCTTAGGTAGAAGCTCATTTTTTGCGGGATGAGGTGATGGTTAGATTGGTACTATTTTGGGGGGCATGCTCCTTTTTTATCACTTTGTGTTGCACTTTTTGTGATTTAAGGTGACAAAAATTGATTTTTTCTTTTTACAATTTTTCTTTTAATGGTATTTTCAGACAGGGTGGATCATGTGATATAATTTATAGAGCCTGTCATTGCAGACACGGCGATACCTAATATGTTTGTTTTTCATTTTTTTATTATAAAATAAGGGGAAAGGGGTTGTTTTTTTACTTTATGAATGTTATTACTTTATTAATTTAAAAAAATTTTTTTTCTTTACTTTATTTCTGATGTTCACTTTTGGGGGTCTGATCCCCTCTGCAATGCATTACAATACATCTGTATTTGTAATGCACTTTATGACACTGAGTCATACACTAACAGGTTGCCTAGGAGACCCAGCCTGAGGCTGGATCTCCTCAGCTTCCGTAGAAGGCAGGTCCCGATGCCATGCAAGGCATTGGGCAGCCTCTGCACGGCATCGGGCTGCCTTCTGAGACATCGAGTCCCCACCACAGCAGCACGGGGACTCGATGGGCTCACTGAAACACAAAACCCTTCTATGCCGCGGTCAGCAGCATAGAAGGGGTTAATCCGCAGTGATCGCCGATATGGGGGGGGGGTCACAGGACCCCCCTCGGCATTGTCCCAGGGTGCCTGCTGATTGATTTCAGCAGGCACCCAGTTCCAATCACCGCCCGTACCGGGACCTCAGGGCCTGTACGCCCTGTGTCCCCAACAGGTTAATAGCAAAACATGCAGCTAAAATATTTTAGTTTTGATTATGTCCTCTTTCTGTAATGGTCAGTTTGATATATGGGATGTATGGGTTATGATTGCTGTTGGCAGGACTACAAGCTGCAGTGTGGTGTGTTAATATTTGACATTTATTTTTTGTCTTATTTGTTTTTATTTTAATTTTTTTTACACTTTGTGTAAGATCATACAAGACCTTTAGGGGGCATTTAACATTACATTTATTTTATTGCTGACAAGAGTAACTGGAGCAAACATATTAGCCCCAGTTACAGGGAAAATACAGCCCCCAAAGAGACTGTACAGCTTAATTGTAGCGCTGACCAGAGTCTGCTAAGATCCAACAGCTCGTACAGACACCCGGCCCCCAGCAATCACAGGATTACTGGGACTGAAGCAAGGAGCAACATTGCGACTTCCTGATCATTGAGTACTGTGTAAGCAAGGGGAGCACTCCTGTCACTGACTCCCTACTCTCACAGCTGCACAATTAGCACTCAGCTTTCTTCTACTTGATATGTTGTGTAGTCTCTGTAACAACATTTATAAATATGCTAACAAAGATAAGTGCCAACCGCCCGATGGTATATTGTCAACAGGCGGCAGGCAAGGAGTTAAGATCTAGAGCTCTGTACATAAGAAATACAGAGGGGTTTGAAGACATAACATGAACAAATGACAAGTACAAGTGCAATAAACAAGAGCTTACTGTTTAGAGACAAATACAATGAATTCCAATCATGTTTACAGACACATTTACTAAAGTGATTTAGCCTAGACCCTGATGTAAAATGTATCAACATTTGGTACAGATTGGAGCATTTTTTTTGTGCAATTGGCACATGTATTTTTATTAATCCATTTCACCTAGCTTGCCAATTGGATGTTGCTTGGCAGGAAATGTGCTTAACCTGTGATAATATGAAGCACTTCAGTCACCTATAGCAATTACAAGTCCACACCGGGAGCTCTTGCGATGACAGTCTTTCAAACTTGCAGACTTGTGTGTTCATTTTACCTCATTGTGCCAATATTGTATGTGAGAGAGCAATAGAAGCCATACTCGCTGGTACAAAACCTTTTGTTTCTTTTTATTTCTTTATTTCATTCCAATATAAAATGGTACATCATGAGGGACGCTGAGACAGGCATCGTTCACACCTCCTCCATGCAATGTTATAGGAGAACACACCCACTTACTCATGCGTGGAGGTGGGGTATTTATAGCACCAACAGCTGATACATACAGTTGCAAGAACAAGTATGTGAACTCTTTGGAATGATATGGATTTCTGCACAAATTGGTTGTAAAATGTGATCTGATCTTCATCTAAGTCACAACAATAAACAATCACAGTCTGCTTAAACTAATAAAACAAAAATAATTAAATGTTACCATGTTTTTATTGAACACACCATGTAAACATTCACAGTGCAGGTTGAAAAAGCATGTTAACCCCTAGACTAATGACATCTCCAAGGGCTAATTGGAGTGAGGTGTCAGCCAACTGGAGTCCAATCAAAGAGATGAGATTAGAGGTGTTGGTTACAGCTGCCCTGCCCTATAAAAAACACACACCAGTTCTGAATTTGCTTTTCACAAGTAGCATTGCCTGATGTGAATGATGCCTATCACAAAAGAGTTCTCAGAAGATCTACGATTAAGAATTGTTGACTTGCATAAAGCTGGAAAGGGTTAAAAAAAAGTATCTCCAAAAGCCTTGCTGTTTATCAGTCCATGGTAAGACAAATTGTCTATAAATGGAGAAAGTTCAGCACTGCTGCTACTCTCCCTAGGAGTGGCCGTCCTGTAAAGATGACAGCAAGAGCACAGCGCAGACTGCTCAATGAGGTGAAGAAGAATCCTAGAGTGTCAGCTAAAGACTTACAAAAGTCTCTGGCATATGCTAACATCCCTGTTAGCGAATCTACGATACGTAAAACACTAAACAAGAATGGATTTCATGGGGAGGATACCACAGAGGAAGCCACTGCTGTCCAAAAAAAGCATTGCTGCACGTTTACAGTTTGCACAAGAGCACCTGGATGTTCCACAGCAGTACTGGCAAAATATTCTGTGGACAGATGAAACCAAAGTTGATTGTTTGGAAGAAACACACAACACTATGTGTGGAGAAAAAGAGGCACAGCACACCAATATCAAAACCTCATCCCAACTGTGATGAAGTATGGTGGTGGGTTCATCATGGTTTGGGGCTGCTTTGCTGCGTCAGGGCCTGGACGGATTGCTATCATCAAAGGGAAAATGAATTCCCAAGTTTATCAAGACATTTTGCAGGAGAACTTAAGGCCATCTGTCCACCAGCTGAAGCTCAACGGAAGATGGGTGTTGCAACAAGACAATGACCCAAAGCATAGAAGTAAATCAACAACAGAATGGCTTAAACAGAAGAAAATACGCCTTCTGGAGTGGCCCAGTCAGAGTCCTAACCTCAACCCGATTGAGATGCTGTGGCATGACCTTAAGAAAGCGATTCACACCAGACATCCCAGGAATATTGCTGAACTAAAACAGTTCTGTAAAGAGGAATGGTCAAGAATTATTCCTGACCGTTGTGCACGTCTGATTTGCAACTACAGGAAACGTTTGGTTGAAGTTATTGCTGCCAAAGGAGGTTCAACCAGTTATTAAATCCAAGGGTTCACATACTTTTTCCACCTGCACTGTGAATATTTACATGGTGTGTTCAAGTAACATTTAATTATTTGTGTGTTATTAGTTTAAGCAGACTGTGATTGTCTATTGTTGTGACTTAGATGAAGATCAGATCACATTTTATGACAAATTTGTGCAGAAATCCATATCATTCCAAAGGGTTCACATACTTTTTCTTGCAACTGTATATAGAAACCATATCCTTTATACAAAATACATAGCCATAAATAACCCTAAAACATGAAAGTGATTAGAGATGAGCGAATTTCATGTTATGAAATTCGTTCATGCTTCGTTTGGTGGTAAAAGCAGAATTGCGTTATGGATTCCGTTACCACTGACCATAATGCAATTCTATGACAGAATGAATGCCTTTAGAGACATTCCCTTATTCATTCCGTCACAATAGAAGTCTATGGGCTGCAAAACGGATCCATCCCATTTCCGTTATGCAAGTATTAAAGGCTACAGGTATAAAAGGCTACAGTTTCACAATCTCCTACTGTTCTCCTCCTCATTGGGGGAAAAACCTCATGTAATAGCCCACCATTCCCAGGATATGACTTCACTTGCCTAGTGGTGACAGGTCGAGGTCAGTTCCGTATCGCCTCTATTTTGTTCAATTGGGGTTTGATGAGTCCACGCCCAATGACATATCCTAGGTATTTAGTCTCCTCTAACCCTATTGCACATTTTTTTGGGTTAGCGGTTAGTCCAGCCTTCCAAAGGGAATCCACTTCGGCCTGCACCTTGGGCAGGTGACTCTCCCAGTCAGTACTATGAATGTCCATTAATCGTTGAAACGTGGCGGGGCGCCATGAAGGCAAAAGGGTAACACCTTATACTGATACAGACCCTCACTGGTGATGAAGGCAGTTTTTTCTTTGGCAGCCTCCGTTAAGGGCACTTGCCAGTACCCTTTGGTGAGGTCCAAGACCAAGAAATACCTTACCTTTCCTAACCACTCGATAAACTAATCCACCCGGGGCATGGGATATGCATCAAATTTAGAAATCTCATTTAATTTACGAAAATCATTACAGAACCCTAATGTCCTGTCTAGCTTGGGTATTAGAACTATTGGGCTGGCCCACTCATTTTTAGACTCCTTGATGACTTCCAGCCTCAGAATTAGCTGCACTTCTTCTAGGATGTTTTTTTGCCGAGCCTCGGGCGCCCGGTATGGCTTTAACCTGACTTTTGCCTGGGCTCGGTGACAACATCATGCTGGATTATGGAAGTGCGTCCAGGGAGTTCGGAGAACACATCCGTGTTCTGACTAACAAACTCCCTGGCTTCCTGAGCCTATTTAGAGGAGAGGCTGTCAGCAATTCTTATTGTGGCAACCGCTTCCCCTGCAGCAGACAGAGGGGCCAAAACCTCTTCCCCTAGACAAACCGACCGCGGTCTGTCCTCAGCACAGGTCTCCCTATCCTTTCAAGGTTTTAATAGATTAACATGGTAGACCTGCTCCGGCTTTCGCCGCCCTGGCTGTTGTACCTTGTAATTTACATCTCCAATTTTCTCTATTACCTCGTAGGGCACTTGCCACCTAGCCAAGAACTTACTGTCCACTGTCGGTACCAGAACCAAGACTCGATCACACGGGTTAAAGCACCAGACTCGAGCCTTCCGGTTATAGATTCGACTCTGGGCTCACTGAGCCGCCTCCATATGTTCTCAAACCAGAGGCAACATCTGGGTGACGTATTCAATCACACTTTTATACGGAGTGGGCTGTTGTTTCCATGCTTCCTTGGCTACGTCCAACAGCCCACGAGGATGTCTGCCATATAGCATTTCGAAGGGCGAGAACCCAGTAGAGGCCTGGATCACCTCTCACACTGCAAACATGAGATAGGGCAGGAGGAGGTCCCAGTACCTTCCATCTTTGGACACCACTCTTTTTAACATATTTTTTAAGGTTTGGTTAAACCTTTCTACCAGTCCGTCTGTTTGCGGATGGTAGACAGATGTCCGTAACATGTGCAGCAAAATGCATAATTCCCTCATGACCTTGGACATGAACTGGGTCCCTTGGTCTGTCAACAACAAGTCCTACGTGGGAAAACATCTCCATTAACTCTTTAGCTATGAGTTTGGCCAATGTATTCCACAGTGGCATCGTCTCCGGGTAACGCGTAGCGTAGTCTAGGATGACTAGAATGTGTTAGTGCCCTCTAGCGGACTTTAGGCACTAGTCCTATGAGATCCATAGCGATTCTTTCAAACGGGACCTCAATGATCGGGAGAGGTACTAAGGGACTATGGAAATTAGGCTGGGGGCTAGTTACCTGGCAGGTTGGCAAGACTTACAAAACTCTTCCACCTCTCTAAACACACTGGGCAAGTAAAACCGCTGTAGAATACGGTCCTGTGTTTTCTGCAATCCCAGATGACCCCCGACAACATGTTGGTGTGCTAGATCTAGTACCAGTTTGTGATAAACCTTGGGCACCACCAACTGTTTCACATCCCCCCCACCCCGTAGTTGGTTGACCCGATACAGCAAATCATGGAGAACCACAAAACGCGTAAATATCGACTCGGACCCCGATTGTTGGGGTTCTCCATCGACCATTAACACATTCTCCCAGGCTCGGAATATCAAAGTGGCGGTCACCCCTACCATAGGCCCATCAGCCTCGGGTTCCCAGGGTTCTAGCCTCCCACTTGAACAAGGTCAATCCCCTAAGGTTATCCCTGACTCTTGGGGACTGGTCGGTCTCATAGCTGGCCACAGTTTCGGGAAGCCCTGGAAGCCTCTTCCTATTATTAGTTCATAGTGTAGATTTGTGGTGACGGACACTTCATGAATCCTCCTGCTGGCAACCGTGGTTAAAGACACCATTGCAGTGGGGTAGTCTTTCAAGTCACCATGTATGCACATCACCTCAACTTTCCATCCAGTAAACTCAGCGGGTCGCACCAGGGTAGTCCTTACCAAGGTCATCAGACTCTCCGAGTCCAGCAGCGCCACCGCTGGAGTGTCTCCCACTTCCACCTGGCACAGGTGATTATTATCTAGAGACTCCCTGGAACCTGTCGCACACAGCTTCCTGGCATATAGCGACCGACGGCATCCATGGTTAGTGTCCATGAGTTCAACCCTATGGGGACAGTCTGCCCTTATGTGACTGGGCTCATTACACCGCCAACAGATCACCGGAGCCAGCTCCGCAGTGGGTACCTCCCGGGTGGGTTTTTTCAGCTCCAGTCTCCGGGTCTGGGGTGGGGATTGTTCGGGTTTAACTGCCCTCTACCCGAAAGAGCCCCCTTCTAGTTTCCTGGTAGCCTCATATCGTTCAACCAAGTCCACCATCACAAGGGCATTAACAGGAGACACCTGGCCAATCCAATGCTGAAGAGGGTATGGCAACACCCTCCAGAACATACCAGCTAAAATATGGTCCAGCATGGCAGTGGGACTCAGTACGTCCAGATGTAGCCATTTTTGCAAAAAGTGGAATAAAGCATAATACTGGGGTCTCACTGGCTCAATCAGGTTAAACTTCCACTGGTGTACCCACTGGGCCCGGACCAACACATTTGCCGCCAGCCTAGCCAGGATCTTACCCTTGACTTACTGGTAATCCGTCGCTTACTCGTCTGGTAAGTCGAAATACACCTGCTGGGACTTGAATGCCAGGAACGGAGCAACGACCTCAGCCCAATGATTTCGGGGTAGAGTCTCCCTCACGGCCACTTTCTCGAATACCACCAGGTAGGTTTCAACGTTTCAACGTCATCCATGGGTGCCATCTTGGATATCGCCGTACAAACTGCTTTCCGGGCATCGTGAAAGCTCGGGGATGCTCCTGGCGTCTGTAGAGCCATCACATGTTGCAGCAGCAGCTGGTTTGTTTCTTGCTGCTGCTTATTAGCCTCCTGCTGTTGCAGGTTAGTCTTCAAGAGGGCCTTCAATACAGCTTCCATTTTGCTGTGTAACACAGGTTGAAATTTAGCTGGTTTAATCCAGGACATACAGTACATCCGTGCCCAGAGAAAAAAAAATTATATATATTCCGGCTTTTACGCCAGCCTCACTGCGATTCGCATGCATCCTCCACCAACTGTGGGGATTCGCTCTGGTAGACAGGATAAGCGGACGCAGTATAGAGACACCAATGAGTTTGGAAATCAAACAGTTCAGTGTTTATTCACACTCTTGGCAAGTTCATAAACTAACAGTCACATTCAACACAAAAAGTCACCTTTTGGTTTTGGTGTTAGTTCACACCCAGCTGCAACTTCTGCCTCACAGTCAATGAAAAGACTAGGCGGCCTGTTTCCCCTCACACTGGTCTATAACCTCCAAGCCCAGCACAAGCCTCAGATCCCAACACAGAGATAATTTCTGCTGATTCCAGCTGTCTTTTAAAGACAGCAAGGTTGTTGTCAAAACCCAGACCGGCACATGAGTCCAGTCCGGTGTTTGACCCCTCCTGGCCGCTAATCAGTCCAGCAGCACACACTGCTCCTCCCCACACAACTCCCTTTACTGTGTCACAATACAGTACAGACCAAAAGGACTGCAGAGTGAAGGCAAAACGGCCAACAAGTGCTAAGCATCTCTGGGAACTCCTTCAAGACTGTTGGAAGACCATTTCAGGTGACTACCTCTTGAAGCTTATCAAGAGAATGCCAAGAGTGTGCAAAGCAGTAATCAAAGCAAAAGGTGGCTACTTTGAAAAAACCAGAATATGACATATTTTCAGTTGTTTCACACTTTTTTGTTATGTATAAAATTCCACATGTGTTAATTCATAGTTTTGATGCCTTCAGTGTGAATCTACAATTTTCATAGTCATGAAAATAAAGAAAACTCTTTGAATGAGGTGTGTCCAAACTTTTGGTCTGTACTGTATGTATCAGCTGTTGGTGCTATAAATACCCCACCTCCCCCTATACCTGCACGCATGAGTAAGGGGGCGTGTTCTCCCAAAGCTGTGTCAAAATTTAATTCTTTCTCAAGGTAAGCCAATCAATAGTTGGTATAAAGATAGACATAAGAGTCTAGTCGTGCACCAAAGTTACCATCCAGCCAGAGTTAATGTGATAAATTTGGCACATCTGTAGACTGTCTAAATTTATGCTGCCAACAGAATTAGTAAATCTGCCCTAGTGATTAATATGGTTCTCACAGATTTGCACGAGACGGTATATTGGTATAACTTGTTCATAGATGGGGGGCTGAGCATATAATGGTCATAAAGGTGTATGATTGATTTGAAGGTAGGGCTCTTATAACTGTCCTGCAACTGTAATAAACTGTGCTACTGTGTAATCATTAAATAAACAGGACATATTTTTTATCCCCTGACAATGAGGGGAGAATTTATCATCACGTCTTGCACTCTATTATTCTGGCTTCAAAAAGTCGCAAAATGGAGGCTTTGCAACTTTTTGGGGCCCCTTGTGCAAAGATGTTGCCACTTTTTGCATTCTTTGACCACCAACTCCAGTTTTAAAAAGTGGATGGTTAACAGGGCCAGGCATCCTCACTGATCTAATGCCTGGCACTTAGACCTTACACATGCTCTGGTATAGTAAAGATCTTAGAGCATTACCGGCAATCATATATATTATAAGTTTAAGTAAAAACCTTTAACAACCTGTAATTGTATTAGTAGTATGCCTGGAAGTGGGTGATAATCAGGATATTTTTTTCAAATATTAGTTAAAATTGCTTTATAAAAGACATTCTGTCAGATTTGAGCAACTCCAATAATTAAATGTTGTAATTTGAGACGAGCAAAAGTTTTGAAAAATTTGATAAAGTTTGCCAAGAAATTGAATTTGTTCCAAATTAATTACTCATGAATTGCTATAAATCAGATACACCCAGGCCACTCTGCCTTAAAGTACAGCCACACTGAGCGGTCGTGTTGCATTGAAGAACCAAGCGACCAATAAGACCGCACTGTATAGTTCTTCTTCATTGTTAATGGCCACGCGGCACCTTTAAACAGGTGCTGTTGCTGGTATGGGGTTTTTACTCGTTAAGTGAGGGCACAATATGCAAATTATTGCTGTTCTTGCCTGCAATCTCCTGTAGATTATTTGACAGTAAACACAGAATATTAATCAGCTCTGGCATACAGACTTCTCCAACCCCAGCACTCTACTGCCTACAGGTGAGAGCCCTTCTTCTTCCATCTGCTTTTCCTACTTTTCCCCATTATCTAATATTGATGAGAATATGTTATCAGGAACATCCAGCTCCTCCTCTCTCTGCATCTTGCTGACTTTTCTAGGACATGGAGATTTTGAAGGATGATTTGGAAGAATTAAAGCCAGCAAAAGATGAGAATGGTCATCATTAAGACCTGGCCTCTCTAAGGGGTGCAGACTGGTTGGTATTGGTTGGCACACTGGCACTGGAATAATAAAGGCTTCCATCGTATTGGTGTTGAATTACATACCGTAGTTTACGGCTGATGTAGGAATAAGTAAATATAGGAATAAATAAATAAAACTGATGCAGCATAAGTCTCCCTACGCTCTCCTTGCAGTCTCCCTCTTCAATATCCTTCTATTAATCATTTTCAGGAACACTGTCCCTATCGCATAGCACTTGTCACGTGTCTCCCAATGCTCAGCTCACAAGACATGGGACTGCATAGGATGAGGGTTTTATAGGGCTGTAACATCATAGGGGATGGCTACCTGCAGATAGGCTGGCTGCAGGGCATTATGGGTGATGCGTTCCTGGACTTGTCTCCTCTACACTTAGTTTCGCTTTCTAACACGTGGTTTTGCTATTTTAGGAAAACTGATTCAATACCACAAAGTGTGATGGAATTCAGATTCGTTTAGAATCGAATTTCTCCTAAACTTTGGGCCGAATTCCACTTTGGATGCTTCACTTCGTTCAACACTAGTTGTAATCAATCACCCTGAATAAGCCGCTATGTAATATTCATTTTATATATATATATAAGTGACATTTAATTGGCTACAATTTATATGCCCAGGTGGGAAACATTCTATATAATATTGGGTTATAAGAAGTGTCTAGCCTGAGAACAAATTACACATACTTTTCATTTTTTTTATTTTTATGGAAATAGTAAAAATATGCCAATAACATTTTAAAAGGGTGATATCATTGCCAGAAATGTTGAGACTCTACTATCATCACTTCCTAATTATACAGCTTAACATAAAGACTTCCAACAACTTTTTGTCAGGTGTGAGTATTACATATACTATTCCGAAAAGTAAAATCAGTAATTCATGTAAAAAACTGAAGACTGAGAAATTACCTAGATGCTTGTGATTGACCTGTTTGGCATGATACAGTTTATTCTATTAACCCAATTGATTAACACCTAATGACAATAATTGCACAGCTAATGCTTTTATAATATATAATTGGTATGAATATCACTGTAAACAATCTTATAATAAGCTGCATCTTTATATAATGCTTGTACAGCCAACCTCATAGCCAAGTAGCAGTAATAGTTTCCTCCTAGTGTTGCAACATGTCTGACATGACCTTAATGCAGATCCATTTTAAAGGGATTTTACATAATTTTAGTATTGATAACTTCAACATCAGATCAATGGGAACATTTGGGGCAGAGAGACAAAGAGGAAATAAGAATCATAGAAGACTTCAGAATGTCATACACTATTCTTGAGGCCACTTCTTGATTCTTGAGAGCACTTTCAGTTAGTGTAAAATCGATTTGGCCCTGAATCAAATCAATCAAACAATTCAGCTTAATCAAATCAAATTTTGAATTATTTGCTCACCTTAAGTTGCTGCTCTTTGAAACAGGCACCGTAACAACTCAGACCTTACACTGGGTAGTCCATGAGTCTATGGGCTCCATACTGGTCTGGATTTGGACTCTAGTCTGCCAATAGAGGACCATTTCACAAAAAGGGAGGCAAAAATAAAATTTTACATACATGTTTTGTTCATGGTGAGTGTCCTTTCTTCCATGCAGTTATGCCACTGACTTCCATATCTGTATTGCTACATGACCCAGATTGCATGTAATGTGTCAACTGTGCAATCAGATTCTATTCAACAGGCATACATTACATTCAATGACCTGTTTACTTTCTTCTCTGAACATAGGTGGCCAGTGGCCACAAATCAATCTAATTATAATATACGGGAGAAAATGAAACTTTTGAGACTGTGGATGTCCCAGGCACATCAAACAACGTATGATTAAAGGGGTTCTGCACTTTGTTTAAACTGATGATCTATCCTCTGCATGGAAGAAAGGACACTCACCATGAACAAAACATGTATGAAGGATAGATCATCAGCATCTGATCAGCGCGGGTCCGACACCCGAGACCCCCGCCGATCAGCTGTTTGAGAAGGCAGCTGTGCTCCAACAGTGCCGCAACCTTCTCACTGTTTACCGCTGGCCGAGTGATGTCACGACTTGTATCAACTGGCCTGGGCGGGGCTTAGATGTGCCCAGGCCAGTAATACTAGTCGTGACGTCACTGGGCCTGCAGTAAACAGAGAGAAGGCCGCGGCGCTACTTGAGTGCAGCTGCCTTCTCAAACAGCTGATCGGGTGTCGGACCCCCGCCGATCAGATGCTGATGATCTATCCAGAAGATAGATCATCACTATAAACAAAGTGCAGAACCCCTTTAACTTTTTTTTTTAAGTCTCAGAGTGGCATTAAATTATAAAATAATTCATACTCATTTTAACCATCCAATGCTTCCTAATCTCAACTTAATGGTCCCTTCTGGCACACTGCAATGGTGACACACCACATCCAATTATGGATGAGTAGTAATTTCCTGTGCACCAATACAGGCCTTGAAGAAGAGATTGTCATGGCTAGTTAAGGTACAGTAAGTATGTGTCACGAACCAGCAGGTTTGAACCCACTGTGCCACGTGTCCTACCTCCTCTAAGGGTGTTTTCTAAATGAATCCCTCGATCTTCACAGTACCCCTGATGGTGGGGATGGACTTTTCTGAGGGGAACACCAGGTTGCTACCTCCTGAGGAGGATTGGCACACGAGGCAGCTGGTCTACACGGACCAGGAGGTACCTGAGCAAGGTACCAGAGGTACAGGCGTTGACAGCAGGCTGAATCGTAACCAGGAGCAACAGTGCAGGACCAAAGGATGAGGCAGAGGCAAAGTCAAAACAGGCAATAGGTCAGGGCTGGTGGCATAGGTACAGGTCAGGCAATCCGGATCAGGCAACAGGAGAGTCAAGACAAGCAGGCAGGGATCAAAAAGGTAGCAGAGTCCAGGAAAACAAGTACGAGTCAGGAACACAAGCGGATATCAGGAACCTTAGCAGGACACAAGGACTTTGACACTGAGGCATCTGGGAATGGGGCTGAGCCACTTATATATGTGCAGGAGGGCTAGGATTGGTCAGCGAGGTCACATGATCCAACCCATAAAGGACAGGAAGTGATGCATGTCGGCCCTTAAGGAAATACTGCAGGAAACAAGCAGCAAGCATGCTGTGGCCAGGGCTGAAAGTAAACACTGGCAGCAGATCACCGCTGAACACGCCGCCTGGGACTGCGGCGGTAAGCAGGGAACAGCGCCGCACAGCGTTACACAATTTAGAACAAAAAGAAAATGGAAAACCAGCAATTAGTTCCAAAATCCCAAAATATCATCCCAAAATAAGAGAAAATGAAGAGTAAGACAGATGAAGCAAGTCAGAAATAGATCCTTTATTTGAAGAGGACAGGAGCTTCTTCCGCGCTTTGTGCAGTACACAATGTACCAGAACAATAAAATGGAGCTGCCCTCACCTGACTCCAAAGGAGCAACGCATCCTGGCACAGACATAGGGCAGCACAGAATATATAGTACCGTACTGTAAAGAGAAGCTACTAGACAACCCATTCAGGTCTTTTACCAATTGTCAATTGGTTGGACCGGAGTCTGAGACACTGTATGTTGAGTCTAGTTTCAACTTACGATGGTTCAGGAAAGACCTTAGCATGTTGAAAGTATTGTATGCCTAGGCCACTGTATCTTGAGGGACCACTGTAATTGTCAGAGATTCATAGATGTGATTGCACACGTCTATAACCTTCATAAAATTGTATCATTACCTGTCAAAGTGATCCTACATTTCAGCTTTTTTCCCCAGGGGGAGTAATAGAAACTGACACAGAGAAATTAGTGCTTTTGTCAATTAATATATTACAAATTCTTTCATGCTGCCCTGGTATTACATAAAATTATGCATGAGTATGCGTTTCTGAGATGAATCATGCAGTAGATACTTGCAGGAGTATATTCTCAAGGCATAGTTTATACATCATATAGCTTTATAGAGAACAGGTTTCAGACAGTGGCTGTCTTTTTCCAGTTAATTATTTTTTCTTTTAAGATACTAAAATGGTTTGTGTGAACTCACTTATCTTGCATATTTTAATTCCCACAGACTTGAGTGTCTTTTGTACAAAAAAGCTTGAAATCTATGGCATTTTTTAAAGCATTTAAAAACACTTCAAAAATAACTTGTATGTAACAGATTTTTCCATGCCATTTCAGGGGGTCAGTGTAATATTCATCAAGACAGAGCATTTTTCTCCATTGGTTTCTTAAAAAGCGACTGCCTGGTAGAAAACCTGCAACTAAGGCTTTTATGCACACAACCGTTTTTCAGGTCCGCATCCGAGCAGCGGTTTTTATGGCTCAGGTGCGGACCCATTCACTTCAATGAGACCACAAAAGATGCGGACAGCACTCCGTGTGCTGTCCGCGTCCTTTGCTCCGTTCCGTGGCTCCGCAAAAAAAATATAACATGTCCTATTCTTGTCTGTTTTGCAGACAAGAATAGGCATTTCTACAATTGGTCGCCCGTTCCGTTCCGCAAATTGCGGAAGGCACACAGGCGGCTTCCGTTTTTTGCGGATCCGCGTGTGCATGAGATCGGAACAGTCATGTGCATGAGATCTTAGGCTACATGCACACGACAGTGAAAAAAAGTCTGTTAAAAACGGATGCCTTTCTGAGAAACGGACGTTAAAAGTTGACCATTCAATTGGATGGGGGCAGTCTGTCAATGAAAAACGGACAAGATAGAACATGTTCTATTGTTTGTCGTCTGTTTTTCACACACAGTCAAAAAAACTGCTGTGTGAATAACCCCATAGACTACCATTGATCTTAAAACAGACGTGTGATGGCCGTTAATAAAATGTATTTTACATGTGTTTTTATGTCTTGTGCATGTAGCCTAAGAACACATGTAAAAAATACACATGTAAAAAACACATGTAAATAAAAACTCCTATGAATAAAAATGAAAAAAATATATACATATTGGTATAATGTAAAAAAATATATATATTTTCACCCCTTCCTGACAAGCGGGAAACTGCTTACTGGATCGGGCCCTTGCTCTAACTACCAGCATCTGAGATAACATTAATGCGAGCAGTTTAACCCCTTAGATGCAGTGGTCAATGCTAACCGCAACATATAAGTGGCTTACAGAAAGAGCGGCTATCCCCGATGTCATCTGTGACAACTATTTCTGGAAGCCTATGAGCCCCTACCACAGCCAGGGTCTCATAGGGAACTGTCAGTGTAAAACTAACAGCTACAATGCATTACAATAGAAGCGATCAGACTCTCAAAATTTGAAGTCCCCTATTGGGACAAAAAAAAAGGTAAATAAGTGTTTTATATAAATCAACAAATAAAGGTTTCAAGTAAAAAAAAAAGGCCCTTAACACCCCCCTCCCCCCTCAAGCCAATTAAAATAAAATAAAAATATGTGGAGAAACAGTAATTTCATTTTGCACGGTCCACTGCACAATGATTTCTGCAAAATACTTGTGGGGCCACAATGCTCACTCCACTCCTTAATAGATACCTTCAGGGCACATTGTGTTCTTTAACTCCTGAGCCCTCTTGTATGTCCCTAATGTTCCTATACTGTGGAGGAGATCACTGCATGTAAATGCAGTGGTCTCCTCCACTGACAAGCAGGTGATTGCCAGGAAGGAAGGCTTCCTTCCTGACAACCCCCTGCTGAATTGGCAAGTGTAAGGGCTCTTTCACACGAGCAGATCCCGTGCGTGGAATCTGCTGCGTGAAAGACAGCCAAGCCCCATCCCAGACAGCAGAAACACGGATATTAACATCATTAATAATGCTCCGTGGCTCTCTGTGACCTTTTTACTACAAAATCACAGTGAGATAAAGTTGTCACCGTGATTTTGTAGTAAAAAGGTCACAGAGAGGCACGGAGCATTATCAATCATGTTAATGAACGTGTCTCTGCTGTCCGGGCTTGGCACTCTTTCACGTAGCGGATTCCAGGCACGGGATCCGCTCGTGTGAAAAAACCCTAAAGGGGCCTTAGTGACTTGCCATCTTAATTTACTGCAGGCTTCACATTTAAACTGCTCAATTCTGCTGTGTAGTATCCTCCATTACTACTACAGCTCCTGAGCTTGTGACTTAGCTCAGAAAAAAAAAGTTGAATTAAATGCAGACTGCAGAGGGTGAAGCAAAAAATGCCAGATACAAGTGACAGTGGCGTGCCCAGGGGGGTGGCCCGCCCCGGTTGCCAGCTCTCAGCGCTCTCAGTGCTCTCAGGGGGGTGCCAAAACAGAAGCAATGAGCGCTACCATCAATACAGATGGAAGCGCTCATTGCTTTTCCCTTTATAAGATGCAGTGCATCTTATAAAGAGAATACTAGTGAGCGCTTCCATAATGGAAGTCTCACTAGTCTAAAGGAGGAGGGGGAGAGAAGCGATGTCAGCACTGTACAGTACTTACCCCTCCTCCTGCTCGCTCCTCTCAGGGCCTGCATTGCTGTGTCCTGGCTGCCTGCAGTGTCAGGACGTACAGAGCTGAAGTGGTCTAATGGGGGGTCTGGTGGTCTGACTGTGGGGTTTGGAGGTCTGATTGGGGGTCTGAAGGTATGATTGGGGGTCTGGAGGTTTGATTGGGGGTCTGGAGGTTTAATGGGGGTCTGATTGGGGTCTGGAGGTTTAATGGGGGTCTGATTGGGGGTCTGGAGGTCTGACTGGGGGTCTAGAGGTCTAATTGGGGTCTGATTGGGGGTCTGACTGGGGGGTCTGAAGGTCTAATGGAGGTGTGATTTGGGGTCTGGAGGTCTAATGGGGGTCTGATTGGGGATCTGGAGGTCTGACTGGGGGTTCTAGAGGTATAATGGGGGTCTGATTGGGGTGTGGAGGTCTAAAGGGTGTGTGATTGGGGGGACTGAAGGTCTGACTGGGGGGTCTGGAGGTCTGACTGGGGGGTCTGATTGGGGGTCTGGATGTCTAATGGGGGTGTTATTCGGGGTCTGGAAGTCTAATTGGGTTGTGATTGGGGGTCTGGAGGTCTAATGGGGGTCTGATTGGGGATCTGGAGGTCTGACTGGGGAATCTAGAGGTCTAATGGGGGTTTGATTGGGGGTCTGGAAGTCTGACTGGGGGGTTTGGAGGTCTTATGAGAGTGTGATTGGGTGTGTGGAGGTCTAATGGGGGTCTGATTGGGGGTGTGGAGGTCTAATGGGGGTCTGATTGGGGATCTGGAGGTCTAATGGGGGTCTGACTGGGGGTCTGGAGGTCTAATGGGGGTGTTATTGGGGGTCTGGAAGTCTAATGAGGGTGTGATTGGGGGTCTGGAGGTCTAATGGTGGTCTGATTGGGGGTCTAGAGGTCTGACTTGGGGGTCTGGAGGTCTAATGGGGTTGTGATTGGGGTCTTGAGGTCTAATGGAAGTCTGACTGGGGGGTTTGGAGGTCTTATGAGAGTGTGATTGGGTGTGTGGAGGTCTAATGGGGGTCTGATTGGGGGTGTGGAGGTCTAATGGGGGTCTGATTGGGGATCTGGAGGTCTAATGGGGGTCTGACTGGGGGTCTGGAGGTCTAATGGGGGTGTTATTGGGGGTCTGGAAGTCTAATGAGGGTGTGATTGGGGGTCTGGAGGTCTAATGGTGGTCTGATTGGGGGTCTAGAGGTCTGACTTGGGGGTCTGGAGGTCTAATGGGGTTGTGATTGGGGTCTTGAGGTCTAATGGGGGTCTGACTGGGGTCTGGAGGTCTAATGGGGGTCTAACTGGAGGTTTAATGGGGGTCTGACTGGAGGTCTAATGGGGGTCTGACTGGGGGGTCTGGAGGTCTAATGGAGGTCTGATTAGGGGTCTGGAGGTCTGGCTGGAGGGTCTGGAGGTCTAATGGGGGTCAGATATGGGGTTCTGGAGGTCTAATAGAGGTCTAAAGGGGGTTTTGTCTGAGATTGGGGGATCTCATTTAGGGTTTTATATGGGGGTCTGATCTGAAAAGAAGGTTTTTTTTTTATTATTACTATCGCACAATATAAAGGGTTGTTTTTCTACTGACACACTTTCTGTGCCAGTATTTTCTGCAGGAAAGTATTGGGGAGCACAGTGGACACAGTATTGTCGGTGGCAGGATAGGGTGTTGAGAAGGTGGGAGGATGATGGAAAAGTAAGATGTCTGTTTGTTAAACTCTGCATGGTGGTCTGGTCTAACAGGAGAAGAATAGGAAAGATAATATCTACATCAGAGAAGTCCCTGAATGTAAGAAGTATGTAGTGCTGTATGTTCTGTAGCGCTGTATGTCATGTTTTCCAAGTATGTCTTTAAAGGGGTTTCCACATTTTTTTTTTTGTATGAGCGCTACCTTCTCTGCTCTGTTTACCTGCTCATCACTGCAAATGCTACGATGAGCAGGTGAACAGAACAGAGAAAGCAGCTCTCATATGAGCGCTGCCCTCTCTTCAAACAGCTGGGGGCACAGAGGGCATTAATAATGTGAAGGTGGCACAATGGGCATTTCTACTATGGAGGGGGCACAGAGCCAGAGGGCATTGCTACAATGAATGGGGCACAGTGGGCATTATTACTGTGAAGGGGCACAGTGGGAATTATTACTGTAGGGGGCACAATGGGCATTATTACTATGAAGGGGGCACAATGGGCATTATTACTGTGAAGGGGGCACAATAGGGATTTCCATATTTCTACTATGGATGGGGCACAGAGAGCCTTACTAGCACAGTGGGCATTATTACTGTGAAGGGGGCACAATGGGCATTATTACTGTGAATGGGCACAATGGGCAATATTACTGTGAAGGTGCACAGTGGGCATTATTACTGTCAAGGGGGCACAATGGGCATTATTACTGTAAGGGAGCACAGTGGGGATTATTACTGTAAGGGAGCACAATGGGCATTATTACTGTGAAGGGGGCACAATGGGGATTATTACTGTGAAGGGGGCACAATGGGGATTATTACTGTGAAAGGGACACAGAGAGGGCATAACTACTGTGAGGGGGAGGGGGTACAATGTGGGCATAACTATTGTGAGAGGGCACAATGTGGGCATAACTACTGTGAGGGGGCACACATCTGTACAAAACTACTGTGAAGGTTGTACAATCAGGGCAATACTACTGTGAGGGGTACTATTTTTTTTTAAGTATTGGGGGGGATGCCAGAGAAAGGACCTTCCCCAGGTGCTAAATACCCTAGAAACGCCACTGACAAGTGATATAATAGCCAGAAATGGTGTTATTCCTTTTGAAACTTATTCTGAATAATTACCTGAGACAACAGTTTAAATACTTTAAAGTAAATCTTAGGCTAGTGTCACACTGCCATTAGTAGTTCTGGCAGGCTGTTCCAGCAGACAATATCCTGCCAGAGCTTTCTGGATCCAGCTAGTACCAGAATGACCACCGGCCCCATTCACTCTAAAGGGTTCAGGTGGAGAGCCGGCCACTACCCGGCAAATGTGCCGGAATTCCGATGGACAAAAAACCCTGCACTGCATAATTGCAAGGGTAGCGGCCGGATCTCTGCCAGACCCCATTATAGTCAATAATGGGCATTCCAATAACATAAGGCAATGCCGGATGCAGAGAGCTCCTGCAGGCTGTTCCTTGCTGAACTACTTCCAGCAGTGTGAAAGAAGCCTTACATTTTCTTTCCATTCCCACTAAAGCTACTCGTTCTAGAACTGATTTTTTTAGATGGAATTCACACGTGGCAGATTTGTTGCAGAAATGTCTGAGTCTGGTCCATTCATGTGAAGTGGACCTTGAGAAGTCTATCCATGAGCTTGTTGCCAACAACCATATTCATGAGTAGACAGAATAATATATTATTTAATGGTAAACAATGTCAAGCCATAATCTTTCACACACAAGTTTTTATTTTGTTGTGACATTGACTACAACTATTTACTCTAAAAACCCACAAAAACATGTGGGAAAAAAGGGTCTGAAGAACCCTGCCCAAGGAATTTCGTTTGCCCTATATCACAAATTTGGGAATCTTGCTAAATAGACATACATTGGTAAGCATAAAGCTATAACTCTCTGATAAGGTACATCCTACATGTTTCGCTCTCTACTAATGCCCGGATGTGTTTGACTCTCTTTTACTTTACTGGGATCATTTTTGCAGTTTTTAGCCTAAAGCTTAAGAGGGTTTAGGAATTGCATGCCACATGTCATGTTTAGGTGCTTCCAAAGCTTTAGTTCATTCATGTGATAAACCTGCATAAGCCAGGCCACACAATTATTTGAACCCTAGAAAAATCCTAAGGTTTTAGCGATGGGATTAAGTGAAGCACCTTGGATCTGTTTTTCTTCAGATAAAACACAATGAATGATCCTACAGAAAAAAAACATTTACCAATATTCATAGTATTACATTTTGTATTAATGTTATATTAAAGGGAACCTGTCACCGGGATTTTGTTTAAAGAACTAAGGACATGGGTTGCTAGATGGCCGCTAGCACATCCGCAATACCCAGTCCCCATAGCTCTCTGTGCTTTTATTGTGTACAAAAAAAACTATTTGATACATATGCAAATTAACCTGAGAGGAGTCCTGTACATGAGATGAGCCAGGGACAGGACTCATCTCACGGTAATTTACATATGTATCAAATCAGTTTTTTTCCACAATAAAAGCACACAGAGCTATGGGGACTGGGTATTGCGGATGTGCTAGCGGCCATCTATCAACCCATGACCTCAGCTCTAAACCCAAAATCCCAGTGACAGGTTCCCTTTAAGTCAGAAACTGAGATATACTGTATTGTACAAGTAATCTGATGCTTCGGTTAGTCCAACTGTACATCCAAATTTCTAGAAGATCCCATAAACTCCATACAGGATAATATTTTACTGATAAAGCCATAGATGCAAAAGATATGTTGCTTTACTGTACATTTGCATTTGCACAGATACATATAGTAAAAACATAGCAGCACGCCACAAAAAAACTCTATCGGTCGATACACATTGTTATGATCACTTCCTAATTTCAAGGTCGGCAGCGCGTAGCTCATGAAGGAAGTCACGTGTTGTGAGTCGGCTTGGTGGGTATATAAGGTGTGTGACAGGCTTTCTGCACACATATCCCTCGTCACTGTTTTGGGAAAGGGCTCATGCACACAAACGTATTTTCGTTCCGCATCTGTTCAGTTTTTTTGGCGGACCGTATATGGTACCATTCATTTCAATGGGTCCTCAAAAAAAAAACAGGAGGTACTCTGTGTGCATTCCATTTCTGTATGTCCGTATATCCGTTCCGCAAAAAAATAGAACATGTCCAATTATTGTCCACATTACGGACAAGGATACAACTGTTCTATTAGGGGCCAGTTGTTCCATGGCATTCTCTAAGCCTACACATCCATGTGGAAGTCACTGTCAACCGATTTGCGTATGAATCCATCCTTGCAGATCTTATACACCCATATATGCTGATTGTCTTCCCTGGAGTGGAAGAAGACAATGCGTCATGTCACACAGCTAGAAATGGTTGGAAGAGCATGACTAAGACATTCAAGTACTACCTTGACCGATTACTCCCTAGACTTGAACCCAATTGAGCATCTGTGGGGCCACCTCAATCATCATGCTCGCACTATGAATCCTAACCCATGCATCCTCCAGCTGCTGTGGGATGCACTGCAAACAGCATGGCACCAGATACCTGTAAGAACCTACCCGGATCTTATTTAGCCATTCTCAGCTCATCTAACTGCTGTCCGTGCTGCACACAACCATGTATCTATCCCATAATATGCTATCTATCTCATATCTACCAATAATCTATCTACTTATCTCATGTTCGATCTATCTATATCTATCAATGTAGAAATAGAAAAAAAACAGGAGCACTAGTTAAAGAGGACCTGTCACCACAGAATTCAATGCAATCTGAGAGCACCATGTTATAGAGCAGGAGAAGCTGAGCAGATTAATATTTAGTTTTATAGGAAAAGATTCAGTAAAACGTGTAATTTATACATTATATCTTTGCTTTTCTAACCTCCTGTGAATACCTATCGGTACAGGGGGGAGGTGTTATCAGTGACTGACAGCTATCTCTGTATGCACACTTATACACACAATGCTATCAATCACTGATAACATCTTCTGCCTGTGCTGATAGCTCTTTGGAGAAGGTGGAAAAAGTAGAGATATAAATGTACAAATAACAGGTTTTACTCAATCTGTCCCAATAAAATGATATATAAATCTGCTCAGCTCCTCCTGCTCTATAACATGGTTCTTTCAGATTGCATTGCATTTTGTGGTGACAGGGCAACTGAATATGGGTGCAATCCCTAAAAAGCCATCAGTTATAGGTCACTGGATCACATGACATAAATAAGGCAGCACTCCAAAATAAGTGAAAGGGTGGTGGACCCGCTTTATCTACCCCAAACGTGGATGTCCATGACACAGTGCACACTTGCTGCTCAATGAGTCACCACCTGTGGTAGTAAATGCAAATGATAGTATTAAAAGTCAATACTTTGTATAATGCAATTATAATACCGTCTATATAAGAACGAATATAGCACCTATCAGGTTCCCAAACACGTTACCCCATGGCATGGAGGAATAGAAGGCTAAAATTATAGTATAAAGGGAGGGATAGTGTCCCACCCCATCCGCCCAACACCTATAAGGGAAACACAGGTCCAGGACCATAGAAAGTCCAATAGTGTTGTCTGGCACAAGGACTCTATTGACCCCAAACACAGCAAGTATGCATAAACTATAGTAACGGAGAGTAGGACATCTGTATTACTAAATTAGTGATATCAGAGCAAAAAGATCCAAACTCAGTGGTGCCTACTTGGTGTGGTACCTGAAGTGGTGCCTACTTGGTGTGTTGGTACCTGAAGGGAACTATAGACAGATAACTACACTTGGTGTTTAAAAAAAAAAAAAAGAAAAGTTAACCCAAAAATGAATCAATATTGTAGTGGTAATTAAATATCTAAGCGCATATGCAGATGAAACCTTGATGAGAACGTTGCATATTTTATTTTCATCCTGTGAACAAACAACATCTTATAAGTAATTTAAAGTAAACCAACAGTGTAATTTAACATATACCTATCCTCCCACCCACATCTGACTCATGGCCAGGAGCCCCAGGGTTAGGCAAGCAAACGATATTGTTTATTCATAACATTTACATCTCACCTTACATATCCTTCTTAACACCTTGCAGTAGTGTTACTGGACGGTTTATAAAAATGGTTTATGTCATTATAGCCTTTTATTGCTCTATGTCATGTAGTAGCCTTTACTTTTTACGGTGCCTGAGAGGTACTATATAAGTTCTTCTATAGATGCATAACTACTGGGGAAGCACCGCATACTGGGACCCCCTTCACATGCAGTCGCTTTGGGGGTCAGCACCTGACCACTTTAACCGCTACAGGACCGCGTCCTGGCGGCGGCCCTGCTCTTCTGAGTGGACGCATATACGCATCCTCCCGCGATAGGCGAGATTTCCTGTGAATGCGCGCACACAGGTGCGCGCGCTCACAGGAACGGAAGGTAAGCGAGTGGATCTCCAGCCTGCCAGCGGCGATCGCTCGCTGGCAGGCTGGAGATGTGATTTTTTTTAACCCCTAACATATATTAGACGCTGTTTTGATAACAGCGTCTAATATACCTGCTACCTGGTCCTCTGGTGGTCCCTTTTGTTTGGATCGACCACCAGAGGACACAGGCAGCTCAGTAAAGTAGCACCAAACACCACTACACTACACTACACCCCCCCTGTCACTTATTAACCCTTTATGAACCACTGATCACCCCTGATCACCTCATACAGACTCCCTGATCACCCCCCTGTCATTGATCACCCCCCTGTAAGGCTCCATTCAGACATCCGTATGATTTTTACGGATCCACGGATACATGGATCGGATCCGCAAAACACATACGGACGTCTGAATGGAGCCTTACAGGGGGGTGATCAATGACAGGGGGGTGATCACCTCATATACACTCCCTGATCACCCTCTGTCATTGATCACCCCCCTGTAAGGCTCCATTCAGACGTCCGTATGTGTTTTGCGGATCCGATCGATGTATCCGTGGATCCGTAAAAATCATACGGACGTCTGAATGGAGCCTTACAGGGGGGTGATCAATGACAGGGGGGTGATCAATGACAGGGGGTGATCAGGGAGTGTATATGAGGTGATCACCCCCCTGTCATTGATCACCCCCCTGTAAGGCTCCATTCAGACATTTTTTTGGCCCAAGTTAGCGGAAATATATATATTTTTTTGTTTGTTTTTTCTTACAAAGTCTCATATTCCACTAACTTGTGTCAAAAAAAAAAAAATCTCACATGAACTCACCATACCCCTCACGGAATCCAAATGCGTAAATTTTTTTAGACATTTATATTCCAGACTTCTTCTCACGCTTTAGGGCCCCTAAAATGCCAGGGCAGTATAAATACCCCACATGTGACCCCATTTCGGAAAGAAGACACCCCAAGGTATTCCGTGAGGGGCATATTGAGTCTATGAAAGATTGAAATTTCTGTCCCAAGTTAGCGGAAAGTGAGACTTTGTGAGAAAAAACTGAAAAAAATTAAAATTTCCGCTAACTTATGCAAAAAAATAAAAAATTCGATGAACTCGCCATGCCCCTCATTGAATACCTTGGGGTGTCTTCTTTCCAAAGTGGGGTCACATGTGGGGTATTTATACTGCCCTGGCTTTTTAGGGGCCCTAAAGCGTGAGAAGAAGTCTGGGATCCAAATGTCTAAAAACCCCCTCCTAAAAGGAATTTGGGCTGCTTTGCGCATCTAGTCTGCAAAAAAGTGTCACACATGTGGTATCGCCGTACTCAGGAGAAGTTGGGCAATGTGTTTTGGGGTGTCATTTTACATATACCCATGCTGGGTGAGATAAATATCTTGGTCAAATGCCAACTTTGTATTAAAAAAATGGGAAAAGTTGTCTTTTGCCGAGATATTTCTCTCACCCAGCATGGGTATATGTAAAATGACACCCCAAAACACATTCCCCAACTTCTCCCGAGTACGACGATACCAGATGTGTGACACTTTTTTGCAGCCTAGGTGGGCAAAGGGGCACACATTCCAAAGTGCACCTTTCGGATTTCACCGGTCATTTTTTACAGATTTTGATTGCAAACTTCTTCTCACACATTAGATCCCCTAGAATGCCAGGGCAGTATAACTACTCCACAAGTGACCCCATTTTGGAAAGAAGACACCCCAAGGTATTCTGTGATGGGCATAGTGAGTTCATGGAAGTTTTTATTTTTTGTCACAAGTTAGTGGAATACGAGACTTTGTAAGAAAAAAATAAAAAATAAAAAAAATAATAATTTTCCGCTAACTTCTGACAAAAAATAAAAAATTCTAGGAGCTCGCCATGCCCCTCACGGAATACCTTGGGGTGTCTTCTTTCCAAAATGGTGTCACTTCTGGCGTAGTTATACTGCCCTGGCATTCAAGGGGCCCAAATGTGTGGTAAGTAGTTTGCAATCAAAATGTGTAAAAAATGGCCTGTGAAATCCGAAAGGTGCACTTTGGAATATGTGCCCCTTTGCCCACCTTGGCTGCAAAAAAGTGTCACACATCTGGTATCACCGTACTCAGGAGAAGTTGGGGAATGTGTTTTGGGGTGTCATTTTACATATACCCATGCTGGGTGAGAGAAATATCTTGGCAAAAGACAACTTTTCCCATTTTTTTATACAAAGTTGGCATTTGACCAATATATTTATCTCACCCAGAATGGGTATATGTAAAATGACACCCCAAAACAGGCAGTGATTCGCTGAGAGAGTGCACTATGTTATGAACTTCCTCTCTCATGACATTTCCGTATTGTGCTTGTGCGTGCCAGTGGATCGGTGTAATTTTTTTAGATGCTGAACCAAGCTAGTTGTTCATGCTCACAGCCTCTACCAAGATGAATCTTGTAGGTCAATTCATTATCTGACCATGTGTTCTATATGTATTTACAACTGGTTAGAGGTACCTAATTAGGACCATTTTAGACATTACTGTATGAATTATGTAATGGTCATATATTTTTTACGTATTTTTTCACCTGTGACAATTGTATATGGACACTTCTAGATGAATTTTCCATGCCATTAGAATTATTAAATTTTTTGTGTTAATGGATCAATTGATGTAATTATTTTTTGACATGTATATTTACTTCACATTGGCACATACTGTACCACATTGCTTCAGAAAGACCTCATTGTCTTGGGCTGAAAGGTTGCGTTTGTGGTGAATAAAGCGGGTATGCCACTATTTCACCTATTTTGAAGTGTTGCCTCATTTGGCATTCATGATGACATATATCATATCTATCCATATCAGTTTATGTGGGGCTCTATTGAAATGTGTATTAATGGAGTTCTCCGAGAATTAAAAAAATTAAGATACTTAAATACTTATAACAAAACCATAATGACTTGATATCCAGTTTAAATTATATTATAAAGAGCTTGTCCTTTATATAAGTGAATTTATATAAATCTTTCAGATGTAGGTTAAAAAATTATACATATTTCGTCTTATTGTAAAAGAGAAACTGATGTCAGTATAATAATTTTTATATAATAGTGACAGTCTTAATTGCTATGTCTGAATCACCTTATGGGACCAGTTACCAAGAATTCATATAGTATTTAAAGCGGCATGGTTACGTTACCCCTTCCAGATATCTCTGTTGCGGCTCAGCTGTGCAATGCGGTGACACTTGCTGAGTGCCACTGATTTCTCTGCTTCGGTGTCCCACGTGGCATCCTACGTGTCTGAGAAAGGCTGGTGTTTATTGGCTCTCTTGCTCTAAAAAAGGATTACGATGGTTTCAAGTTCACGACTGATAATGTTGAATGAACTAATGGCCCCAAATGGTTTTCTTTATTCTGTGTCGCTAAAAGCTTCACTGTTGGGTAATGAAAATTTCACTGAGAATTCATATAGTATTCAAAGCGACATAGTTACGTTACCACTTCCAGATATCTCTGTTGCGGCTCGGCTGTACAATGCGGTTACACTTGGTAAGCACCGCTGATTCCTCTGCTTCGGCATCCCATGTTTATTCTGTGTCGCTAAAAGCTTCACTGTTGGGTAATGAAAATTTCACCAAACGCATTTCGAAGTTAGATACTCTATCATCAGTGGTTAACAGTGAGCTCTCATATCAATCATTTTATAGGTGGCCCTTTGAATAAGGGTAGTTGTCGAAATAAATCCAAGTATACTTAAAAAACCTAGACTAGATCAGTACTTTCAGGTTTTTGCATTATCACCTATTTATAACGTTCAACTGAAGGACATAACATCTTCAAAAGTGGCAACATATTTGTTATATATATAATTTATTTTCATGTCTACCAATAGTTTGATATATTGCCTTCTCCTAAACTCACCATGCAATCATTTCTATATGTTATTAATATTTTCTTATTAATTCTACTAAAACCATTGGTTTTTGGACAAGAAAAAAATCACTATACTTGAGAAAACAAATCATACAAAAATATCTATACGGAGTTGGGTTATATAAATGCATCCAGGAGAAAAAAACTCATATGCGTTAACAATGCGTTTTCTGTTGAGTTTTTCTATCCTGAATGTGCTGTTACAGTTTTTAATCCATAAATGATGAACTTGTATGAAATATGCCTATTCAGTATTTTCTTGTGTATGTCTTGTATTTATCAGTATTTATCTTTCAGATGCTGGTTCATGGCAGACAGCAATGATGTTCTGTCCCTGAAGGGCACCCACCCCAAATCTACAGGAATCTGAATATCTCCATCTCAGCATTCAATCCCCCAGGAAGTAAGGTATCAAACCCAAAAATCTTCCTGGACTCTACTCTTGACATGTTAGCTATATGTTTCCCGCCCCTCCATTGTTTCTTTATCTACTCGAGTGCTACAAAGGTAAGTTTAGTAGGATCTTGATTGTAGCATTCCTTAAAATGTTTAGAGACTGAATGCTATTCAAAGCCTTTTTTAATATTTGCAATGTGTTCTGCTACTCATTTTCTTAAAGTCTATTTGGCCCATCCTATGTAATGTTTGTGATATGTAAATTACATCTATCTACAGCTTCTTTTTCAAATTGTTCATTATTTGTACAATTCCGTTTAATTCTTCTAAACTGGCTATTTGTTTTTTTTACTAACCATCTCCGAAGATGGCAACTTGAATAAAGACTATAACTATTCCTCATAACCGATTTCTGATAAGTACTACATATTAATTTGTGACCTTCTGACTTTATGGTTATATCCAAATACTCTATTTGTGTTCTACTGGTATTTTATGTAAATCTCAAATCCTTTTCATTGTTATTAATGTCCTCCAGAAACATATAAAAATTCTACTCTGTATCTTGCCACACAATTTTTTTTTTCTTGTTTAAAAACCAATGGTTTTAGTAGTATTAATAAGAAAATAATAATAACATATAGAAGGGATTGCATGGTGAGTTTAGGAGAAGGCAATATCTCAAACTATTGGTAGACAGGAAAAGAAATGATATATATAACAAATATGTTGCCACTTTTGAAGATGTTATGTCTTTCAGTTGAACGTTATAAATAGGTGATCATTCAAAAACCTGAAAATACTGATCTAGTCCAGGTTTTTAAAGTTTACTTGGATTTAATTGGACAACTACCCCTATTCAAAGGGTCACCTATAAAATGATTGATATGAGAGCTCACTGTTAACCAATGATGAAGGAGTATGTGACTCTGAAACGCATTTGGTGAAATTTTCATTACCCAACAGTGAAACTTTTAGCGACACAGAATAAAGAAAACAATTTGGGGCCATTAGTTCATTCAAAATTATCGGCAGATGAGAATAGAGGAGATGGTGAACTTGTAACCATTGTAATCCTTTTTTAAACACTGTTTTTTCTCAGACACGTGGGACGCCACGTGGGACACCGAAGCAGAGAAATCAGTGGTGCTTAGCAAGTGTAACCGCATTGTACAGTTGAGCCGCAACAGAGATATCTGGAAGTGGTAACGTAACCATGCCGCTTAGAATACTATGAATTCTCGGTAACTGACCCCGTAAGGTGATTCAGATATAGCAATTAAGACTGTCGCTATTATATAAGAATTAATATACTGACGTCAGTTTCTCTTATACCATGTTAATTTTTAACCTACATCTGGAGGATTGATATAAATTCACTTATATAAAAGGACAACATCTCTATAATATAATTTAAACTGGACATCAGGTCATTTCTGGTTTTAAAGGACTATTGATATTCTAACTCCAACAGGTCCAGACGTGGATTTAAGGACAATATTGTACTAACTAAGCCTTGAGGAGATATATGGAAATATCAGCCTTTTTTAACTATTATCCCCATTTCATAAATTTGTGATACAATTGATGAATTACGGTTTCTAATTATCATATAACAATACCATCTTTTTACTATTGATAATCATGAAATGTGTATTATGGTAATGATCATTGAGGCGATCATGGTCTATTGATTTTTATTTGTGAAGTATGCAGTCACAATCATGATCTTTATATGAAAAGGATTTGTACATGCACTTTATTGTTATAATCATGATATCTGTGGGATTTATTATATTTTTGGTGCATCAAGTATAAGTTCCCTTTTATGCATTGTAGTTTTATATTTTTATTTTTATATATTTTTATTTTATTTGGTTATTAGGCATATTAATACACACATTAGCTGGATTAATTTCCATGAAACAACAGCTAGTTGAGCTCCTTCCTTAATTAATTGTTGTGTGTACATATTATTCAATCGGCAGAGGGTGTGCAGTGGAGCGAGCACCTTAACCATTTCTGTCCAGTTGGGTAGAGCCACTGTACATTTCTATTATACCTTTATTATAAATATATTCCCAAATACCTATAATGTTTTTTTTGTCTAATGAGAAAACATTAGGAGAAATAAAATGTCCTATTAGTACATAGAAACCTGTCCTTATCACACACCAGGACAAGTTCCTTTACCACAATGAGCCATAGTGCTGCCTCATCCTTCTCTCCTACATGTCAGGGATTATGTGGATTATGATCCTGAATGCAGTTTAATATCATCTTCAGCTGGATCGCTAGAGATGGAGTTCATGAGGAGACATGAAGTACAGAGAGGAGGCAGATATGAGGTAATGAACAGCAGCACGTGTATGTAGTCTCCATTACCACAGTCTGTCCTGTCCGTCCGTATTTCATGTATCCTCATGAACTCCATTCCTACAGAGATTCAACTGAAGATCTTATCACCTGTATTCAAGATCATAATCCCTGACAATTAAGAGAAGGATGAGGCAGCTCTTTACCTCAGTGTTGTGAAGTAACTTGTCCTGTGTGTGATTAGGACAGGTTTTGTATGTACTAATAGGACGGCGGACATTTTATTTCTCCTAATGATTGCTCCTCATACAAAACAAGCCATTATAACTAATGAAAGGTATTTGGGAATATATTTATAATAAAGCAATATTTAAGTATTTTCATTTTATAATTCACGGAGAACCCCTTTAATACACATTTCAAATGACCCCTACATAAACTGAAATGGATAGATATGATATATGTTATCATGAATGCTAAATGAGGCAACACTCCAAGATAGGTGAAAGAGTGGCGGACCCGGATATTTTTGGTGCTTCAAGTATAAGGTCATTTTTATACATTGTATTTTTATATTTTTATTTTTATATATTTTTTGGGGGGTTATTAGGCATTGTTTGTCACAATAAATAGCACATTAATATTTATAATAAAGTAATATTTAAGTATTTCAATTTTTTTTAATTCTACTTTAAAGGGGTTCTCTAGGTTTTTAATATTGATAACCTATCCTCAGAATAGGTCACCAATAGCATATCGGCAGGGGTCCGAGCTTCCTACTTGCTGCTGATTTGCCATAGTTATAGCAGCAGCGAGCAGGAAGAGAGACGGGAGATGGCATGTGCGCACTGTGTGCTACGTTTCCTCATATAGCTGATCGGCGGGGTGTCGGACTCCCGCCTATCTGATATTGATAACCTATCCTGAGGATTAAACCTGGAGAACCCCTTTAACCTAAAACATTCATAGAAAAAATATATATAAGCACTAGCAAGTGCAGATAATAAAAGGACCCTCCAAGTTATTACAAATAAATGTAACAAAAGGAAACAGACACTATGCCATCTGCAGACAATATGCCATCTGCAGAAATTAAGACAAAGTATGCTAAACTACAGTATAAATGCATCATGTAGAAAACATTACAGCTTCTATAACATTTTATTAATATCACTGTAATATTCTTTAGGGCATATCTTCCAGTATTGTCATTCACACTAAACAATAGAATTCAAGGTATTAATGTTTTATTCTGCATTTCAAGTATGTCTATATCATTTCTATTTGACAGGTTTTAATTTCATTATAGCATTGCACAAGTTACCTCTGGCAACTGTAATTAACCTGGATTATATTTCAGTTTTAGCAAACACCAGCCGGGAACATAAATGCTGATTTATTTAGTCACAAAGTCAAATACTTCTCCAGTCATAATGAACAGGAGAGCATGCTCCTCTTATTACAAATAATATCCCTTTGTTTTAAGCTTTTAATAGCTTTCATTTAGTTTCAGACTACACAGTTTATCTCCAAGCTGGGCAGCATGATTAGTATTAAATATTATTTCACAGTTGTAACATTCAGACGAATAATAGATGACTAATGAATTTATTAATTGGGATTTTCTTACTAATATAACCAGTCACAAATTGCAGTGCATATTAAACAATTTATGCGGTTTATTATTACCATAATGCTGCATTCACTTTCAGTTACTTTGCTTGCACATTAGGTAATTGCATATATTGGAATTCCCTATTTTACTGTGATTGCCTAAATTAGTTGTGAATAGGAATGATATGGGTAATAGGTTGAAAGCTGTTATATGCTGAAGACACTGTGATTTCTTTTTTGTTATGGGAGTATCTTAGGGAATTGGGGATGTCATTATCTATTATATTAGGTAAGTGCTGTACTAACTGAAATCTTGCTGTAGAGGTCAACACAAATTTTGTAGTTTGATTGACAAAAATACAGATTGGTTGATGATTAATTTTTAACCTAAAATAAAACATTTTCACATAGCTAATTTTATTGGGACCAGCCAACCACCTAATGTCTATGTGGACATCCCAAAACTCTCCCACTATAGCAGATATCAGGGGAAAGAAGGGTTGGCAACTTGGATTTCATCATGCCCAATCTCTAGTTCTCAAGTGATATTACAAGTGTTGATCGAGCACCTAAGTGCTCGGGTTCTCTGGCCGAACACATCGGGATGCTCGGGTGCTCTACCGAGCACACGAGTATAATGGAAGTCATTGGGAGAACCCAAGCATTAAAACAGGCACCGCCTGCTCTAAAGAGGGGAGGGTGCCTAGTTCATAGGAAAAGGTCAGAAAATAATGGAAACACCTCCTAAATGGTTCTGGAACAGCATGGGCAGGATGTCTGGATGCATCTTGGACTCCCAGGTCGCTGTTGGGAACGATGTTGTCCGAGTGGTACTCCACTTTTACAGACTGACAATAATACGCATCAAACTGAAGATAAAGTCGTTTTAGAGGAAAAATTGTTAGGAAACATTCTTTCCTGTATATTTACTTATATATAAAGTGTAAGTGCTGCCAAAAATTACAAGGAAGAGGCACTCTGTTACAACCTGTATATCACATAAAAGAGGGCCTCATTGACATTGTGGTACAAATTTTGAGCTGCCAAAAATTACAAGGCATCGGCACTACAATACACCCTTTGTTACACATAAAAAAGGGCATCATACACAGCCTTGAAAAATTATGATTGATGGCCTGCTGGTGACCCTCAAAAACATTTGAAGCAAGGGTCTGCTGCTCTGACCATCTAAAACATTATGGGAGAGGGCCTGCTGCCTCTTTGGTGACTCTAGATAACCTGGGGCTGAACGCACGTCTCCGTGACAGCGACAATCCATTGGGATGTATGCCCTATCAACTTTCGATGTTATTTTAAGCGCAAACCATTGTGACGATGGGCAACGGGGGAATCATGGTTCGATTTTGGAGAGGGAGCCTGAGAAACAGCTACGGCTACCAGATCCAAGCAAGGCAGCATATGCGAAAATTACCTATTATGTATAATTAGGTGAGGGCCTGCAGGTGAGCTGACCCTGTAAAAGATTTTAGGTGCGGCCCTGGAGGTGAGCTGACCCTGTAAAAGATTTTAGGTGCGGGCCTGCTGGTGAGCTGACCCTCTAAAAGGTTGTAGGTGAGGGCCTACAGGTGAGCTGACCTTCTAAAAAATTATATGCAAGGGCCTGCCGGTGAGCTGACCCTGTAAAACATTATATGCGAGGACCTGCTGGTGAGCTGGCCATCTAGAAAATTATATGTGAGGGTCTGCTGCTAAGCTGACCCTGTAAAGCATTGTAGGCGAGGGCCTGCTGGTGAGCTGACCCTGTAAAACATTATATGCGAACGGCATATATGCGAGGGCATTATATGCAACTAATAAGCATGTGTTGATATGATGGAAAAGGAGAAGGAGGATGAGAAAAGGAAGATTCAACCATAAGGGATGCATGGGAATACAGTGTATTCAGTACATTATAAACAACACATTTAAAGTGCCTTTATGTTCATCAGCTTTCCTCTTGTGCAGTTGAGAAGTAATAGCAATCCAGGCATTGTTAATTTTTATAAGAGTCAACCTGTCAGCATTTTCAGTTGACAGCGGGATACGCTTATCTGTTATAATGCCACCAGCAGCACTAAATACCCGCTCAGACAAAACGCTGGTGGCAGAGCAGGCCAGCACCTCCAAGGCCAGTTCGTGCGACGTGTCCAGATTAAGCACCCAGTGGTTGTAAGGTACTGAGGGATGATGGAGGATGCTGACACGGTCTGCTATGTACTCCTTCACCATCTTCCAATTTTTTTCCTTTCTTGTGACACTAGGTCACGCATCAGGGTGAGGCTGCTGGCGGGGTGTCATGAAACTATCCCAGACTTTGGAGAGTGTTGCCCTGCCTCTGTTGGAACTGCTGTGTGTTCCCCTTGTCTCCCCTCCTCAGTTGGCCAAGGAACTATGGACTCTGCCGCCAGCGTTGTCAGATGAAAATTTCTGGAGCAATTTTTCAACAAGGATCTTCTGGTATTGCACCGTTTTGCTCGTCCTCTCCACCAGAGGAATGAGAGATGAGAAGTTCTCTTTGTAGCAGTGGTCGAGAAGGGTGAACAACCAGTAATCCATGCTGTCTAAAATACGTATAACGTGTGGGTCGCGGGAAAGGCAGCCTAACCTGAAGTTAGCCATGTGTGCCAGAGTATCAACAGGCAAGGCTTCGCTGTCGTCATCAGGAGAATCACTCTCAATTCCCTCCTCCTCTTCCTCCTCTTCTGCACACCCACGCTGAACAGATGGAATTAAACTTCCATGCTTAATACCCTCTAATGTGTAGGCAACCATCTCCTGCTCCTCCTCCTTCTCTTCATCGTCCAATTTGCGCTAAGAAGACGAACTGAGGGTGATTTGGCTATCACCCTGTGTAATGTCATCCCCCATTTCCACCTCTACCACATGAAAAGTGTCGTCCTTAATTGTGAGCAGCGAGCATTTGAGTAGACACAGAAGTGGGATGGGTACGCTGATAATAGCTCTTTCGCCGCTTACCATCTGTGTTGATTACTCAAAGTTTCTTAAAACTTCACAGAGGTCAGACATCCATGCCCACTCCTTGCTTGTGAATAGCGGAAGCTGACTTGACAGGTGACGACCATGTTGCAGCTGGTATTCCACTACTGCCTTCAGCTGCTCACAAATCCTTGCCAACACGTGGAATGTGGAGTTCCAGCGCAGGCTCACATCACACAACAGCAGGTGAGCTGGCAATTTCAAGCACTGATGCAGGGTTGACAGACAGGCTGAAGCTGTCGATAACTTGCGGAAATGTGCACCTTTACGAGTAGCTCAGGCAAATTGGAGTAGGTTTTGAGAAACTGCTGAAGCATAAGTTTGAACACGCGGGCTAGGCATGGGATGTGTCTGAGCTTGCCAAGCTCCAAAGTCACCATCAAGTTACGGCCATTATCAGACACAACCATGCCTGGTTCTAGGTTGAGTGGCGAGAGCCACAGCTCAGTCTGGTCTCTTATTCCCTGCAACAGCTCTGTTGTGGTGTGCTGTTTGTCGCATAAGAATATCAGCTTCAGCAGGGCCTGTTGCCGCTTCCCCATTGCAGTGCTACACTGCTTCCAGCTACCGACTGATGACTGACTGGTGCTGCATGCGGATAATTCAGAAGTGGAAGTGAAGGAGGAGGCAGAAGAGGAGAAGTGGGGTTTTGACGTACAGTACAGACAAAAAGTTTGGACACACCTTCTCATTCAAAGAGTTTTCTTTATTTTCATGACTATGAAAATTGTGGATTCACACTGAAGGCATCAAAACTATGAATTAACACATGTGGAATTATATACATAACAAAAAAGTGTGAAACAACTGAAAATATCTCATATTCTAGGTTCTTCAAAGTAGCCACCTTTTGCTTTGATTACTGCTTTGCACACTCTTGGCATTCTCTTGATGAGCTTCAAGAGGTAGTCACCTGAAATGGTCTTCCAACAGTCTTGAAGGAGTTCCCAGAGATGCTTAGCACTTGTTGGCCCTTTTGCCTTCACTCTGCGGTCCAGCTCACCCCAAACCATCTTGATTGGGTTCAGGTCCAGTGACTGTGGAGGCCAGGTCATCTGGCGCAACACCCCATCACTCTCCTTCATGGTCAAATAGCCCTTACACAGCCTGGAGGTGTGTTTGGGGTCATTGTCCTGTTAAAAAATAAATGATGGTCCAACTAAACGCAAACCGGATGGAATAGCATGCCGCTGCAAGATGCTGTGGTAGCCATGCTGGTTCAGTATGCCTTCAATTTTGAATAAATCCCCAACAGTGTCACCAGCAAAGCACCCCCACACCATCACACCTCCTCCTCCATGCTTCACGGTGGGAACCAGGCATGTAGAGTCCATCCGTTCACCTTTTCTGCGTCGCACAAAGACACGGTGGTTGGAACCACAGATCTCAAATTTGGACTCATCAGACCAAAGCACATATTTCCACTGGTCTAATGTCAATTCCTTGTGTTCTTTAGCCCATACAAGTCTCTTCTGCTTGTTGCCTGTCCTTAGCAGTGGTTTCCTAGCAGATATTTTACCATGAAGGCCTGATTCACACAGTCTCCTCTTAACAGTTGTTCTAGAGATGTGTCTGCTGCTAGAACTCTGTGTGGCATTGACCTGGTCTCTAATCTGAGCTGCTGTTAACCTGCGATTTCTGAGGCTGGTGACTCGGATGAACTTATCCTCCGCAGCAGAGGTGACTCTTGGTCTTCCTTTCCTGGGGCGGTCCGCATGTGAGCCAGTTCCTTTGTAGCGCTTGATGGTTTTTGTGACTGCACTTGGGGACACTTTAAAAGTTTTCCCAATTTTTCGGACTCACTGACCTTCATTTCTTAAAGTAATGATGGTCACTCGTTTTTCTTTACTTAGCTGCTTTTTTCTTGCCATAATACAAATTCTAACAGTCTATTCAGTAGGACTATCAGCTGTGTATCCACCTGACTTCTCCACAACGCAACTGATGGTCCGAACCCCATTTATAAGGCAAGAAATCCCACTGATTAAACCTGACAGGGCACACCTGTGAAGTGAAAACCATTTCAGGTGACTACCTCTTAAAGCTCAACAAGAGAATGCCAAGAGTGTGCAAAGCAGTATTCAAAGCAAAAGGTGGCTACTTTGAAGAACCTAGAATATGACATATTTTCAGTTGTTTCACACTCTTTTGTTATGTATATAATTCCACATGTGTTAATTCATAGCTTTGATGCCTTCAGTGTGAATCTACAATTTTCATAGTCATGAAAATAAAGAAAACTCTTTGAATGAGAAGGTGTGTCCAAACTTTTGGTCTGTACTGCAGTGGCGTCGCCAGGGGGGGCCAGAGGGGGCCACGGCCCCCCCTACATCATGCTGTGCTCCCCATGTGCCCCCCCAACTAAAATGCCCCCCCCTCCAAGTGAGTCGCCGCCGGGCACAGGGAGATGAGCGCTTCAATTGCGCTCATCTCCTTAGTAATCTGCCTGTGCCAGCGGCGGTGCTCTGATAGGCTGCCGGCAATAGGTCGGCAGCCTATCAGAGGCCGGCGCAGGCGGCGCGATGACGTCATCACGCCGCCTGAGCCATACAGCGTGGGACACAGGCCAGAAGAGGCCTGCATTGCATCGCTGACACTGAGGTAAGTATACGTTTTTTTTTGTTTTTTTTTACAATAGTGATCCTGGCACATTGGGGGGGGACTTACTTAATACTGGCACATGATAGGGGGGGACTTACTTAATACTGGCACATGATGGAGGGGGGACTTACTTAATACTGGCACATGATGGGGGGGACTTACTTAATACTGGCACATGATGGGGGTCTTACTTAATACTGGCACATGATGGGGGGACTTACTTAATACTGGCACATGATGGGGCACTTACTTAATACTGGCACATGATGGGGGGACTTACTTAATACTGGCACATGATGGGGGGACTTGCTTAATACTGGCACATGATGGGGGACTTACTTAATACTGGCACATAATGGGGGGGACTTACTTAATACTGACACATGATGGGGGGACTTACTTAATACTGGCACATGATGGGGGATTAATACTGGCACGTGATGGGGAGGCTTATTACTGGCACGTGATGGGGGGTCTTATTACTGGCACGTAATGGGGGCTTATTACTGGCACGTAATGGGGGTCTTATTACTGGCACGTAAAGGGGGGCTTATTACTGGCACGGAATGGGGGTCTTATTACTGGCACGTAATGGGGGTCTTATTACTGGCACGTAATGGGGGTCTTATTACTGGCACATAATGGGGGTCTTATTACTGGCACGTAATGGGGGTCTTATTACTGGCACGCAATGGGGGTCTTATTACTGGCACGCAATGGGGGGGCTTATTACTGGCACGTAATGGGGGGCTTATTACTGGCACAGACATTATTGGTGGGCACTATAGGGGCATCTACTGAGGCCACAAAGAAGGGGTGTTTTATATGGGGGGCTCTGTACAGTAGCATTTTATACTGGGACACATTATGGTGGGTACTATGGGGAAGGGGGGAGAGGAGTACTATGGAGTCATCTACGGGGGCACTAAGAAGGGGTAATTTATATTTGCAAATTATGGGGGACACTGAGGGCATCTACTGGGGCATTTTATACTGGTACATTATGGGGGGCACTAGGAGGAAGGGGGAGAGGAGCACTATGGGGGCATTTACTGGGGGCACTATATAGGGGTATTTTATACTGGCACATTATGGGGGCACATTGAGCTAATGTGCTCAACTGGGGGCATAAGGGGGTATTTTTTGCATTGTCACATTATAAGGAAAATTATTTCTACTGGGGGGCATTATGGTGGGTTTTATTACTCCCACATGGTATGACCCCCTAGTAGCAGCACCATCCTCTCCCTGATCTGCTATCCCTCTGCCCCTTTTCCAAATCCTTATTATGAAATCTTTCGCATTAGGATAAAACACAACATCAGCTCCGCCGAGCCGCCGGCCAAAGTGTGGAAGTGGCGTCCGAGACCCCCAAGGGCCAAGCCAAGTAACTGTAAGTGTTCATGTGAAATATGTTTATGTTATACACACATAGCCTACACTGTGCCTCACAATATACAGTATACCTCTACACTGTGCCCCACAATATACAGTATACCGCTACACTGTGCCCCACAATATACAGTATACCTCTACACTGTGCCCCACATTATAAAGTATACCTCTACACTGTGCACACAATATGCAGTATACCGCTACACTGTGCACACAATATACAGTATACCTCTGTCTACACTGTGCACACAATATACAGTATACCTCTACACTGTGCCCCACAATATACAGTATACCTCTACACTGTGCCACACAGTATACCTCTACACTGTGCCACACAGTATACAGTATACCTCTACACTGTGCCCCACAATATACAGTATACCTCTACACTGTGTAGTCTGTTCTATAAGCACCCTTGTTCTGTGGCGGCGGACAGAAAATAATCTGGAAGTGCCGCTCCCGAGTCCAGGCTCTGGATCCGCCACTGGTCTGAACCGCTCCCAGGAGTGTACATTTCTTCTAAACTGTAATCCGTATCTGACCTGCAGAAATCAGCACTCTTTCGATAACAACTAACAGGCAGTACCTGTAGGCTGTAGCCTGGCCCTGGTACCGAAGCTAGCCGAGTGATGTAAGGTTAAGGTACTAGTAGAGATGAGCGGCCGCTTAATCCTGATTTAAAGTTAAAGTTACTGCAGGATATGGATTACAGTTTAGAAATGTCAAATGTACATTTCTGTGAGAGGCGGGGAGGGAGATCTGTGGATGACACTGTTATGGAGGGGGATCTGTGGATGACACATAAGATGCTATACACGGTATGTGGCATCCACAGATCCCCCCCATAACAGTGTCATCCACAGATCCCCCCCCATAGCAGTGTCATCCACAGATCCCCCTCTCTATAAAAGTGTCATCCACAGACAGCTGGACTTTTCTTCCCTGTTGCGGTTTTAGGTATTGGGTAAAGTATTGCAGCATTTCTAAGTGTACTTGTGTAAATGTATCGTTGTTATAGCTGCCCCCCCTACTTTTGTCCTGGCCCCCAGTGTGCCCCCCAAAATTTGAAAGCTAGAGATGCCACTGCTGTACTGTAGGTGCTGGCGGAAACCCTGATCGATGTAGGGCCCACAATCCTTGGCGTTGGTAGCACCTGTGCTATCCCAGGGTACGACTCGCTCTCAGGCCTCAACAACATTCACCCAGTGTGCTGTCAGGGAAATGTAGCATCCCTGGCCAAATGCATTTGTCCATGTGTCCATGGTTAAGTGGACCTTCCCAGTAACTGCGTTGGTCAGGGCACATGTGATGTTACAGGACACATGTTGGTGTAAGGCGAGCATGGCACATCTTGAAAAATAGTGGCGGCTGGGGACTGCGTAACGCAGGACGGCCACCGATATCAGGCTGCGGAAGGCCTCAATATCCACAAGCCTAAATGGCAACATTTCCAGGGCCAGTAATTTGGAAAGCTGCGCATTTAGTGCTATGCACTGTGGGTGGGTGTCTGGGTATTTTTGCTTGCGTTCAAAGGCCTGGGGTAAGGACATTTGGATGCTGCGCTGGGACATGGAAGTGGATGTGGTTGCTGATGGTGCTTGCGAAGGTCCAGGTGCTGGGCGACAGGCATCCGGGCCTGTGCCTTTGACAGGGGATTGGCCATCACGTAAGACCGGAGAAGAGGAGGGAGACACAGATTGTGGACCCAGGTGCTCGTCCCACTTATTACGGTGGTTGGATTTCATGTGGCGGATCATGCTGGTGGTAATGAGGTTGCTAGTGTTCACGCCCCGGCTCATTTAATATGGAACAGGTTGCAAACTACTATTCTTTTGTCATCCGCGCTTTCCTCAAAAAAGCGCCATACTGCGGAACATCTACCCCTTGGCAAGGGAGATTTTGGCTAAAGGGGGTGCTCCGTATAACAGTTGCGGGCCTGTTTGGTGTGGCCCGCCTTCTCCCTTTCAGCACCCCACTGCCTCTTCCAGCCTGTTGAGGTGCTGCAGATTCCTCCCCCTCTGTACTGCTGTCCTCGCTCGGCTTTCCACCTTCCCAGGTTGGGTTAATGACCTCATCCTCCACCACCTGTTATTCCACTTCCTCATTTTGATCATCCTCCAGATTTGTTGACCTTACCACAACCTCAGTGATTGACAACTGTGTCTCATCCTCTTCTTCAACCTCTTGAGACAGTAATTGCGGTTGACTCATTGGTAACTGTGTCTCATCATCATCCACCTAATTGAACACTAATTGCCATTCCCCACCGTCATGTTCTTGTGACTGTGGATGCTCAAGAGGTTGGGAATCAGGGCACGAAATCTCATGTCCCTCTTTAAGCATGCTTGGTGAGAGGGCCAAATCATGTAATGGGGATGAAAAGAGGCCCTCGGAATATCCGAGTGTGGGATCACTTGTTTGGCCAGACTTTACATAGTGGGAGGAAGGAGGATCAGGGTGAGCAGGGGCGGACTGACAACTCATGGGGCCCCCGGGCAATAGGAGATTATGGGGCCCCTGTGTCCCCGCCCACCCTCAAGCCACACCCACATTGCACCATGCCGGCTTCAGGCTCATGTGGGCCCTTGGGCGATATAGTCTCAGTGGGTCCCCCTATACAGTGATAATTCTCTGAGTACAGAAAATATAGTAGATGTCCCCTGCAGTCCTATGTAACACCACAGATAACACAGTAATGGCTATCTGAGTACAGAAATTGTAGTAGTGTTACCGGCAGTCCTATGTAAAACTACAGATAACACTAGTGCTGATAATGTGGTAGTGTTATCTACGTCCTTAGTGTGCCTCCCTATTAGTGTTGAGCGAACTTGTGTTTTAAGTTCGGCGTCTAAAGTTTGGGTTCAGGTTATCGAAGTATCCCGTTATGGATTCTAAATTCCGTTATGGTCCGTGGTAGCGGAATCCATAACGGGATACTTTGATAATCCTGGTGGGCAGATATACAGTATTACTGTAGCCGTGATGTTCCCTGTGACACCGGCAGAAGAACTCCTCAGATGGACCCGGTGAGAGGATCTGCCTGTCCTGCCCCCTCAGTGAGGCTCTACTGGCCCCCGCAGGAGGATTCCTGTATTCTGGCAGTGCCACTTCATCCTTCTAAGGCAGGCATCCTCAAACTGCGGCCCTCCAGCTGTTGCAAAACTACAACTCAAAGCATGCCCGAACAGCCTACAGGTATCAGCCTACAGCAGGGCATTGTGGGAGTTGTAGTTTTACAACAGATGGAGGGCCACAGTTTGAGGATGCCTGCTCTAAGGGCTCATTCAGACGGCCATATGCTATCCGCTGATCCGTTTTTTTGCGGATTAGATGCTGACCCATTCACTTCTATGGGGCCCTTTTCTATTCCACGGCTCCGCAAAACAAATGAAACATGTCCTATACTTGTCCGTGAAAATCAGGAAATGGCCCCATTGAAGTCTATGGGTCCGCAAAAATACTGAATGCTATCCGTTTTTCAGCGTTAGGGCTCATTCAGCCGTCTGAATGAGCCCTAACGCTATGTATGTAGATCTGACATCATAACTGTTCTGCATCAGTTTTATCTACCTTGTCTCAAATCTCTCATTTTCTCTGCTTGCTGCCAGTGAACTTTCTGACATCAATTTCTCGCCCTTTTTCAACATCTGTGCCTGCTGTCAGTGACTAAACAAGTTTATACGCAGAGACTGGAAACTGGTACCAGCTTGATACTTCCCACAGCGGAGGATTTGCTACAGTTTCACCCTGTCTTGACAACCCTCTGTGAGGTAAAGGCAGCACAAATCTCTCTCCCGTCCAGAGAGTTTGTTACAATGTGTCAGTGCAGGTAAAATGAACCCTCAGCTGTGAAAAAGTGCAATGTTCAGGTTTTCAGCCCCTGGATGTAACCAGGAAAGTTCCCAATTACTGACAGCAAGTTAAGACCTTTCAAAATTACGAAGAATTGGGAAAGAATGACATACAGCATCACAGGTCCTTTACCTCCTCCAGTTGCACAGCCTGTGAGCTTGACTCCTCCCACACAGGATCACATGGTCTTGACATCATCACAGGTCCTTTATCTCCTCCAGCTGAACAGCCAGGAGACTGACTCCGCCCACGCAGGATCACGTGGTCGTGACATCATGAAAGGTCTTTTAGCCTCAAGGGAAATCTCACGAGGTAGGGTAGTATAACGCTACACCTCCTCCAACTCCAACTAGAAAAAGCTTCTAATGTATGGGCTCCTGGGAGGAATAGGTCACGTGACGAGGGGACGCGAAATAGGCAGTGAAAAAAAGCTCTTTAGCACAGCTGCGGCGGGCCCCTATCCTGGCCGGGCCCTCGGACCACGTCCGAAGTGCCCGACCAGTCAGTCCGCCCCTGAGGGTGAGGATTGTGTTGACCAGACTCCAGGCTACTGAGACTGGACTTGGTGGAAGACAGGGTGGTGCTTAACCAACTGGAAGCATTATCTGCTACAATCCAACCGACCATCTGCTCGCACTGGGCTGACTTCGCAAGCGTTGTCCTGCGCCGCCCTGCAAACTGGGACATGAAGCTAGGTATCGTAGATGATTGTTTGTCTTGTGCTCTGGCAGCAGACACAGTTTCACCGCGCCCAGGGTCACGGCCTCTGTGTGCATGATCAGCATCACGGCCACTTCCCTGTCCCCTACTGCTCGCCTTCTTCATTTTAAATGTGATATATGCTTAAAAGTATTTCACACGTGCAGTAGTGTAGGATTTGGAAGTGTAATTTATAAGGAAACGTTATACAGGACAGGTACCACACGTAATGTCACTGTTCGCAGTGTCTACGGAAAAAGTACTCTGGATGTCACTGATAATTTAGGGATGCGCACACTTTAAACAGGAGATGTGGGCAGATAATTTAACTGTCCGCAGTTGACACTGTCTACTGAAAAAGTACACTGGATGTCACTGGTATTTTAGGGATGCGCACACTTTACACAGGAGATGTGGTGCGGATAATTTAACTGTCCGCAGCGGACACCATCTATGGAAAAAGTACACTGGATGCCACTGATATTTTAGGGGTGCGCACACTTTAAACAGGACATATGGTGCGGATAATTTAACTGTCCCAGCAGCCTATTGCACAGTATTTAGCGGAGGATGCACTAAAAATATATATTGCTGCTGTCACACACAATAGTCCTTAAAAGGACTTTTGGGTCTCTGAAAAGTTTTAGGGGTAAAAATCTTCCTATTACACTCCCTACACAGTCTGTCCCTTCCTGTGCACAGCTCTCCCTAACACTTAGCAATTAAGCACAGGTTGCGCTATAAAAATATATTGCTGCTGTCACACACAATAGTCCTTACAAGGACTTTTGGGTGGGTGAAACATTTTTGTACCAAAAAAATATTCAATTACACTCCCTACACTCTCTGTCCATTCCTGTGCTCAGCTCTATATAGCACCCGATGGCTACTGGCTTTACAGTGAGGGCAGCACTTACCTGCATGTGTATTGGCTGCGTAGCAGCCAAGAAACGTGCGGGGAGGAGACTCGAGCATGGCGCTCGAGCACATGCGGTACTCGGCCGAGTACCGCCATGTGTCGAGCATCAAAAAGCTCAAGCCAAACAGGTGTTTGGTCGAGCATGCTCGATCAACACTAGATATCACCCATCAGTCTGCCAGGCCATCAGCTTATTCCCCTTTTCCTATTGAGAAGACAGCTGACTGCTATCTACAGTCTAGGGTACAGCCACACAGTCAGGTTTCCTGATACAGTTTTGGAAGCTAACCAGGAGTGAATAAAAAAAAAAAAAGGAGGAGTAACATCTGTTCTTCATACTTTCACCTCTTTCATGATCCAAAAGTGTCCGAGGAAACCTGACCATATATGACCATCTTAAGCAGTGTCGGACTGGGGTACCTAGGGACCACCAGTAAAATTTATTTTGGGGGCCCACCGTACGGATACATTCAAATATAATAAATAATCTAACAAGTTTTTTATATGAACATAAGCTGGTTGAGGTGCGGTACATTGAATATATGTATGTAGTGTACTAAATCTAATGTGTTATGTGCCACTTGTGCAGGGGGTGGGAGACTAGGGGCCCACCTTGCTCAGGGGCCCACCGGGGGATTCCCCTGTACCCCTGTGGGCCAGTCCGAGCCTGATCTTAAGACAATCAACACAGAGATCAAAGGTTAATACCAAGCTAGCAGTGACAGACTTCACTTGACTCTGCTGTTTTAGGCTACTTTCACACTGGCGTTTTGGTTTCCGTTTGCGAGATCCGTGTCAGGGCTCTCACAAGCGGTCTAAAACGGATCAGTTTTGCCCTAATGCATCCTGAAGGGATAAGGATCCGTTCAGAATGCATCAGTTTGCCTCCATTCCGCCTCCATTCCGCTCTGGAGGCGGACACCAAAACGCTGCTTGTGTCCTGACACACAATCTAAGTCACTGCTGCCGCATCCTTTTTCACTGACACAATAGAAAACGGATCTGCCTCCCCATTCACTTTCAATGGTGTTCAAGGCGGATCCGTTTTGGCAATGTTATAGATAATGCAAACGGATCATTTGTGAACGGACACATGCGGTTGTATTATCGGTGCGGATATGTCTGTGCAGATCCATGACAGATCCGCACCAAACGCGAGCGTGAAAGTAGCCTTAGAAGTCCACTTCAGTTTATTTAGTGTTCAGCAGTCATGCAATAACTTGGGTGAAGCCACAGCAGTGACAGTACCAGAAATAAACTCAAATCACCATCCTGGCACTTACTAAACAGTATATCTAGCTGAGCTAGGCACAAGTTACAAGGAGATCAGGTTTTCAGAGGAGACAGGTCTACCAGCCTCAAGGCTCTGACCCAGATTGACACTCTGAGGCCTCAGTTTATTTCCCAGCAATAATCTAAGTGACTACACCTAGAATACCTCAGGCTTGTATATACTTGTGTTGAGGTGAGGTGTAATGGTAGGTCCCTTTGCCAATCCTACCATTGCCAAAAAGATTCAGACCATAAATAAAGTCTGAATAAACTGGTTCCAGCAAACTATACTTACCATACAGCCTGCCAGCCCGTCCTCTTCCTGGCCCACACCACATCCACAATTTTAGCGCTCGCGTGAGTGGGGCGATGTCTCAGATAGTGGTGCAACTAACTGGCGTCACCATCTGTGCCTAAAATACAACTAATTTAGGCATATTTCAATATAGTAAATGACCCCCAATCTCTCTCCATATTTTATATATATATATATATATATATATGTATATATATACAGTGTATATATATATATATATATATTGTAAGGGATCGCTCTCTCTCAGGGGGTCGCAATCACAGACTTCTTCGCAGACAACAGGATTTAATGTCCAAACCGGTGCTTTATTGTGGCAATTCAGCATCTGCACAAACATTAGCATCAAATAAACACCTGCCCATCTGGACTCTAACTAATACACAGTAGTTTTCCCTGACTCACCTCTAAGCACAGTGTATCAGGCTCCAAGCCTTAGTAGGTCTGCTCATCAGACACAAGTCCAGACAGGGAAGAGATCCAGCTTCACATAGCCTCATGGCCCCTCAACCTTCCTTTCTAAGACCACAAAGATCCTCTGCCTGACTCTGCTTCCAAGTCCTCTATTGTCTCAGACTGACACACAGAGGGTTGGTTTTACCCCTCCTTGATTACAGCAGGCCTCAACTGCAATGGCCTCAGGTAAAAGACAATACCCGGAAGGGTGTGGACTGGCAGATCCCACTACCAAACCTATTCACCAGTCCAAATCAAATCCAGCCCAGAACAAAATGTAAACAATACTGTCTCAGCAAACTACGCTTTGCTGAAACCCCTGCAGCTTTCTGGATTTTATTTATCTCACCCAGCTGAGGTATCTGGGTGGAATATACACACCTTCCAGCACTCATACTGCAAATATCACCACATTATATATACTGTTACTCACTTGATATATGTTATACCACCCAGAGTCAAGTCAAGCCTTAATCACACATTGCTATGTCAAGGGAACAGCAGCTCCCATACACATAAGATTGTCACCTGGTCCAGCAGAAAATGGTAGCCTAGGGGAAAGTACACTAATGTATATGGGGGAGCTTTAGTTAATTCATCTCATACACTATGAGGGACATTTATCAAAATTACTGTAAATTACTGCAACCAATCCAATTCCACCTTTCATTTTTCAGAGCTTCTGGAAAATGAAAGTTGGAAGCTGATTGGCTGCTATTGGCCACAAATCCAGTTTTCCTTTACACCAGTCTTGATTAATCCCCCTTACGAGTGTGTTGTATTCACAGGGTATTGTTATAATGCAAGCTTCATAAGAATCTACTATGTTGCAACACCCAGTGGGTTTGCTCAATGCATTATTACTGCCTATTGAGTAAAGGTGGCCTAAAACATTATTCTAAACTTGATCAAATCTGACAATGTGTTGGTTGAAATTTAACAACAAATGATCTCTTTAGGCAACCAATGACAGACTATTATCCTTTGATGTTTTTGTCCGAAAGATCTTTTGTTGAAGCAAAGATTGTTTGTGAATGAAAGATCTCCCAGACAGGGCCGGTGCTACCATAAGGCAGACCAAGCGGCCGCCTTAGGGCGCACCCTGGGGGAGGGCGGAAAAATGTGACATGGAGGGGGAGAAATGTGACATGGGGGTCTGATGGCTGACATTGGGGGCTGATGGCTGGGGGATGATGTCTGACATGGGGTTCTGATCTGAGGTCTGATTAACATTGGGGGTAATCCTCCTCTAAAACCTAGGTGTGTCTTAGAGGGCGAAAAATATGGTCCTTAAACCAGCCATTGTCTGAAGCAGAGAGAAGATACCAGGACCACAGAGAGGAGAAGCGCGGGGGGGGGGCGCCAAAATGTAGCTTCGCTTGTGTTGGCAAAAATCCTTGCACCGGCCCTGCTCCCAGAAGAATCTTTAATCCATCACCTTGGTTCATTGAACATGTATGGCGAATGTGAACAACTGCAACACCAATGTGGACTAAAATGTATTTTAATGTGTATGGAGACCTTAAAGGGAATGTGTAATCAGAAAATGACCTGTTGTTTAAATCACGTTTTTATGTTAAATATGTTAAAAAAAAAGTTTTTATGATATTTTTAATTTTCCATGTCAATATCTATATTTAAATAAAAACCATAAAATCCAGCAGTTTGTGCACTGGCCAATAATCCTAATAATAGGAGACGCTTTACAGTCTGTACAGATCACTTTACTGCAGTTATCTAGTTAACATTACAGCCTCATTATATTACCTCTGTGCACAGACAATACGGGGTCCACCAATCCCAATAGGTGATGGTCAAAGCTCATCAGCTCCCTCCTGACCTCTGCCCAGGTCACAGAGCATGCCTAGATAACTCTCCCATAGAAGTCAGTGAGGTCCCCTCCTGACCATTGTGTCTATGGCCCATATGGCTGCCATACATTTTTAAAATACTCTCTTAATGCTGTTAAGAACTGCTCAGGCAAGATGGCCTTCCCCATAATCATGTTCAAGAAATAGAATTTAAAAATCGGCAATCAGAACTACTATGTAGTTTTAACGGGCAGATACAATTTTCTGGTGACATTTTCTTTAAGGATTGCTGATTTCCTCACTGTATAAAATAATCCATGTATTCCAGTGTGGGTACCTATGTGGGAAAGTGCTGACATATCTGACCAATTGCACAATATTTTTACAAAAAAGCAGCATGTGCCATCAGCACAATCCTATATATAGTTTTTAGAAAGGGGCCTAGGAGCAACAAGGATCATACATGAAAATTCACATGATACGATACTGTAAACTAATCAGGATCCAGGAAGTATATACAAGTAGCCACAAGAGTCAATGTGAATGTAGCCTTCAAACAATAGCACCAGATAACTTTAAAGTAAACCTGTCACCATGAAAGTTCAATGTAAGCTACATGTTATAGAGCAGGAAGAGCTGAGCTGATTTATATATAGTTGTATGGGAAAGATTAATTGTATTTAATTAATTTGTATCCTTTTTCATTCTGGGCTTTGAAGTCAGGGAGGCGGTCCTATCAGTGATTGACAGCTATCTCTGTATACACAGTCATAGGGGAAAGGCTGTCAGTCACTGGTAAGACCATCTCCTTGACTTTAAAGCCCAGAATAAGCAGGTTTTTACGGAATCTCTTCCCACAAAATTATATATCAATCTGTTCAGCTCCTCCTGCTCTATAACATGCTGTCTGCAGCTCAGACACCATGTTCTCAGGTGTACCATCACCTAGAGACAATTGGGAAGATTTATCAAGACGGGTTATAAAGAAAAACTGGTTTAGTTGACCATTGCAACCATAAAGCTCCTTATGGGTAATTAAGCCAGTTTTCCTTCACACCAGCTTTGATAAATCTCCTCCAATATTTTCAAAAGCCATTCCTGGAACAGGGCCAAAAAAGAATTTTCAGAACTTATGAATTATTGTATTGCTGGTCCTCCTGCTTCCAAACTTAAATTATGCCTGGGCTACATGTAACTAAAAGCACAAATGTATATGGTGGATTGAAATTATTCACAATGAGTTCTATCTGTCCATTTTGTTGGACAAATGGCTTCGAACAACAGTGGACAAAGGCTTCACATTTATGAAACACTCTTATCCCATCTGGCATCTTTCAAAACTATCATTCTATGTTATATATTAAAACAGACAGGATCACACACCCCAAAGACTGGCAAGAGTGTACTGTACAAACGTTGGCATACATACAACTTAACCTTTCAATTAAATTATGTTAATTATGTTATTCAATGTCAGCTTAAAAGAGCATTTACTACCTCAATAAATTATCCCTCTATGTCTAAGCTATAATATATATATATATATATATATATATATAGATAGATAGATAGATACAAAATGCAAAAGATAGCAGCACTAGAAAAAAAAAAAGATATAAAAAAATTGAAAAAGTTTTGGGTGCAAAGCCCAATGGGAATAAGCTTACCCAATGTCTAGAATCCAAAAAATGGCAGACTTGTAATGAAAAATGTAAAAAAAATTAAACTCATGTGACAAGGCAACGTTTCAGCTCAATGTGTATACATATATATATATATATATATATATATATATATATATATATAGAGAGAGAGAGAGAGAGAGAGAGAGATATTCCTAAAAATCCAAATGGTACATATCAAAAAAATTTGCATGCATCTACAATTTGAGTAAAAATAGTAGTCAAATGTTACAAAAAATGGTCAGGGAGAAAATTTGGAGTTTGAAAATATAATTATACCATTCATTACGATGCAAAGTAGGTCACAACACGTTGGTCACATACTTCATTATGATAAAAGAACTATTTATTTGAAGTGGTGTATTTTTAAAAAGTAATTTGAAAATATAAAAAAAAAAACATTAAAGTGAAGCTCCAACTTTGATTAAAAAAGACCATCTTTAGTGGCTATGACAGTTTCCTGCAGCTCAACCCCCTTCTAGTGAATGGGAGCTGAGAAGCAGGAACCTGTCACCGCTAACCACACATTGTACGCAACTGTCTGAAAATTTGATTGAGTTTCTTCGCCGAATTTCACACAAAAAAATACACTTTGTGGCGAATTACTTCTTCACGAAGCACATTTCTTTGTATGTAGCGGGCACAATGATGGGGAACAGAAATGGTGCGCCCCGTCATTGAACCGTCAGATGCCGAGTTCATATGGGGGGCTGTCTGGGTGAAAATGGAGGTATGTCCGGACAACCGCTTTAACCTTTAATGGTTTGACATTGTTTAACTTGGTATTTAACTAATAATGTATTCTTCATCAATTTTAGCAACAAAGTATGATCCAACAACTGGCAATATGGAAACATCCCCTTGGTCTCCAAAGCTGATTATCATTACATAGCTCCTAACTGCATAACTGCAAAGTCTGGTGATTCAATCAGGGGATCCTGATTCTTTTCAATACACACCAGCCAGTATTATCCTTGGTGACCAAGGCGTTAAATGGCTGGGATTTGATGTTCCTTTAATCACAGGAATTATAAAGTTGTGGATGAATCTACCCTCCTACTATTGATTTTATGGACACAACTGCTATGCCTACACAATCACATCCGCATACGGCTAGAGGACTCATACTATAAATGTATAACATGGAGGAGGAAGGGGTAAATGTTTAATTATATTACTTTTTTTACTTTTCATACTTCCACTGATTGTAGTGTGATAGAAGCGACAAGCTAGAACTAGTTTCTGACATTTTTGTGAAGCCTGCTAAACTTCCCAGCTGTCTGCTCTAGAGGGTATATGGAAAATGTTCACCATCACCAGCCATGCCAGTCACTTGTGTTAAAATACAACATAAAATAGAAGAGGGAGAACTTGGCTTTGTTTGGTTTTCTTAGTTGTTGAAAACAAATCTGTCTGGATTACTATTTCCTTATATATTGATTTTGCCATCTATTTCTAATGTTTGATTTGTCAAGTAGAAAATCTATGTTGACAGCTATACCTTTCACTATACACATAAAAATTACCTTTCATGAAAGATGAATAGAACATGCAGGCATTCTGTTCAAACATGCCAGTTTTATTGTGTCCCCACTGAACTTTAGAATGAGGAACTGAATGCACCATGTTCTTCATTTATATCACACAAAGTTGCTATGCTGTATTACAGGTGAAACTCGAAAAATTAGAATATCGTGCAAAAGTCCATTTATTTCAGTAATGCAAACTAAAAAGAATTGCATTAATACAGCTTAAACTTAGAGTTTTGTGAAAAGGTTCAGTATTCTGAGCTCAAAGTGTCACACTCTAGTCAGCTAATTAATCCATACCCCCTGAGCAAAGGGTACCTCAAAATTGTGACTTTGGGGTTTCATAAGCTGTAAGCCATAATCATCCAAATTATACCAAATAAAGGCCTGAAATATCTCGCTTTGCATATAATGAGTCTATCTCATATGTTAGTTTCACCTTTTAAGTTGCATTACTGAAATAAATGAACTTTGCGCGATATTCAAATTTTTTGAGCTTCACCTGTACATGTACTAAATCATCTGCATTCTTTCCAGTGTGTGGGTTTGACATTATAAAATATCAAGATATCTTTGAACAGGAAGAAAAAATTGCTCAACAAGTTTGTTACCTTGTTTCCTAGTAAGGAAAAGAAGCTATTTTAAAGAGATAAGTATTCTGCTTTCTTAGCATGAGTCTTTTTCCAAGGAAATGCTTTATGTCAAAAGTATTAATAAAAAGAGCATCGTTTTTTCTGGATAACGTAAGAGTCTAAAGCATTGTTTCCTAATCAGACTTCCCCAAAGGAGGATAACAGGAAGACATTTCGCTTTTACAGTACGAACTGAGCAACTTCATTCTTATAAAAGATGCTCGACAAAACAGTTGGGTCCGAATATGGCGCAGAGCAAGGAATATAAAATGTTTTATGTCTTCGTACTCCAAACTTTTGAAAGATAGGAGTAAAAGTAGTGGTTCCCTGGGAGCGGCAAAATTCTCAGGGGTTCAACCCTGTTATAGGTTTGGGAATTACTGGTCTAACGATTTTTTAATCAATCCCTGATAAGGTAGATTTTTATTTTAACCATAAAGAAAATATCATAGCCAAGAGAGTTTTCAAAAAAGAGACCAAAAACAATAAAATTCAATGACAGAACTACAGTATCATCATATACCATGCACAGAGAATACGCCCACAGATGTTGGGTCTAAGCCATGGCAGGATCACCAGGGCTCCACGATGTTACCCTAGACAGAAGCAGATAGAGAAGAAACAGATCACTTTCCACTTTACTGAAATGAAAAAATCTATGAAAAGGCATCAGTTCAAAAGGTGTGAAATCACCAGAGTTTTGTGGCATAAATAATCTCAAAAACACATTTCTGATATGTTTGAGTGTCTTCTTTGCTCGCAGTTTCTTTATAAAGTGTATATTAAATGTTCACCCCTCAAGGTAAAAAGAGAAATGCTCTTATTTCCTGTACAAAATACAATGTAGTTTGCAAAGTCTCCCAATAAATGAGAGATTGAATAGTACTGTTCCTCTATATAGGAAGTATTTTCAGGCCCTGAATAAGACCACAGGATTTGTTAGGCCCTTACTGGACCAATCAGTTGATAGCAGTCCATGAAAATCAGATAGCTCTACTTGTACAAAACATTATTTGATTAAGCACATAGAATCAACATACATTTCTCAATTTCAGAATATTTAAATAATCTTAACACTATAATACAATTCTAAACTTCAGAATATAATTACAAAGCATTGCAAAATGTTACCATAGCATTATAAATTATAGAATTACTCTTATAGATGTTGAGATGCCAACGTTTTTTTCAGGACCACATATCCAAGGTCAGTCACATTTAATGGACAAATTTAAAAGTAAATAATGTATCACAAATATTATAAAGTATATAAGTAAACAAGAACATGAAGTAATGCCATATTTCCTAACTATCAACCCATGCCAGAGGCATCTTCAGATTTAATAAACTTAATGAGACCAAAATAGTAAAAGATATGTCCAGGCTTTACTAAGTGATGGCTTATCCTCAGGCTAGGCCATCACTAGCTGATCGGCAGGGGTTCATCAACCTCCTATTGACTTCAATAGGAGCAGAGATGCAGTGACGAGCTGTCTACCACAAGATTGACGATACTGTGTAGTTCCGGTGCCAACTTTTGGCAAATGGAGTTGTACACCTGCAATCAGCTAGTGCTGTTCTATCCTTAGCATAGACTATAACTTGATAAAGCCCAGACAAGACATTTAATGAATATATTTTTGCTTGAAGTTTTGCACAGTTGTGTCAAGAGACTTGGCTACTCAAGGCACATCTATAATTTTATTATGTACACCACCCACTCCTCCAATCGATACTTTTGTACCGGTATCGAGACCATACTGGGATTTGACATAGAGGTCGGATGCCGCCGGCAAAATCACATAGCCGCCACCCAACCTCTTTGACAGGGGGCTGCGATCTGTGGCAGTTAACCCCTCAGGTGCGGCCCCCTATCATAGAGGTCGGGTGCCGGCCATGTGATTCTGCTGCCGACACATGCCTCCTGTATTTGTATTAATGGTTTAGTTATCATCATTGGTGGCCACAGCCCCTCCTCCGCCCCTCTTTTCTCATTGGTGGCAGCGGCAGCAGAGACACAGGGGGGGGGGGAGAGAGACTCCTCCTCCCCTGTGCTGCTGAGGGAACATGGAGCAGGCTGAGAGCAGTGCGCGCCATGTTCTCTAATACTAGGCTGCACAGTAGCACAATCTTGTATCGTTAAATGTCAAATCCTGGTATCCCAGGCTCATGTATTTGTATTAAAAGGTTACTTACCTTCATTAGTGGTGCAGTGCACCCCCCCCCCCACTTCCCCCAGTACTAAAAACAGTGGTGGCGCAGTCTGCCCCCGAACCCCCCCCTAGTATTAAAGTCATTGGTGGCAGTGGCCACAAGGTCCCCACCCCTCCTCTTCATTGGTGATGCAGTGGCAGATTCTGATCGGAGCCCCCAGCAGTGTAATCCTGGGGCTCCGATCGGTTACCATGGCAGCCAGGACGCTACTGAAGCCCTGGCTGCCATGGTAATCTCCCTGCTGCTGTATGTACTATGCAGAAGGCAGCAGGGAGAGTGTGAAGTCCTATTCACCCTAATAGAGCTCTGTCAGGGTGAATAGGACAAGGGATAAAAAGATCCTAGGTTCTAGCCCCTAAGGGGGCTAATAGTTATTTTAAAAAAAAGTTTAAAAAAAACAAACACCAAAATATTAAGTTTAAATCTCCCAATTTTACATAAAAAATATATAAACAATAAATAAACATATTACATATCGCCTCTCCCAAAAAAGTATGAACTATTAAAATATAAAAATATAAAAAGATATCTCCTATGCCGTAACACGTAGCAGGAAAAAAATAAATAAACGCGATTCGGCATTTTTTTGTCACCTTGTCCCCCCCAAAAAAATAGGATCGGACTGTTCGATTATGGGCCGACATTCCATTAAATGTGGAATGCACGCTGCTTTTTTGGTGTTTTAGTGTTTCCACGTGGTATCAAATGGTATCGCGTATCACAATACTTTTTTATGGTATCGAAATCTATTTACAATTTTGGTATTGCAACAAACCTACTCCTTATATTCTAATACAGTAAGTTGTAAAAAAGTATAGAAAATTATTCCTATTAATTTCTTCAACTTACACAAAACTGTTACCTCTGAAACACAGGTAACTATAGAAATATTATGATATATAGATTTTGGGCAAAGAATATGTTTAATAGCCACCCTTCCTTCTTCATTTATAATTAAATCTAATGGACCCCATTTTTTGATATATTTATGCCTGCTTATTGCAAATATTGCAAAGGTTATAGAGTAGAGCCAGGGGCATAGCTAAAGGCTCATAGGCCCTGGTGCAAGAGTTCAGCCCCCCTTCTCTCGGTGCTTTGTGGCCAGGGGCAGGGGAAGCACATAGCCTTCGTGCTGCCTGAGGCAAACATTGAAACGGCAACACCCCCCTCCCCCTTGCCAAATTCTAGATCTAACCCCTTTCCTCCAGCCAGGGGTGTAACTTGACCAGAATGCACTTTCTATAATACCGGCATCTTCTTATGAGGTACAAGGGTCTACTTCTACCTCTGCACCCCCAATAGCTACCCCCCTGAATAGAGACTAATATAAGTGTATTTCTGGATAGTAAATTACCGCCTAAATGTAGTTTAAGACTCCAGTTAAACATATGCACAAAAAAGAAATTCAATCAGTCAGACATTTCTAAATGCACCAGATGTATTAAGCGGTCTGTGGTATAAAAGATATATTACAATAATGCATTTATTATTCAAGATATTTTTGTTGCAGGTCTTCAAATAGTGTTTATTAATATTTAACTGAATCTACCAGAGGAATAAAACATAACATATAAACTTGTCACTATCTCTACTTATCATATTGTCAAAATTTGTGGCTGAAACTTCTAAAAAACTTCTTGAGGTATAACATCAGATTTTAAATAAAAAAATTAAATAAGTACTGTATGAATGCATTTAATTACAGTCCTTTTTAAGTTAATTTGTACTTTCTCTTAATTTAAAAATAAAGCTTTGGAATGCTTACACAGATAAAATTTGAATGTGAGTAATTGCATTTTTGACATAACGAAATTTTTCGTATGCTCTCCAGAGGGATTGTTTAATAAAATGGACTGATTTTCAGACTGTACTTAAGATATAAATTAAAGAGGTTTTACAGGCCATATACAGTTGCAAGAAAAAGTATGTGAACCCTTTGGAATGATATGGATTTCTGCACATATTGGTCATAAAAAGTGATCTTCATCTAAGTCACAACAATAGACAAATCACAGTCTGCTTAAACTAATAGCACACAAAGAATTAAATGTTACCATGTTTTTATTCAACGCAGCATGTAAACATTCACAGTGCAGGTGGAAAAATTATGTGAACCCTTGGATTTAATAACTGGTTGTACCTCCTTTGGCAGCAAACGTTTTCTTTAGTTGCAGACCAGACGTGCACAACAGTCAGGAGTAATTCTTGACCATTCCTCTTTACAGAACTGTTTCAGTTCAGCAATATTCTTGGGATGTCTTGTGCGAATCACTTTCTTGAGGTCATGCCACAGCATCTCAATCAGGTTAAGGTCAGGACTCGGACTGGGCCATTCCAGAAGGCGTATTTTCTTCAGTTTAAGCCATTCTGTTGTCTATTTACTTCTATGCTTTGGGTCATTGTCCTGTTGCAGCATCCATCTTCTGTTGAGCTTCAGCTGGTGGACAGATAGCCTTAAGTTCTCCTGGAAAATGTCTTGATAATCTTGGGAATTCATTTTTTTTTTCGATTATGGCAATCTGTCCAGGCCCTGATGCAGCAAAGCAGCCCCAAACCATGATGCCCCCACCACCATACTTCACAGTTGGGAAGAGGTTTTGATGTTGATGTGCTGTGCCTCTTTTTCTCCACACATAGTGTTGTCTGTTTCTTCCAAACAACTCAACTTTGGTTTCATCTGTCCACAGAATATGTTGCTAGTACTGCTGTGGAACATCCAGGTGCTCTTGTGCAAACTGTAAATGTGCAGCAATGTTTTTTTTGGACAGCAGTGGCTTCCTCCGTGGTATCCTCCCATGAAATCCATTCTTGTTTAGTGTTTTACGTATAGTAGATTCGCTGACAGGGATGTTAGCATATGCCAGAGACTTTTGTAAGTCTTTAGCTGACACTCTAGGATTCTTCTTCACCTCATTGAGCAGTCTGCGCTGTGCTCTTGCAGTCATCTTTACAGGACGGCCACTCCTAGGGAGAGAAGCAGCAGTGCTGAACTTTCTCCATTTATAGACAATTTGTCTTACCGTGGACTGATGAACAGCAAGGCTTTTGGAGATACTTTTATAACCCTTTCCAGTTTTATGCAAGTCAACAATTCTTAATCGTAGGTCTTCTGAGAGCTCTTTTGTGCAAGGCATCATTCACATCAGGCAATGCTTCTTGTGAAAAGCAAACCCAGAACTGGTGTGTGTTTTTTATAGGTCAGAGCAGCTGTAGCCAACACCTCCAATCTCATCTCATTGATTGGACTCCAGTTGGCTGACACCTCACTCCAATTAGCTCTTGGAGATGTCATTAGTCTAGGGGTTCACATACTTTTTCCACCTGCACTGTGAATGTTTACATTGTGTGTTCAATAAAAACATGGTAACATCTAATTATTATTAGTTTAAGCAGACTGTGATTGTCTATTGTTGTGACTTAGATGAAGATCAGATCACTTTTTATGACCAATTTGTGTAGAAATCTATATCATTCCAAAGGGTTCACATACTTTTTCTTGCAACTGTATATTGATGACCTATCATCAGGACCCGCGCCAATCATTTTTTTGAAGAGGAGGTGGAGATCTGCTTGCTCTTTATTATACTATGTGTCTCTTCTCTGGAGACAGGTGTCGGACCCCCGCCAATCAGATATTGATAATCTATCCTGACGATAGGTCATCTATATATTTGGCCTGCACAATACCTTGTGGTCATTGTGGTCATTGAATCTGTTAAAAATCTGTCTAAAATTTCTTTGACCTTCTTTAAAATATTTGGCCCATCACTAATATTACATTTAAATACAACCCAGGAATGTTCGATTTATGGTGGTATAGGAGGGCTGTCTTATCTGTGCGGTCTGTGTGACAATATATCCTATTCTTGTCCATTTTGCGGACAAGAATAGGCACTTCTTCAATGGGGCCTATGAAAAGTGCAGTTTGCACATGGACCACATCCGTGTTTTGTGGATCCACAATTTGCGGACAGCAAAACAAATAAAGTCGTTAGAAGGAGGCCTAAATGTTATGGGCAGTGCAATCTGGCAAAATGATTGTTTATTAGAAATGGTTGATACAATTTAACACTTATGCTACTGAACTTTTGTCCTGATACTGGTCTGATGGAGGTCCAAAATCTTTGTGCATAACTGCAAACCTTTCTGTGCAACATTTAAGAACCATCTTACCCATTATTGGTTCAATTTCTTCATTTGCAAGTGACTATATCAACAATTACCCATTGTAAGTTCACAAAAAGATCAATGCTAATGATAGAGCTAGAACTTGTTACTGTAAATTGAGTGTGCATGCCTAAAAGCCATAGAAATCAATCATCAATTATACCTAGAACTGTGGAGGTGCCATAGTCAGAAAATAATGCTTTGCTTGCTAGAGAGGCTCTAAGAGTGGATGATTCTGATGGAAAGTGTCCATCATATAATTGGAATGATTTTTCAAAGGCTAGTTTTACACATATATTAAAGAAATCTAACAGGTTGTCCTGGCAGAGAACAGCATGCCAGAGTTCTCTGGATCTGGCTAAACCAGATAGTGCCATATGCCTGCTAGAACCTATATCTATATCAAAAGATCAGGGTCTTAGGCCCCAGATGTTTAATTCAGTGACCACCAACTATACAACTATATCACCATCCTTAGTACAGCAATACAGTTGAACTACTTCTCCAGGACTCAAAATCTAATGACTCCCTGTCCTGCCATTCACTCTCGTAGGCCACTGGCCTCTAGGCCTGAAGTCTATGAGACAGCAAAACGGAATACACAGTGGCAAAGCAATTACATCATCGTAACAACCTGAGCTGGGTTTTAGGTGGCTCAATAATGTCATCACAACCACCTGTGCCAAGATGAAGGTAGTGTATTGAGTGCTTTGTGATCACCTGAGATGAGCAGCCACACACTAGGGACACAGACCGGAACAGTACTGTGGGTTGCATCACCGATGGCTGAGGGGAGCAGGGAGTCAGCTAGTATTTCTGGCTTTTTTTTTTTCCTCACTTTGAGGAAAGATAGTATTGGGACACTATGTAAGTGTACTAAGTACTCAAGGCATTATAGGGAGGCACGATTGTGATGAATACCACCCCTCGTGCCCGCTGACGTCAACCACGTCGAGCTCACGAGACCTGGTATGATCACAGGGTTTACCAAAAACGTGAAGTTACGCCCTCCAGAGGAGCACGTAAGGTCAGGCTGGTATAGTTTACACACACACCTCCTGTCCACGCGGGCACAAAGAGGCAACAAGCTGAGAGAGCCTTTTCACTGCCGCAGTGAAAACAGCACGCCCTCAGCTCGGGTAACTGCCACCAGTTTCTCGTTTGATATAAGCCCGGTCCGCTAACGGGATTATATAGGGTCAGAAACCAACCCGCGGTAGCTTATAACTAGGCCAAAACACGGACGTGGGGATTCGAGATACAAGATAGCACAAGATTAAATTATAGATTTAATCGCTGTAAGAGCACACTAGATATGACACAATTTACACAGACAATATATACAGTGGTCTGAGGTTACAGATTAAAGGGTATATGGTTACAACAGGGTTAAGCAGTGTGAAAGTAAGTTACCAAGTATGATGAAAGTTCCTTGTGATGTCCTGAGCTGGAGTCCACATGAAGGGCTGTGATCTCCTGTTATTTCATGGGTCCCTCTAAACACATGTGTAGGATGTGACCCCTCTTCAGAGAAAGACATGCCTACTTGCTGGCACCAGACTTTTAACCTGTAGCCGGCCCATCCCCTCCCTGCCACAGGGAGGGGTCAACCCCCCCTCTTCTGGGCTGACAGCAAATGACCCACTAAACCCTTTAGGGTTCATAGCTCAAGACCAGAGGTTCTCCGGGAGATGGTTCTGGGACTAATGGACCTGCCTGGGTTCCGGCTACAAGTAGAGCCCAAACCTGGTACCGGTATGTGGTTTCTATGGGGAGATATGGGTATCTCCCTACCCCGACTGGGTACGAGTAAACAAAGACAATGGGACCGTACCTCGTGGCCACCGGGACACAAATATGTATCCGGTTTGCGCCTGCGATGGCCAGGCGCTTCATAATTCCTTATGAGAGATAGGTGCCAATATGTCTGGGAAGTCTCATTGATCCGGGGCAAGAGCAGATACCCACAGCAGGGGGTTTTCCTGCAGATTCAGGTGGCTCTCAACTGCTGCACAGAGGTGTGAACTTCTCCTTGAAGCTTGGACCCCCTGAGGGGTGTCTTCCTGGCCAACTGACACTCAGTTGGCTGGGGGGGGGGGAGTGGAAACTTATTTTGCATGTACACTGAATCATGCCAAGAGGTGCATCAAATTACAATCAGGGCTGGGGGCTTTAAAGCAGGGAAATCCTGTGGATTTCCCTACCTCTGCTGTCTGTCAGCAAATGGGGGGTGTGAGGACATGGCTGACAGTAAATATTAATCCATATTCTTCACAACGATAAATACTGGAGCAACACAGGGGGTACTATAAGTACTGGAGGCATTACAAGGGGTGTATACATACTTGGGCACTACAGGGGACGTATACCTACTGTGGGCAATATAAGGGGCATTATACTTACTAGGGGCACTATAGGGGGCATTATACTTACTGGGGGCATTACACAACCAGGCTCAAGTCGAGCATGCATATGTATGGGGCGGATTGGGAGAGATATCTGTCAGCCAAATAAACCCTTAGCCATTAGTTATCTCATGTCTACGACTGGTTTAAGATGCAGAGCACTGTTCATTATCAGTTTTTTTTGTTTCTACTGCGAATAACCCCTTTCCATATTTTATATGGACTATAAGACATTATGAACTAGTGACAACTCCTTACTTAAGCTTTGTAGTTATTAGATCAGCTAATTACATCTCTTTGTAGCCTTCTATTTACAGTCTTCCTCTGAAATACTTGTTCATTAAAGAGTGTATGAATGGCGTGTGTTCTTTACTTCTTACTTTTCCTTCACTTGTGGTTTGGCTGGAGAAGAGCTGTTGCTTCTTTTGTTTACTGAATTTTCCTGCTAGCTGTTACTGGCTTAAGTACATTAAGAGCAACAAAAAAGTTTTAAATGTGCATATAATCTTAAAGTTCTAACTATTCTTTATTATAAGTACCAGATTTACATTTTAATGCTATATGATTTTAAAAAGACTTACTAACCTTATAGATGGAATAAACCTAGACAGGCTTCCTTCACATGCATCAAATTTATCACAGTGGCTCAGGCTGGATGATAAATGTGATACATGGTTAGGTACTTTTGTCTAACTTTATACCAAATAATGGTTGGCTTACTTGGAAACAGAATGTTAATGCAAAATTGTGGCTCAATTTTGGCGTCAAATGTTGCATACTAGACCATGCCGCTTGCATGCAAAGTCACACCCCTTTCATCTCAGACCATGCTCCTTTGGAGTAGGCACAAATAATTTTTAAAAACCTAGATGTATCTAATTGCACCACATTTTGGTGCAAATTATGCCCTAAGATCTTATGCATTCACTTGCTCTATATAACTGAACCACAGAAACAAAGAATATAACAGCAAAAAACATCTTACAGGTCTATAAACATCTTACAGGGTTATAGCCTACCCCTTTTTTTGTGGGGGTACTATTAGGGGCACTTCTTTCAGAAAGAGGTACTATTTATAAACAGCATTCAAAGAAAACTATTTTTAATAATTTTTTGTATTTTTGTTTTTTATTTTAGCAGTACTATGCCAATGAAAATTAAAATGTTGTTTGGTTTCCTATATTAATGTAGCCAAAGTCCTAGCGCATGCGCATGAGACTGAGTAAGAAGGATGGCCCCTTGGTTTTAAGTCCCAACACTTGCGTACATTACGGAGGAGACGGACCTAAGAAATATTCTAAGTCTCCAAGCATGTGCATTAAGGTTGCTGACCCAGAAGTCTTTCTCGGATACCAGATGCAGACGCAAGTTCTCCCCTCAATAAGATGGATGTGATTGGTCCTATTAGGACATCAATCAACACGGGGAAGCACGATGATCGGTGAGCCACAAAGTGAGACTCACCTTTCTGAAATAAAGCATTTGAGACAGGAAGCACTCGTGTTGACAGTAGCTCCATCCCCCTGAAGACGCCGCATCGCGGTGAAACATGTTGGGGGAGCTGTGTCTCTAACGTTTTAATGATTATGGCAGGGCTAAGAAAGGACTAGGGATAGGTGACCTGCAGGCGCCGAGCCCACTGAGGGTCAGTTAGGATAGGAGAGTACAAGTAGTGCGGAGACTGAGAGATTATCAGTTAGGGATACATGTATATAACAAAGGGAAGCCCTTTAGGAGAATGTGTAGCCAAATAAAGGTGCTGCTTAGATGAAAAAAGCCTGGTGTCGGCTGACACTAAGGATATTAAAAGTGTAACAACACAGATTAGATACAAGTGTATCAATACAGATAGATACAAATAGCCTGCACTTGGCCTTTAGTGATACATGGTTCCCTGTATCTAGAAATCAGAGGAACTGCCTTCAAAAGTCCAGCCCTCCATATGTATTTTTAATAATACACTTTATGTTTTTTGTGGTATATTGTTTATTAAAAATAAAAATAAAGGTTATATTTTAAAAACAATACCAGAAACAGGAATTATTGTCGGCAGACTATTGAAATATTCATTTTGATCTCCTGGGTTAGCGGGTCATTTGAAATGTTGCATTACACAACCGGGCTCAAGTCGAGCATGCATATGTATGGGGCGGATTGGGAGAGATAGCTGTCAGCCAAATAAACCCTTAGCCATTAGTTATCTCATGTCTACGACTGGTTTAAGATGCAGAGCACTGTTCATTATCTGTTATTTTCGTTTCTACTGCAAATAACCCCTTTCCATATTTTATATGGACTATAAGACATTATGAATAGGGATGAGCGAACCCGAACTGTATATTTTGGGGTGTCCGTGACACGGACCCGAACCCGAACATTTTCGTAAAAGTCCGGGTTCGGGTTCGGTGTTCGTCGCTTTCTTGGCGCTTTTTCAAAGGCTGCAAAGCAGCCAATCAACAAGCGTCATACTACTTGCCCCAAGAGGCCGTCACAGCCATGCCTACTATTGGCATGGCTGTGATTGGCCAGTGCAGCATGTGACCCAGCCTCTATTTAAGCTGGAGTCACGTAGCGCCGCACGTCACTCTGCTCTGATCAGTGTAGGGAGAGGTTGCAGCTGCGAGATTAGGCAGTGATTAACTCCTCCAAAAGACTTCATTCAGAGATCGATCTGCAGCTGTGGATGATTGAACTGCTGCTATTCAATTGCTCACTGTTTTTAGGCTGCCCAGAGCGTTTTTCATTCACTTTTTTTCTGGGGTGATCGGCGGCCATTTTGTGTCTTGTGGTGCGCCAGCACAAACTGCCACCAAGTACATTTAACCCTCAATAGTGTGGTTATTTTTTGGCTATATCCTACATCAGGGTGAAGCTGTCACACCAAGTGCATTTAACCATCAATAGTGTGGTTATTGTTTGGCCATATACTACATCAGGGGCAAGCTGTCACCAAGTGCATTTAACCCTCAATAGTGTGGTTGTTTTTTGGCTATATCCTACATCAGGGTGAAGCTGTCACACCAAGTGCATTTAACCATCAATAGTGTGGTTAATTTTTGGCCATATACTACATCAGGGGCAAGCTGAGCCTGTCACCAAGTGCATTTAACACTCAATAGTGTGGTTGTTTTTTGGCTATATCCTACATCAGAGTGAAGCTGTCACACCAAGTACATTTAACCATCAATAGTGTGGTTATTTTTTGGCCATATACTACATCAGGGTCAAGCTAAGCCTGTCACTAAGTGCATTTAACCCTCAATAGTGTGGTTGTTTTTTGGCTATATCCTACATCAGGGTGAAGCTGTCACACCAAGTGCATTTAACCATCAATAGTGTGGTTATTTTTTGGATATATCCTACATCAGGGTCAAGCTGTCACACCAAGTGCATTTAACCATCAATAATGTGGTTATTTTTGGGGCATATCCCAGTCTAATTCTGTCTGTAAACGTATACCTGTCACCCAGCGCCTAAATAATAGGCCTCAAATTTATAGTCAGCTAAATCTGTGGTTATTGCTGTAGCTGGGCAAGTTATTTAGTGTCCGTCAAAGCACAGTTTTTGTTCTGGGTTGAAATACAATTCCCAATTTAGCAATTCTCTAAATTAGTGGTTTCTGCTGTATCAGGCCTACTTTAAATTTATCCCTAAAAGGGTATATTAGATTCAAGGTGCAGATAGGGTCATTCTCAATAACTTCACACACACGCTACTGTGCATATCCCAGTCTAATTCTGTCCGTAAACGTATACCTGTCACCCAGCGCCTAAATAATAGGCCTCAAATTTATATTCATCCAAATCTGTCTTTATTGCTGTAGCTGGTCAAGTTATTTAGTGTCCGTCAAAGCACAGTTTTTGTTCTGGGTTGAAATCCAATTCCCAATTTTGCAATTTCCTAATTTAGTGGTTTCTGCTGTATCAGACCTACTTTAAATCTATCCCTAAAAGGGTATATAAGATTCAAGGTGCACATAGGGTCATTCTCAATAACTTCACACACACGCTACTGTGCATATCCCAGTCTAATTCTGTCTGTAAACGTATACCTGTCAACCAGCGCCTAAATAATAGGCCTCAATTTTATAGTCAGCTAAATCTGTGGTTATTGCTGTAGCTGGGCAAGTTATTTAGTGTCCGTCAAAGCACAGTTTTTGTTCTGGGTTGAAATACAATTCCCAATTTAGCAATTCTCTAAATTAGTGGTTTCTGCTGTATCAGGCCTACTTTAAATGTATCCCTAAAAGGGTATATTAGATTCAAGGTGCAGATAGGGTCATTCTCAATAACTTCACACACACGCTACTGTGCATATCCAAGTCTAATTATGTCTGTAAACGTATACCTGTCACCCAACGCCTAAATAATAGGCCTCAAATTTATAGTCAGCTAAATCTGTGGTTATTGCTGTAGCTGGGCAAGTTATTTAGTGTCCGTCAAAGCACAGTTTTTGTTCTGGGTTGAAATACAATTCCAAATTTAGCAATTCTCTAAATTAGTGGTTTCTGCTGTATCAGGCCTACTTTAAATTTATCCCTAAAAGGGTATATTAGATTCAAGGTGCAGATAGGGTCATTCTCAATAACTTCACACACACGCTACTGTGCAGATCCCAGTCTAATTCTGTCTGTAAACGTATACCTGTCACCCAACGCCTAAATAATAGGCCTCAAATTTATAGTCAGCTAAATCTGTGGTTATTGCTGTAGCTGGGCAAGTTATTTAGTGTCCGTCAAAGCACAGTTTTTGTTCTGGGTTGAAATACAATTCCAAATTTAGCAATTCTCTAAATTAGTGGTTTCTGCTGTATCAGGCCTACTTTAAATTTATCCCTAAAAGGGTATATTAGATTCAAGGTGCAGATAGGGTCATTCTCAATAACTTCACACACACGCTACTGTGCAGATCCCAGTCTAATTCTGTCTGTAAACGTATACCTGTCACCCAGCGCCTAAATAATAGGCCTCAAATTTATAGTTAGCTAAATCTGTGGTTACTGCTGTGCCTGTATTAGTGTAATACGGTACCTAAATAGATAGCGAGATAGTGTTAGGTGTCTGTAAAAAAAGGCCTGAATTTGAATTCAATACAAATAATTTTTTTGTTGTTGTGGTGAACGATAACAATGAGGAAAACATCTAGTAAAGGACGCGGACATGGTCATGGTGGTGTTAGTGGACCCTCTAGTGCTGGGAGAGGATGTGGCCGTTCTGCCACAGCCACACGTCCTAGTGTACCAACTACCTCAGGTCCCAGTAGCCGCCATAATTTAGAGCGATATTTGGTGGGGCCCAATGCCGTTCTAAGGATGGTAAGGCCTGAGCAGGTACAGGCATTAGTCAATTGGGTGGCCGACAGTGGATCCAGCAGGTTCACATTATCTCCCACCCAGTCTTCTGCAGAAAGCGCACAGATGGCGCCTGAAAACCAAGCCCATCAGTCTGTCACATCTCCCCCATGCATACCAGGGAAACTGTCTGAGCCTCAAGTTATGCAGCAGTCTTTTATGCTGTTTGATGACTCCGCTGGCAGGGTTTCTCAAGGGCATCCACCTAGCCCTTCCACAGCGGTGGAAGACATAGAATGCACTGACGCACAACCACTTATGTTTCCTGATGATAAGAACATGGGAATACCACCTCAGCATGTCTCTGATGATGACGAAACACATGTGCCAACTGCAGGAGGTCAGGGATCAAGACTGGGTGGAAGACGATGCAGGGGACGATGAGGTCCTAGACCCCACATGGAATGAAGGTCGTGCCACTGACTTTCACAGTTCGGAGGAAGAGGCAGTGGTGAGACCGAGCCAACAGCGTAGCAAAAGAGGGAGCAGTGGGCAAAAGCAGAACACCCGCCGCCAAGAGACTCCGCCTGCTACTGACCGCCGCCATCTGGGACCGAGCACCCCAAAGGCAGCTTCAAGGAGTTCCCTGGCATGGCACTTCTTCAAACAATGTGCTGACGACAAGACCCGAGTGGTTTGCACGCTATGCCATCAGAGCCTGAAGCGAGGCATTAACGTTCTGAACCTTAGCACAACCTGCATGACCAGGCACCTGCATGCAAAGCATGAACTGCAGTGGAGTAAACACCTTAAAAACAAGGAAGTCACTCAGGCTCCCCCTGCTACCTCTTCTGCTGCTGCCGCCTCGGCCTCTTCTGCTTTCGCCTCGGCCTCTTCTGCTGCCTCCGCCTCGGCCTCTTCCTCCGCCTCTGGAGGAACGTTGGCACCTGCCGCCCAGCAAACTGGGGATGTACCACCAACATCACCACCTCCGTCACCAAGCATCTCAACCATGTCACACAGCAGCGTTCAGCTCTCCATCTCACAAACATTTGAGAGAAAGCGTAAATTCCCACCTAGCCACCCTCAATCCCTGGCCCTGAATGCCAGCATTTCTAAACTACTGGCCTATGAAATGCTGTCATTTAGGCTGGTGGACACAGACAGCTTCAAACAGCTCATGTCGCTTGCTGTCCCACAGACCAGTAAGCAGGCCAGGGACGCTATATCTCCCTAACTGCACACTGGGTAAATGTAGTGGCAGCTGGGCCCCAGGCGGAGAGCTGTTTGGCGCATGTCCTTCCGCCGCCAAGGATCGCAGGGCAACATTCTTTGCCTCCTGTTGCCACCTCGTCCTTCTCGGCTTCCTCCTCCTCTTCTTCCACCTGCTCATCCAGTCAGCCACACACCTTCACCACCAACTTCAGCACAGCCCGGGGTAAACGTCAGAAGGCCATTCTGAAACTCATATATTTGGGGGACAGGCCCCACACCGCACAGGAGTTGTGGCGGGGTATAGAAGAACAGACCGACGAGTGGTTGCTGCCGGTGAGCCTCAAGCCCGGCCTGGTGGTGTGCGATAATGGGTGAAATCTCGTTGCAGCTCTGGGACTAGCCGGTTTGACGCACATCCCTTGCTTGGCGCATGTGCTGAATTTGGTGGTGCAGAAGTTCATTCACAACTACCCCGACATGTCAGAGCTGCTGCATAAAGTGCGGGCCGTCTGTTCGCGCTTCCGGCGTTCACATCCTGCCGCTGCTCGCCTGTCTGAGCTACAGCGTAACTTCGGCCTTCCCGCTCACCGCCTCATATGCGACGTGCCAACCAGGTGGAACTCCACCTTGCACATGCTGGACAGACTGTGCGAGCAGCAGCAGGCCACAGCTAACTGCACCACCACCTGATACGCAACGTGTTAGCAGGAGGCAACATTTCACTAACATGGTGGAACAGTACGGTGTAAACCACCCCTCCACGTACTGACTGATGGTTTGGCCCCATTCAACTTCTGGGTCTCTAAATTGTCCACGTGGCCAGAGCTAGCCTTTTATGCCTTGGAGGTGCTGGCCTGCCCGGCGGCCAGCGTTTTGTCTGAACGTGTATTCAGCACGGCAGGGGGCGTCATTACAGACAAACGCAGCCGCCTGTCTACAGCCAATGTGGACAAGCTGACGTTCATAAAAATGAACCAGGCATGGATCCCACAGGACCTGTCCATCCCTTGTGCAGATTAGACATTAACTACCTCCCCTTAACCATATATTATTGTACTCCAGGGCACTTCCTCATTCAATCCTATTTTTATTTTCATTTTACCATTATATTGCGAGGCAACCCAAAGTTGAATGAACCTCTCCTCTGTCTGGGTGCCGGGGCCTAAATATATGCCAATGGACTGTTCCAATGTTGGGTGACGTGAAGCATGATTCTCTGCTATGACATGCAGACTGATTCTCTGCTGACATGAAGCCAGATTCTCTGTTATGGGACCTCTCTCCTCTGCCTGGGTGCCTGGGCCTAAATATATGACAATGGACTGTTACAGTGGTGGCTGACGTGAAGCCTGATTCTCTGCTATGACATGCAGACTGATTCTCTGCTGACATGAAGCCAGATTCTCTGTTATGGGACCTCTCTCCTCTGCCTGGGTGCCTGGGCCTAAATATATGACAATGGACTGTTGCAGTGGTGGCTGACGTGAAGCCTGATTCTCTGCTATGACATGCAGACTGATTCTCTGCTGACATAAAGCCAGATTCTCTGTTATGGGACCTCTCTCCTCTGCCTGGGTGCCTGGGACTAAATATCTGACAATGGACTGTTACAGTGGTGGGTGACGTGAAGCCAGATTCTCTGCTATGGGACCTCTCTCCAATTGATATTGGTTAATTTTTATTTATTTTATTTTTATTTTTATTCATTTCCCTATCCACATTTGTTTGCAGGGGATTTACCTACATGTTGCTGCCTTTTGCAGCCCTCTAGCTCTTTCCTGGGCTGTTTTACAGCCTTTTTAGTGCCGAAAAGTTCGGGTCCCCATTGACTTCAATGGGGTTCGGGTTCGGGACGAAGTTCGGGTCGGGTTCGGATCCCGAACCCGAACATTTCCGGGAAGTTCGGCCGAACTTCTCGAACCCGAACATCCAGGTGTTCGCTCAACTCTAATTATGAACTAGTGACAACTCCTTACTTAAGCTTTGTAGTTATTAGATCAGCTAATTACATCTCTTTGTAGCCTTCTATTTACAATCTTCCTCTGAAATACTTATTCATTAAAGAGTGTATGAATGGCGTGTGTTCTTTACTTCTTACTTTTCCTTCACTTGTGGTTTGGCTGGAGAAGAGCTGTTGCTTCTTTTGTTTACTGAATTTTCCTGCTAGCTGTTACTGGCTTAAGTGCATTAAGAGCAACAAAAAAGTTTTAAATGTGCATATAATCTTAAAGTTCTAACTATTCTTTATTATAAGTACCAGATTTACATTTTAATGCTATATGATTTTAAAAAGACTTACTAACCTTATAGATGGAATAAACCTAGACAGGCTTCCTTCACATGCATCAAATTTATCACAGTGGCTCAGGCTGGATGATAAATGGGATACATTGTTAGGTACAAAATTGTGGCTCAATTTTGGCGTCAAATGTTGCATACTAGACCATGCCGCTTGCATGCAAAGTCACACCCCTTTCATCTCAGACCATGCTCCTTTGGAGTAGGCACAAATAATTTTTAAAAACCTAGATGTATCTAATTGCACCACATTTTGGCCCTAAGATCTTATGCATTCACTTGCTCTATATAACTGAACCACAGAAACAAAGAATATAACAGCAGAAAACATCTTACAGGTCTATAAACATCTTACAGGGTTATAGCCTACCCCTTTTTTTGTGGGGGTACTATTAGGGGCACTTCTTTCAGAAAGAGGTACTATTTATAAACAGCATTCGAAGTACACTATTTTAAATAATTTTTGGATTTTTGTTTTTTATTTTAACAGTACTATGCCAATGAAAATAAAAATGTTGTTTGGTTTCCTATATTAATGACTTATCCGCAGAATAGGTCATCAATATTAGATTGACAGGGGTCCGACTCTAGGCACCCCCACTTCTCATCTGCTTGAAGGGATCTGCACACCGTGGACATTGCAGTAGCAGTGCAGTGTAATTACAGTTGCTTCATCCCATTCACTTTCACTTGGGCAATGTTGGCGGTTTAGGACAGTGATTGACTGCAGTAGTGACCTTCCATATACCTCCTGCATGTCACAGTATTGGTGAAGTGCACACTAATGTGGCAGCATACGGCATTTGACTGCTGCAGCCAATCACTGTACTTAGAGGTGGCTGAGGACAATGACGGCGCATCCATAGACATCATTGCTGCTATTTCTAAAAGCACAGCTATTGTTAGAAATTGGCCGCAGAATGGCCGCAGAAAAAATTCTTGAAGCAACTTGTTCTTTGAGAAGATTCTTTTGTTTATTCAGAGACCACAGCAGCAAGACAGCATTGACATAAATATAAAAGTCAGGCAGATTATAGCATGAAGATGAAAGTGTGAAGCAGCAGGGGAAAAGATAGTACTAGCTTATAACCCCCGAGACATAGTTTCTTATACCCCGGATACAAAGAAATAATTAGTATTATAATTCAGATTTTCTGCAGTATGCTGCAGTCCATAAACTTCAATGTTACTTACACAGATTACATCATTATTGAAACGTAACCATTGATCAACGTAAGTTACACCTACAACAACTTCTAATTGGACAATAAATCTAGTTAATCCATCTGTTACAGCAGTGGGTGAAATATACCAATTTTTTTGTGTAAGGTACACCTGCACTGCATACATGATAGAAAAATTCATATAGTTAATCCGTCTGTTAGATTTGTGGGTGACATATTCCCATTCTTGTTGTGAGGTACACCTACACTGCCTACCTGACAGGGAAATAAATATACCATATTTTTCACTTTGTACAATGCACTTTTCCCCCCCCAAAAAAAGTGTGGGGGGGGGGGGGAATGGCAGTGCGTCTTATAAAGATAATGGTGAGCTTTTTAAATGTCTGACACTGATGCTGCACAGAGCGGCCTGTGATGTATCTGCAGGGAGGGAGGAGGGGCTAGAGGCCGGAAACTGCTGTTTAACTCGCGGCGGGGCCCAGTGCAGTCACTTTACTCCATTACACCGGGTCATCTTATGCTGGTCACAGTATCATATGTGTCACAGCATATTGTCCCTGAGTGAATAGTGACCCCCGTTATATAAGATGCTATATGTGTGTCCCCCACACCTCCCCCATAGCAGTGTATCATCCACACACACCCATAACAGTGCATCATACACAGACCCCCCCCCCCCCCCCTAAACAGTTTCATACACAAATCCCCATAACAGGGTCCTTCACAGATATCACCATAACAGTGTATTATCTTCAGATCCCCCATAAGTGTCATCCACAGATACCCCATAACAGTGTCATCCACAGATCTCCCCATAACAGTGTAATCCACAGATCCCCAATAACAGTGTCATCCACAGATCCCCCATAACATTGTCATCCCCAGATGCCCCCATAACAGTGTGTCATCCACAGATCCCCCCACAACAGTGTCATCTACAGATCTCCCATAACAGTGTCATCAACAGACAACCATTAGTTCAAAACCCACCAAAAGTACTCCTTTTGGTTAAAAAAAATTTTTTTCTTATTATCCTCCTCAAAAATCTAGGTGCGTCTTATGAAGTGAAAAATACAGTAGTTAATCTATTTGTTAGTTCGGTGACATAATTTTTGTGTGAGTTACACCTGCATTACGTACATGGCAGGGAAATTAATATAGTTAATCCATATATTAGATTGGTAGGTGACATATTCCCATTGTTGTTGTGAGGTACACCTACACTGCATACAGGGAAATAAATATAGTTAATCCATCTGTTAGTTCGGTGGGTGAAATATACCCAATTTTGGTGTGAGGTACACCTGCATTGTACATGTCAGGGGAAAATAATATAGTTAATGTTTCTGTTAGTTCAGTGGGTGACCTCAAAGAATGAGGAGAGCATCAAATAAGGGACATGGCCCTGGTTGTGGTGCTGCTGAGGTTGGTGGAGCTGTTGCAGGGAGAGGACGTGGTCAATCTGTGCCAGCTACACCCCCAAATGAAACACCTTCCTCAGGTGCACATAGGCAACAGAACGTTCAGCGTTATTTTGTAGGCCCGAATACAGTGTACAAATGGTGAGGCCAGAACAAGTAGAGGTGGTAGTAGATTGGGTGGCTGACAGTGCCTCCAGTTTCTTCACATTGTCTTCCACCCAATCCCCTGCTGAAAGCACAGAGTTGGCACCTGCAGCCCATGGGCATCTGTCTCTCACCTCACCCCCTTGCAAATAAGCCAAGCAGTCTGAGCCTCAAGTCATCCAGCAGTCTCTTATGCTTTTTGATGACTCTGCTGGCAGGGTTTCCATGGGCCGTCCACATAGCCCTGCCCCATAAGTGGAAAAGATTGAGTGCACAGATGCTCAACCAGTTCTGTTTCAGGAAGTGAACATGGGAGGAACACCGCAGCAAGTGTCTGATGATTACGAAACACAAGTGCCAACTGATGCTGCTTTCTGCAGTGTGCAAACCGGCAAAGATGGCAGGGGTGAAGAGTGGGTGGAAGAAGATGTGGAGGATGATGAGGTCCTAGACCCCACATGGAATCAAGTCACACAGCCCCAGCAGCACAACAACAGAAGGAGCAGGGTGCAAAAGCAGAGTGGCCGTCCCCTAGCCAGTACATCAGCTACTGCCCACCGCACCCAGGGACTGAGCACACCAAAGCCAGCTCCAAGGAGTTCCCTGGCGTGGCAGTTCTTCAGACAATGTGCTGATTACAAGAAGCGAGTGGTTTGTACGCTGTGCAATCAGAGCCTGAAGCGAGACATAAATGTTCTAAACCTGAGCACCACCTGCATGACCAGGCATCTAAATGCAAAGCACGAGCTGCAGTGGAGTAAACACATCAAAAACCACAAAAGATCTCAGGCTCCTCCTGGTCTCTCTTCTGCTGCAGTCTCGGCCTCTTCCTCCCACTCTGGAGTGACAGTGGCACCTTTTTCCCCGATATGTCAGAGCTGCTGCAGAAAGTGCGGGTCATCTGTGCGTGCTTTTGGCGTTCTCACTATGCTGATGCTCACCTATCAGCGCTGCAGCGTAACTTTGGCCTTTCCACCCACCACTTCATATGCGACGTACCCGCAAGGTGGAACTCCACCTTGCACATGCTGGAGAGACTGTGCGAGCAACAGCAAGCGATAGTGGAGTTTCAGCTGCAGCACGCATGGGTGAGTTGCTCTGCGGAACAACACCAGATCACCACCAATGAGTGGGCCTCCATGCGGGACGTGTGTGCCGCTATTTCGAGTATTTCATCAACATGACGGTGTCCTCAGTGTTACTATCCCACTTCTATGTCTCCTTGAAAAAACACTTGGGGCGATGATGGAAAAAAATGTGGCACAGGATAAAGAGGAGGAGGAAGAGGGATTATTTCCACGGTTATCAGGCCAGTCATTCACAAGTGACTCGGAGGGTGGGTTCCTGGACCAACAGAGGCCAAGTACAAAACTGTCCAGCACAGTTCTGTAGGAGGAGGATGAGGAGAAGGAAGAACTGTGGCACCCAAAGCAGCTCATGGGCATCAGTGGAGCGTGGCTGGGGGGATACAGAGGACACAGACGATACACCTCCCACAGAGGACACCTTGTCGTCGCCTCTGGACAGCCTGGCACACATGAGCGACTACATGCTGCAGTGCCTGCGCAATGACCGCTGAGTTGCCCACATTCTATCCAGTGCTGATTACTGGGTGGCCACCCTGCTGGATCCCCGCTACAAGGACAACATGCCATCCTTAATTCCGTCATTGGAGCGTGATCGGAGGATGCGCGAGTAAAAGCCCAAGCTGGAAGACATGCTGCTTATGGCATTCCCACCTGACAATGGGGGCTCAGTGGAAGCACAAGATGAAGGCAGAGGAGGAGAAAGAAGTCACCAATGCAGCTGGGTCGCTGCCAGAACCTCAGAAGGGAGGGTTAGAATGGCCAAAATGTGGAAAAGCTTTGTCAGCACGCCACAACAACCAGCACCACCAGTTGATATGGAACGTCTTAGCAGGGGGCAGCATTTAAGCAACATGGTGGAACAGTACGTGTGTACGCGCCTACACATACTGACTGAGGGGTCTCCATCAACTTCTGGGTCTCCAAATTGGGCACATGGCCTGAGCTTGCCCTTTACGTCTTGGAGGTGCTGGCCTGCCCTGCGGCCAGTGTATTGTCCGAAAGTGTGTTTAGCATGGCGGGGGGGGGGGGTGATCACAGACAAGCGCGGCCGTCTGTCCATAGCCAATGTGGACAAGCTCACTTTTATTAAAATGAACCAGGCATGGATCCCACCCAGCCATTGTTATACTTCAGCTCACTTTCTCTTTGCATTCTCTTTTCTATTGGCTACCTCCTCCTCCTCCACCACCACTTACTGACTTAAATGAAAAACATGAAATAATGGTAAATAGCCCAAATCCTTTAAATAAAAATCTTGTTAAAGAACAGTAATTTGAAAAGTTATTGATAGTATTAAACTATGTAAATTGTAAAATTTCTTCAAAACTATAGCTATTGCAAAGTGCTGTAAAAGAAAAGGCAATCAGTTATTTCTGCGGCAAGCATTGCCTGTCAATATATTTCTGCTGTCCTGGCTGAAAGGGTGTAGCATTGCATTCCAGACATGAATGGCCCATCATGGACAGACTGGATCTGTCAGTGGGAAAACCATTCTTACATAGTGTTTCACTGTTCTGTTTTGGAGAAGAGGAACTCGACCACAGGAACCCCAAGTTTGTTATTTGGAGATAACCCCTTTAAGGATATCATGTCAGTGTGCCTTGCTTATTATTATTTTTTTTTAAGTGCATATATTAGTTTTTGAGGCATCTCTTCTGTAAGTTTAAAATGTATTTAAAAAAAACACTAGAGGACTTTGCTTTTTAACTTTTGTTGGCCTATTATTAGCATATGTGATAGAAATACACATCAGTGCCATGTGAAATAGCTTCAGGAATCATCCCCCATCTCATACAACAAAAAAATAGGTTTAAAAGAAAATTGTTTATATAAAGCCATAATAGTTCAACTTGTTGAAGGACAAGTTTCTATTTACATTTTGCATCACTTATTCTTTTCTCTTCTATGTATGTGTCAGAAAAGTTTATGATATTTTGAAATATTTTTGAATATGTACATTTTTAAGTAAAAAAAATATTTAAAAGCAAACGCACATGGTTAGACAAGTTAAATAGCATCTCTCAGCATGATCAGCCTTAGTAAACCAGACATATTGTCTGGTAGGGTTGATCACACTTAGTGCACAGACCCCTATTTTTCAGCAATTCAATGTGTCTTTTTTTTTTATTATCACTTGTTTATGCTAATGAGATGCTCAGAGTACTAAGGGGCAGGCCTAGCCCCTCAGAGCAACTCTTCAATTTTGCCTTTCTTCCTCATTCACACCAGGGCTAGGCATCATCAATGTTCCGATGCCTGGCGCTGAAATCTTGCGCATGATTAAAGAGGACCTTTCACCAGAATAAAGTATCTAAACTGACTATACAGACGTGTAGAGCGGCGCCCAGGGATCCCCCTGCACTTAGTGTTATCCCTGGGCGCCGCTCCGTTCTCCGGTTATAGCCTCCGGTATGTTCATAGTTAGGCTCCACCCAGGGGAACCTGCCGCGGTCTCCTTCTCCTATGCTGTAGCGCTGGCCAATCGCAGTGCTCAGCTCATAGCCAGAGGACCTTTTTCTGGTGAAAGGTCCTCTTTAAGTGAGATTTCCCAGCAAGAAACTCATCAGTTTGAGTGGGGTCCTTGCATTCAGCATGATCAATCTTACCAGGCAGTATGCAAAGTGTAGCAGAAAAACTGCTTACATGCTGAGATCTCCATATGTGATGAATTTTGACATTCATAAATCATATATTCTCTATATTGGTCTCACACATAAAATATGAACATGTCTACAAACAGTAGGGACAATAATAATAGGGATTCAACACTTTTTACCTGGTAACGGATAACTTAAAGGTCCACTGCCTAATAATGATCATTACAAAACCTAATGCAGCCATAACTCATTAACCTTTATCTGTTATATCTGATGAAGAAGTTTCTACCAAGTTCTTCTCATACAAAACAGGACTAAATTGCTGAGAATTCTGCACATGTTTTGAAATATAATACACTTCATTATCACGTTTCTTGTGTGTAATACAAAAACAAGTTAAACATTTACACCTTTATTTGTCTAGACACACTACCGGGAACTTGATAGATGCTCTGCTCAGTGAATGAGAAAAAAATAATCAGTAATTACAAATGACAGGTATATAAAGCCCATGGCTCATGCTATTTTAGTACACATGCCCTGCAAAAATTACCTACCTTTACTGCATATATTTTATAAGTAATGTTGTCACTTATTTTTACCTGAAAATATCCTCTATGAATTACCTTACCTATGTTAGTAGCTTCACTGGACTATGAGGAAAGGAGGAAGTGAATATTACTAGTGATACCTTCAGACCAAATACTACTGAACTGTTGACTTGTTGAGTTTCTTCTTCATTTTTCTAGTCTTAAGCTGACCATACAGATGTAGCCAAACTAATAGCGCCTTTACATGGCCCGATGTAGCAAGCGATAGTCAGGAAGGAAACGTACAATTACATGCAGTGATCTCCTTCACAATATGGGGAGGAGCAATCACTAATGCCATTGCTCGCCCTTATACTGAATCATTGTTTGTCAGCAGAAGAGCGCTGTTAAGACACCATGATCTACTGCCGGCAAATGATTTAGGTGACTGGACAACAAACCTATTACTCGATAAATGGCGGAACCTTTATACAGGCAGATTAACGCTAATGAGCGTCAGTTCTAACTCTCGTTAGCGATAATCTGCCCGAACATCGGACAGTGTAAAGGACCCTTTAAAGGAATGTCACAGTTTTATCTCATGACAAAAGCCTTTGAAATCCATTGAAAAAGTAAATTAACATTTTCTTGCCATTGTTTACTTACCGCATTAGCAGATCCTTTTAGCTTTGCTACATCTGTACATTAAGGATTTCAGACCTCTGTTTTCTGGATCATTTCTCATTCATGATTTGTTACGGAAAGTTAATGATGACAATGATGTAAGTTAAGAAGAGCAAAATGTTAAGGAATGCAAGCTATGTACAATAAATGCTAAATGTACAGACTTCTACCATGATGTGGACAAATGCTCTACATGAGTCACAAATATACTCACCATTAGTGAACTGGTGGAAGTGTATAGTGCAGATGTGATTGCTCCTAACACTGCTAGTCAGATAGCTCTATGGCACCAATGTTTATGATAACAAATGGAAAGCCTTGCATAATTTAATACTTTGAGCCAAGGTTGCTCTTCAACTCATAATCTGGCACTTTTTGGTAGATGGTTGTAGGATGTTCATATCCTTTCATAACATAGTGACAACATGTCTGACTAGGCAAAAAGGTTGACTGGATGAGGAACAACAAAAATATGAAATTATAGATGCGTTTTATGAGGAACTAAGATAAATTAACACATGAGTGAAACCTGAAAATTGCAGCAAATTCAGATTGTCCTATCAAAGACTTGTAAATAGCAAGAAGAACAGAATTTTTAAGAGATGTGACTCATGTACGTTTATTATGAGAATGTCAGAAAGCAAAGTGATTGACAAGGAAAACAAATAGTAGAATAAGTCATGTTATCGGGTAATATAGATGAAGGTGGATAATTGATAACAGAGAAAACAATTGTAAAGGATCCAAAATGTACCAATATCAACAAAATGAACCGTTAGCTTTGGAAATCCTAAACCTGAATATATCAATTTCACAATATCTGGTTAGCTGGTCGTATAAATGAGATAGTTAACAGCTGATTGAGATCTCCTGACAATAATCTTTGTAAAGATACAGCCCAACTGTTCCCCTTCATACTGCATTCAACTTAAATGTAAGACTGAACATTTACGCTACTTGGAAGACATTAGAGAACAAATGTCCTTAAGTTAGTCAATCCTTAATAAAGGAGGATTGTGGCTTATCCCATTCTGGCCAATTAAAGGACAGAAAGATGTCTGATAACTGCTATAATCGGTTAGACATGTGCAACATTTTTCCGCCACAAAACTTGAGTAGCAGATTTAATAAATGTCCCCCATAGTTATTTTCTCTGGTGTACAGTATTAGTAGTGCACATCTACAATGCACAAATGTCCTAGAGACTTTTCTTCACTTCAGGCAGTAGAGTCATCAGTATTAAAATAAATATGTCTGCACAAAGGATACCATTGATTCACGACCCTTCGTTTTATTAACAACTGACGAGCAATTGAGAATCTGTGATCTTAATGGAGTGATATGTGAGAATACCAAGATTATAAGTACCAATAAAAAAAAAACCTGAGAATCTTGGAAAGAAAATACACCTATCTTTGTAAATTTTTGTGAAGTTTTCATGTTCTCCTCAAGTCTGCATAGATATTTCTGCAACCTTTTAAATGACACGAGTGAATTTGCCGCAAGATGTCCACATTTAATTTAAAACAACAGTGGTTGTATCTATTAAAGAGCTGTTTAAAATGTCCGTAGATTGATTTCTTTTACTTTAGGAATATCTAATTAACAAGATGGTTTCATAAAATAATATTTGCTGTAAAGCAAAGTAAGGGCACAATTCACATTGTTAACATATTTGGCTATAATGTTTATAATATTAATTGAATTTTCCTTCTGAGGTATTATGTTATTGCAGCTGCACAGCTCATGAACAACCTTAGGATACGTTATTGAAATTTCTGACTGGACTTTTTGTTATTCTAGCTGCATAAATATGTTATCTAAGATTTGTTTGGCGTATCAAGCCAACGTGTACGTTTTTAGAAATAATGCCATTTGACTTAAATTGAAAGTTGAAACACTATGAAATGAAATTAAAACATTCACAAGGGAATGCATGTAAGCTTGGGGGAAGAGAGGTAAGAGGATTCACAGTTTTTTTTAAGGGGAGCTCATTCACATATCTTTGGGCAGGTGAAAAAAGCATGTATTAGCAAACTTTTGCTCTTGTTCCCACCAAAATACTTTAATGGAAACAAAATAGAAAATGTAATTTGTGCAAAAAACAAAACTCTAATGTTTCATAATGCTCAGTCAGTATACAACTTATAAAATTATTGTGTCCGCAAAGCAAATTTTATCCTTTCTGCTGAGTTGAAATGTGAATTTCCCTTCATCGCATCCTGAGATGGAAAATATAGATACATGGCACAAATTTCTACATTTTACAATTTTACAAGTTGCTTTGTTTAAAAACCTTATTTCCAATGAAAATATGTCATGTGCTGCAGTTAATTTTCTATTGACCCCATCCTGACAAAGCCAATTTTATATTTCCTCCTTTTAGGTTTTTTCCCTCCTAGTTTTTTAAGTGCTATACATTTATAACTTTTTTAATTTTCCATCACCATAGTCTTTGAACAGTTATTTTTTTTATCAGAACAGTAGAAAAAATCCAGCAGTAGGCTCAGGATAAAATTAAATTTCTTTATTTCTTCATTATAAAATCTATAGGCTGACCAGACACGCAAGGTCTACACGTTTCGACTGTACATCTTCAGTCATGATTAAGATGTACAGTCGAAAATGTAGAACTTGCCTGTCTGGTCAGCCTATGGATTTTATAATGAAGAAATAGAGAAATTGGATTTTATCCTGAGCCTACTGCTAGATTTTTTTCTACTGTTCTGATTGATTCCTGGTCCGGTATCCGTGCATGGCTAAGGAGGACGGTGACAGAGCTGAAATCCCTTTTTTCATAAATTTAGTTTTTTTTGTTTCATATAATGTATTGCAAAACTATAAAAAATAAATAAATTGTGTGGTGATATAGTATAGGGACAGAAACACAATTCTGTCATTGTTTTTAGGGTTTCACTTTTACGACATACAGTATGCGGTGAACATGTCATGACAAACTTATTCTTTGGATCAGTATGATTACTTTTGTTTTGTCTTACTATATAAAAAAATATGAAGAAAAAATTGTAATAAAAAAATACACCCATGGCACCCATAGCTTTTTATTTTTCTGTCAAAAGAAATGTTTGAGGGCTTATTTTTTGTGGGATGGTCTATTGATTTTATTGTTACCTTTTAGATCCCAACATATAGTTACATATTACGTTTTGATAGCTTTTTGTTTGATTTTTTGAGTTAAAGCAATTTTTTATGATCTTCACAGCACGTAATAAATGATGTGATATTTTAATATTTCAGACATTTTCATATGTGTTGATATTAGGTATGTTTATTTTTTACTAGTTTTTAATTAGAGGCTTTTTTTAAGTTTTTCAATGCACCGTGGTGCACCATCGCTCTGTTATAACTCCACCTTTTGTTTGATTGACAGTTCCTGTTTTTCAGAACAAGTAGGTATGACACAGGAAAGTCTGATCCACAATAAAGCGGCCTGAATGTATCAATAATATTTCCCAGATGTTATGTGACCAGAGCCACAGGTTAAACTATGCTTTTTGCAGTAAAGGGAGTGCACTTAGTGCCAGCAGTAAGTCTAAAAATGACATAGAAAACAAGATGCAAAGATAAGCCGCACTCACCATTCGTGTTCACGCTTCTTTATTGTAGGGTATATTGCGGGGGCAGACTCACATGGAGTATCAATCCACAGCGACGGCCGTTTCGCGGTGCGACCGCTTCCTCCGGCTGTTTGATCCACTCTGGGAATCAAGTGTGTGCTAGTTTATAGCGTCATTTGGGGGAGGGGTCAGCTGACCCATCACTCAATCACCCTTGACGCTGCACCACCTGCACACACCTGAAACACAGGTGCATCGATACATTAGTGCATGTTTCAATTTAAAAACAATACTGACACAAATGAAACAATAGTTACAGAAAGTGACACATAGTTTGCGAATGATATCTAGACACATGGAAGGGTACATAAATATAAATGAAAGGGATGCAAAAGTTAATGCAACAATATATAAATACAAAAATGTATAAATATATATACAGTGACTAAAGATAATCTAAGGTGTATTCATAAGAGAATCATAATTACATGGCGTCCTACTCAATGAATGCTGCCAAATCATCGCGTTCGTTCAAGCCTAAACAACCTGTGGCATCAGTCTTAATAATATACAGAGCTTCCTTCTGGAGCAAGGTACGGTGTCTATCACCTCCCTGAATTGGTGGGGGGACATGTTCTAGGCCCGCAAATCGCAAGACACTTGTGTATCCCCCATGTTGGCACCGTACATGCTCAATTAGGCGAGTACGTCCCTTGCCTGTTTTAATTGAGTTACGATGTTCTCGTACCCGCTCCATTAAGGATCTCTTGGTTTTACCTATATAAAAGGATCCACATACACAAATTAACACATAGACTACGTGCGTCGTTCTACAGTTGATAAATTGATGCACACAGTGTTCCAGACCTCCAGAGAAAAAATGGCGGCCTCTAAACATGTATCCGCACAGGGAGCAGTCACCTTGCGATGGTTGCCAACCGGCTTACCGAGTGACAACCAATCGCGCGGTTTCTGCTTGCTGTAACGGCTACGCACCAAAATTTCCCTAAACGCGCGACATAGTTTGAAGACTAATATGGGTTTCTGATCTGTAAATTCAGCCAAATCATCCTCTGCCTTTAAGATTTCCCAATTATTTAATATTGTTTTCTTTATATAGTCTGCCATAGGGCTGTATTTGAACACAAACACAAATCTGTCTTTTTTCTCTGCGCCACTATCCATCCCACTTTTTCTGCATTTCATTAGTGATTGTTGTGTGTGGGTTTTAGCCCTCTCTAGGGCTGTATCTAACTGCTCTGGTGGATATCCGCGCTAGATCAATCTGTTCCTCAGTTCATACGCCTGTCTCAGGAATATTGTATCCTGACTATTAATACGCCTAAGTCTTAAAAACTGTCCATAAGGGACTGATTTAATTACGCTACGTGGGTATTTGTGGCAGTGGGTTTGCGATACCCTTCGGTACATAAGGCACCATCCTCTACAACAACACAAACGTCCAGGAACTCGACGGTCATACCCCCAAAATTGAGGGTGAACATCATGTTCATGTCGTTCGTGTCGTTAAGATGTGCCACAAAATGCTCACACTGCTCCTGGGTTCCCGACCACACCATGAAGACATCATCCACGTAGCGCAAAAACAGACGTATGTGACTGAGGAAAGGGTTAGACGTTGAGAATATATATCTATCTTCGAATCTGCCCAGGAATATATTCGCAAAGGTACACGAGACAGGTGTCCCCATGACCGTTCCAAAGATTTGCCTATACCACTGGTCATTGAAGAGAAATGTATTGTTCTATAAAATTAACAAAAGTGATTCTTCTACAAATTCACTGAACTGACGGCTCCTTCCCAAATGTTCAATAAGTTCAAGGACTGCGTTTACACCTCCACGATGTGGAATCCGGGTGTAAAGATTAACCACATCCAGGGACGCCAAACTCCAACCCTCCTGCCACTGGAAGCCATAAAGGGCCAGGAGGAAGTCGTTGGTGTCACCGAGATACATGGGAAACTTAAATAGAACAGGACGCAGTAACCAATCTAGGTACCTCGACAAGGGGTTCAGTCACTGACCCAACCCCCGCCACAATAGGACGTCCAGGGGGATGGGTCAGCGACTTGTGCACCTTAGGGAGAAAATACCAAGAGGGTCTATTCGGAAAGGAAGGAACCAATTTGTCAATGGTAGATCCATGGAGGACACCTGCCTCAATGTACCTCTGCAACAGGTCCACCAATTTGGACCTCATTTCGGGAATAGGATCAGAGAGTAATTTCTTGCATGTCAACCATCATTCAACTGCCTTTCCGCCTCAGTGACATAAAAATCACGTGACATAACAACAACGTTACCCCCCTTGTCCGCCGGCTTGATAATGAGGTCCGAGTTACGCAGCCATTGTATGGCAGTAAGTTGCCTCTTATTCAAATTCTCCTTCTACTTTTGGATATATTAAGGCCTTTGTATCTCTCAAAATCCTCTTATAAAATACATCAATTATCGAGCCGGTGGGCATAGGGGGGCAAAAAGAGGATGGAATACCTCCTCTGAAACTGCTATGTGGGGTGGGTGGTGCCGAGTCAGGGCTTAGATCCGTGTCTGCCAAAAATTCTAGACAGGCTATTTCTTGTGCATTAAACGGTTCAGAGATATTATAACCCAGAGGATCAATATCCACAGGTTTGTCTCCTTCCCTTACAATATACTGGGAGACCGAGGCCTTATTGAAATGCTTCTTTAAATACAGTTTACGTACATTTTTAAATAGATCAATTTCGAATGCGGTCCTGTCGAATTGTTCCGTCGGACTGAACCCCAGTCCCAAATTGAGGACCGAGGTGCAGTCCGAGGGCAACTCGACACCACTGATGTTAATGACAAGGTTAGAAGAAATGACACTGTCCCCTTCTGTTAACTCCTCCATGAGACCTGTTTTTTCTTGCGTGCCGATCTGCGCACGCTTTCTTCTACCCCGCCCCCCTCTCCGGGTTCTCCTCCTAAAGGGACATTATTGCGGGGTTTGGTGGATAGATTAGTTGAGTCATCAGACTCACTAGATTCCGACTCCGTTGTCCAATAGTCGCTTTTAGGTCTCCGGAATGGGCAGCGTTTCTTAAACCTCTTTTTATTCCAATCGAAGATACGCCCCGTATCGTAGTCAGCTTTGTCCCGTAGGAATTTATCCTTCTTTTTTTCTTTGATCTCAGTTTGTGTTACCACAAGTTTCCTGTTAAGGCGTTTCTCAAAAGCAACAAATTGGACCTCTGATATACGCGATTTTAATTCCTCTTTTGCTCTTTTTAAGTCCATATTGACTGTATCATATTCCCTTTCGTTTCTATTCATAACCGCTTGTAGAATTTTCATTGAGAAGTCCTTATGTAGCTCCTTCCATTCGTTCACAAACAGTGTATCATCTTCAAATTGTGCCAGCTCTTTATAGGTACGGAGTCCACGTGGAACCCGTCCACTTTCATTATAGGACCTAAGTGAGTTTCTAGTCCAAAAGAGCCGCACTTCTTTATCAGCAAGTTGTGTAACTTTGTATTCTAATGTCCTTGTACTACAGGACTCTAGCAAGTCCTTAGAGTTGCACTCCAAAAAATATGAGTCCGCCCCCACTCTGCCCGTCGTGACACTAAGGGTCGTGTCTTTAGCCATGGTTCCAATAACAAAACAGGTGCTAAACAATCAGGCGTGCTCACTCAGGAGAAATAAGCAGACAGCAGCACATAACAAGAAGTACTGAGGGCACTGTCCTCCCACCTGGGAATTTAAGGAACACAATCCTGGCCTAATCCGACCATCCAAAAAATCGGGGTGCAAGGCTTGAACAGAATGAAGTAGAAAACAAGATGCAAAGATAAGCCGCACTCACCATTCGTGTTCACACTTCTTTATTGTAGGGTATATTGCGGGGGCAGACTCACATGGAGTATCAATCCACAGCGACGGCCGTTTCGCGGTGCGACCGCTTCCTCCGGCTGTTTGATCCACTCTGGGAATCAAGTGTGTGCTAGTTTATAGCGTCATTTGGGGGAGGGGTCAGCTGACCCATCACTCAATCACCCTCGACGCTGCACCACCTGCACACACCTGAAACACAGGTGCATCGATACATTAGTGCATGTTTCAATTTAAAAACAATACTGACACAAATGAAACAATAGTTACAGAAAGTGACACATAGTTTGCGAATGATATCTAGACACATGGAAGGGTACATAGCAGTTTCAGAGGAGGTATTCCATCCTCTTTTTGCCCCCCTATGCCCACCGGCTCGATAATTGATGTATTTTATAAGAGGATTCTGAGAGATACAAAGGCCTTAATATATCCAAAAGAGAAGGAGAATTTGAATAAGAGGCAACTCACTGCCATACAATGACTCCGTAACTCAGACCTCATTATCAAGCCGGCGGACAAGGGGGGTAACGTTGTTGTTATGTCACGTGATTTTTACGCCACTGAGGCGGAAAGACAGTTGAATGATGGTCTGACATACAAGAAATTGCTCTCTGATCCTATTCCCGAGATAAGGTCCAAATTGGTGGACCTGTTGCAGAGGTACATTGAGGCAGGTGTCCTCCATGGATCTACCATTGACAAATTGGTTCCTTCCTTCCCGAATAGACCCTCTTGGTATTTTCTCCCTAAGGTGCACAAGTCACTGACCCATCCCCCTGGACGTCCTATTGTGACGGGGGTTTGGTCAGTGACTGAACCCCTGTCGAGGTACCTAGATTGGTTACTGCGTCCTGTTCTATTTAGGTTTCCCACGTATCTCGTGACACCAACGACTTCCTCCTGGCCCTTGATGGCTTCCAGTGGCAGGAGGGTTGGAGTTTGGTGTCCCTGGATGTGGTTAATCTTTACACCCGGATTCCACATCGTGGAGGTGTAAACGCAGTCCTTGAACTTATTGAACATTTGGGAAGGAGCCGTCAGTTCAGTGAATTTGTAGAAGAATCACTTTTGTTCATTTTAGAGAACAATACGTTTCTCTTCAATGACCAGTAGTATAGGCAAATCTTTGGAACGGCCATGGGGACACCTGTCTCGTGTACCTTTGCGAATATATTCCTGGGCAGATTCGAAGATAGATATATATTCTCAACGTCTAACCCTTTCCTCGGTCACATATGTCTGTTTTTGCGCTACGTGGATGATGTCTTCATGGTGTGGTCGGGAACCCAGGAGCAGTGTGAGCATTTTGTGGCACATCTTAACGACATGAACATGATGTTCACCCTCAATTTTGGGGGTATGACCGTCGAGTTCCAGGACGTTCGTGTTGTTGTAGAGGATGGTGCCTTATGTACCGAAGGGTATCGCAAACCCACTGCCACAAATACCCTGCTGCACCATGAGAGCTATCATTCACGTAGCGTAATTAAATCAGTCCCTTATGGACAGTTTTTAAGACTTAGGCGTATTAATAGTCAGGATACAATATTCCTGAGACAGGCGTATGAACTGAGGAACAGATTGATCTAGCGCGGATATCCACCAGAGCAGTTAGATACAGCCCTAGAGAGGGCTAAAACCCACACACAACAATCACTAATGAAATGCAGAAAAAGTGGGATGGATAGTGGCGCAGAGAAAAAAGACAGATTTGTGTTTGTGTTCAAATACAGCCCTATGGCAGACTATATAAAGAAAACAATATTAAATAATTGGGAAATCTTAAAGGCAGAGGATGATTTGGCTGAATTTACAGATCAGAAACCCATATTAGTCTTCAAACTATGTCACGCGTTTAGGGAAATTTTGGTGCGTAGCCGTTACAGCAAGCAGAAACCGCGCGATTGGTTGTCACTCGGTAAGCCGGTTGGCAACCATCGCAAGGTGACTGCTCCCTGTGCGGATACATGTTTAGAGGCCGCCATTTTTTCTCTGGAGGTCTGGAACACTGTGTGCATCAATTTATCAACTGTAGAACGACGCACGTAGTCTATGTGTTAATTTGTGTATGTGGATCCTTTTATATAGGTAAAACCAAGAGATCCTTAATGGAGCGGGTACGAGAACATCGTAACTCAATTAAAACAGGCAAGGGACGTACTCGCCTAATTGAGCATGTACGGTGCCAGCATGGGGGAGACACAAGTGTCTTGCGATTTGCGGGCCTAGAACATGTCCCCCCACCAATTCAGGGAGGTGATAGACACCGTACCTTGCTCCAGAAGGAAGCTCTGTATATTATTAAGACTGATGCCACAGGTTGTTTAGGCTTGAACGAACGCGATGATTTGGCAGCATTCATTGAGTAGGACGCCATGAAATTATGATTCTCTTATGAATACACCTTAGATTATCTTTAGTCACTGTATATATATTTATACGTTTTTTTATTTATATATTGTTGCATTAACTTTTGCATCCCTTTCATTTATATTTATGTACCCTTCCATGTGTCTAGATATCATTCGCAAACTATGTGTCTCTTTCTGTAACTATTGTTTCATTTGTGTCAGTATTGTTTTTAAATTGAAACATGCACTAATGTATCGATGCACCTGTGTTTCAGGTGTGTGCAGGTGGTGCAGCGTCAAGGGTGATTGAGTGATGGGTCAGCTGACCCCTCCCCCAAATGACGCTATAAACTAGCACACACTTGATTCCCAGAGTGGATCAAACAGCCAGAGGAAGCGGTCGCACCGCGAAACGGCCGTCGCTGTGGATTGATACTCCATGTGAGTCTGCCCCCGCAATATACCCTACAATAAAGAAGTGTGAACACGAATGGTGAGTGCGGCTTATCTTTGGATCTTGTTTTCTACTTCATTCTGTTCAAGCCTTGCACCCCGATTTTCTGGATGGTCGGATTAGGCCAGGATTGTGTTCCTTAAATTCCCAGGTGGGAGGACAGTGCCCTCAGTACTTCTTGTTATGTTCTAAAAATGACATGTCTCACATTTAGAGAAATGATTACAGATGAGCGGATTTCTCAAAAATTCAATTCGGCTGGTTCGGAAAATATTAGATTTGATCCAAATTTATTTGCGGCAAATTGATATTTCCTGACTGCAGAGAGCCTGTATAGTGGTTTAGAACACTGTGCCTTGCAGTAATACACATAGGGAGTCTGCTGTGGTAGTGAAACAATACTGTGAGTCAGTATGACTCACACATGATAGGCGTCTCTCTTAGAATGACTGCACACTTCACTTATTTGGGCATTTACGGGGCCAAAACTAACCACAAAACTCAATTGTGAACTCAGCCTTACATGTCGATGTTAGCGCCAGGTATAAAGAACCATGCAGAGATCCAAGATCCTACTGTAGCGTGAAATAGAGCACTCCTATTACACCGTCTCATTTTTCCTTCCTTCTGACAGATAAGAAGAGTCAAATAAATGATAAAGTCAATAAGGCAACAACAGGCAAAATAGTGGCCAAGTCATGGAGTGGGGAGGGTGGGAGAACAGCTTGAGAAGTCAACAGAGTGGCCCAATGACATAGTGTAGAGGTAGCAGCAGCATGAGGAGACCACAGAGTGGCAAGGTGACATAGTGTGGAGGTGGCAGCAGCAGCAAGATGAGGAGGCCAAAGAGTGGCAAGGTGACATAGTGTAGAGGTGGCAGCAGCAGCATGAGGAGGCCACAGAGTGGCAAGGTGACATAGTGTAGATGTGGCAGCAGCAGCATGAGGAGGCCACAGAGTGACAAGGTGACAGTGTACAGGTGGCAGCAGCAGCAGCATGAGGAGGCCACAGAGAGGCTATTTGCATAGTGTTGAGGTGGCAGCAGCATAAGGAAGCCGCAGAGTGCCCCAGTGACATAGTGTTGAGTTAGCAGCAGCATGAGGAGGCTACAGACTGGCAAGGTGACATGGTGTGGAGGTGTCAGCAGCAGCAGCATGAGGAGGACACAGAGTGGCACAGTGACATAGTGTTGATTTAGCAGCAGCATTAGGAGGCCACAGACTGGCAAGGTGACATAGTGTGGTGGTGGAAGCAGCAGCAGCATGAGAAGACCACAGAGAGGCAAGGTGACATATGGTGGAGATGGCAGCATGAAGAGACCTGAGTGGCAAGGTGTCAGCAGCATCAGGAGACTACAGAGTGACCCAGTGACAGGTCTGTCTGAGTGGGGAGGTGGGTGGCAATAACAGTACCCGCTGACGATGGTGGGTGTAAGAAGGAGCACTTGGCATCAGATGTGTGGCATCAGGCAGGTGGCAGCATCAGAATAGTAGCTGAGGCAGGTAGACAGGAAGAAACCGATTTCTTTTGTCAAGGTTTGGGTGAGATAGCATGGATGATCTAATCTGATGTATCAGGCATTGGTGGGTGGAAATCCTGGCTGATCCACGCCTGATTCATCTTGAAAAAGGTCAGTCTCTACATTTTGAGTGGACAGGCGAGTTCTCCTTGTGGTAACTATGGCCCCCGCCACACTAAACACCCGCTCTGATACCACGCTACTGGCTGGGCAGGACTGCTTTTCCAGGTCAAAATCGGCCAGTTGTGGCCACAAATCCAGTTTGGCTGCCCAGTAGTCCAGCAGATCTTTAATTTGGGGTAGCAGGGTGCTGTCCATGTATGCCACCACCTGCTGGTTCAGGTTCTGCTCCAGGTCTAGCTGCTGCTGCTGGTGAGTAGTTTCTTCACTAGGCGGGTTAAGAAAGCTTCTCATCATCGACTCTACACTCAAGATGCTGCTGATGGAGCTGGTACTGGCCCTACCCCCCACCCCACCACAGCAGCCAGGGCAGTGGAACAAGAGCACAGAGGGCCCCCCTGGTCAGACCTGTGAGAGGATGGACAATGATGCAAATAGGCAGTGGCTAACTGAATACATAGGATGTCTCTATAGTAGTTCAGTTTGTCTTCCCTCTCAGCGGGTGTAAAAAAGGCCCCCATTTTGGACCGGTAGCGAGAGTCCAACAAGGTGGAGAGCCAGAAGTCATCCCTCTGCCGAATGGTGACAATTCGGCTGTCACTACCAAAGCAAGTGAGCATTCAGTGGGCCATTTGCGCAGGTGACTTGGAGGGACTCCCTGCCACCAACAAGTGGAAACGTTGCATATCAACCTTTTTTGCTGCTGCAGCTCAAGGAGGGTGTGCTTGGCGGTGTACGAGTGGCTTGGCTGAAGTGCATGAAAAGTTTATTTTCCATTGTTAGGATGCAGATGGGTGAAAGACTTTAGGAACCACTTGACAACCAGATTGAACATGTGCACCATGCAGGGCGCATGGCTCAGCCCTCCGTGACGCAGCGCCGACACCATGTTCTTCCCATTGTCGATCATCATGGTTCTGATTCTGAGTTGTCGAGGAGAAAGCCAGTATTAAATTTATTGATGAAGGACACTGAGCAGTTCCTCCCCTGTGTAACTCCATTTGCCCAGGCAAACGAGGTGTAGAACAGCGTGACACCGCCATGCCCTGCACACGTGGTATGCTGGAGGAGCACTGTGAATTGTCCCTGCAGTGCAAGCTGAGGACACGGTGAAGGATGAGTAGGCAGAGGCAGACATTATCGCAGGACCAACGGCTTGAGAATGTGGAGGCGGAAACGGCTTCACCTGGCCAAGTTGCTGGTTTGGCTGGGCAGGAACCACATTTACCCATCAGCCAGTAAAGGACATATATTCTTGACCGTAGTTACAGCTCCACAGGTGGGCGCTGTCGTGCACTTTGGCAGACACCGACAGGCTCAAGGACTGGCCCACCTCCTGTTCTACATATGTGTGCAGGGCTGGTGCTGACTTTTTGGCAAAGAAATTATGGCTTGGGACTCTCCACTTCTGCTCAGCACAAACCATCAGTTCTCTGAAAGGTGCAGAGTACACCACTTGGAAAGGGAGTGACTGCAGCACAAGCAACTTGGCCAGGAGCACGTTCAGCTTCTGCGCCGTTGGATGAGTGCACGCATACTGTTTTCTCTTGGAAATCACTTTGGTGATCGATTGCTAACGGAATGACTCATGAGGAGGAGCAGGAGCATCAGGGCGATGATGATGGGAAGGACAGACAGCTCCTTTCGGCAGAGGTGGTGTATTCTTGACTGCCTGAAATCGGGTGCATGCCACTGGGTGATGCAGCGGTTGCTGCGGTAGGCTGGACCACCACATTGGAGCCACGGTTCTCCCAGGTCACTTTATGGTGACACTGCATATGTTGATGCGGGTCCATAGTGCCAACATTGGCACCCTGGCCACTCTTCACCTTCTCCCCACAGATTCAGCAAACTGCCATGTTCACCTCCTCCAGCGGTTTAACAAAAAACTGCCCACTGCCGAATAGGTGATTTTACCCCCAACACTCCACACTGACTGACTGCTACCGCTGCTGCCTCCATGAACCTCTGCACCACTACTTTCCGGGCAGGTAGGCTCCTGCGAAGCGAGTGGTCTAACCGGGCACATTTGGCTCCCAACCTCACACTGCTGCCACCCTGCTGACTCCCAGCCACGCTAGCGACTTGCTGTTTGCACCGCTGTCTCACGCGCAAGTTGCCACCCTCTTCTCCCGATGATGATGGAGCTCCTTTGTCACCCGGCTTCCAATTGCAATCGGCTACATCATCATCAAGTACTGTCTGCACATCACTGATGTCCTCCTCAACCGTCTCTGAGCCAGGAGCCTGACTGCTCACAACACCAGCTCCCAGGCCACTCTCCTCATTGCTACTTGCTACCGGAGGAAGCGGCAGATGTCTCCTCCACATCTGTAGCTGCTGACTGTCCTCTAGTAGCTTTATAGTGGATCTGAGCCCACAGCATATAATACTTCTCTGGCTGAGGAAACAGAAAAGGGCAGAGGCAGGCTGAGGACAGGTGAGGGCACAGAGCCTGCTCCTGGGCCATGCCAATTAAGGGTTGTGTCTGACGAACCCAACGACTCTTGGCTGGGGGTGTCTGATGTCACTTGGGACGAAGTGGATGATCGAGTCAACCATTCAAGAACCGCTGGGTTGCTGGTCAAGACATGACTGCTAGCTGACAATGGGAGCTCTGGCCTCTGGAAGTGACCCCTGCTGCCACGCCCCCTTGCTCTTCTGCAACCTGTGCCTGCGCCAGAAACATTTAGGCCTCTGTCTCTCCCCTGTGCAGGGCATGTCACTTCTCTGTCTGACGCACTGTTAGATCAAATAAGTAAATAAAAAGGAAAATAATGCACACCAAAAAAGGCTGTAATTTTGTCACTTTGCCCCACAAAGGCAAATAATACTTTTTTTTTACACTAATACATGACAAAAAAGGCTTTAGAACATATAACTGCACCGCTGAACAGCAAATAATGCATTTTTTTGCCACTAATACGCCCCAAAAAAGGCTGCAATTTTGTCACTGCACCCCACAACGGCTAATAAGCCCTTATTTCCCACTTATACATGCCGAAAAAAGGCTTTAGAACATAAAAATGCACAGCTGAATGGCAAATAATGCTTTTCTTGCCACTAATACATGCCAAAAAAGGCTTTAGAACATATAACTGCACCGCTGAACGGCAAAAAATACTTTTCTCACTTCACCACACAACAGCTAATACACCCTTTTTTCCCCACTAATACATGCTAAAAGGGCTGTAATTTTCTTATTTCACCACACAACGGCTTATAGGCCCTTTTTTTCCCTACTAATACACAGCAAAAAAGGCTGTAGAACATATAACTTCACCACTGAACGGCAAATAATACATTTTTTTGCCACTAATACACGGCCAAAAAAGGCTTTAGAACATAGAAGGCTTTAGGCTTTAGAACTGCACCGCTGAACGGCAAAAACTACTTCTTTTTGTCACTAATGCACACCAAAATGGGCTGTAATTTTCTCACTTCACCACACAATGGCTAATAAGCCCTTTTTTCTACTAATATACACCAAAAAAGGCTATAGAACGTATAACTGTATCGCTGAAAGGCAAATAATACATTTTTTTTGCCACTAATACACGCCAAAAATGCTTTAGAACATATAACTGCACCACTGAACGGCAAATAAGCTATTTTTTCCCACTTATACATGCCATAAATGGCTTTAGAACATATAATTGCACCGCACAAGGGCTAATAAGACAGAAATATTGCCTAGTAATACACCTTGGTAATGGCTGTATCACACAGCACTTATACCGCAATAAAAAGAATGGTTAGGTGGAATTACAGTGGTATCACCTATTGCAAACCTGAAAGCAGCAGTATAATGGCAATTTGGATCCTCAGTCAGTGCAGCAAGGTGTAATAGGATTGTTCCTATTACCCAGGCTGTACATTCCCCTATTGGACCCTGTTCTGCTTCAATACTGTGGAATAATTTCTCCCTATCCTTTCCCTACACTTCTAATGATCTTTCCCTGAACTTCTATTCAGCAAAATAAAAGTTTTAAAGTCTTTCCTAGAACTTTCCCTAGCGCCTGCCGACGTCTCTCTCTGCACTAAGTACACTGGAAAATGGCAGAATCCAAGATGGCTGAGGCTATTTATAGGGCTGTGACATCACAGGGCTAGCTGGCTGCTGATTGGCTGCATGCATGGCATTGTGGGTGATCCCTCATTCCCAAAGTTCCTTGCTCCATGTCCTAACACATGCAGCAGCCATTTTAGGAAAAAATATGATTTGTTACCACGAAGCGTGAGGAAATTTGGATTCGGTGCAAATAACAGTGACTGTCTTTGTTATGCAAATTACATGGCACATGTTTCAGCAGAGTAGGTGGCTGGCATTATGAATACCACCATAACCATCCACAAAGCCAACCATCTTTAGCCAGGATTATTGTAAAAGTTAGAATCTGGTAATGTCACACTATCGGAAATTACAAAATACTGAAAGTTGTATTTTATCAGTAAGCTATCTAGTATTGTGGTCTACATTGTAATTTGCAGATGGAGAGATTCTTCTTACTGTTTTACTGAGTTTGCCATTCTTAAATCACCTATAAATGAAAATGAGGGTAAATCATGCGAAATACATGAATATTCTATATAGGCAACAACACAGGTCATCTACATAGACCACTGACACAGTGAAGTCGGTGCAGATCTCCTATCTGCTTTAGGTCACTTAAGGCCCCTATACACACTAATGTATTGTCAGTTTCGGCCAACAGTGTAATGTCTATAGGGAGCTCCCAGGCTTGAACTAGCCCACAGGGGAACAGGTCAATCATCCGGTGGGCCCCCAGTGTCCCAACCTCAACACAAATGGCACATGGCTCTAACAAATGGCACTTTGCTATTATCTAACATATAGATAAGCAGTGTACAGCATCTTAACCAGCCTGTGTCCATATTAAAAAATATGGCGTCCTGCCCGATCCCCTGAAGATGGCGAAACATGTCGGGGCGCGGAGGTTGATTAAGTCTCATTTTTAGTACAGATAGTGGTACAGGAAAAAGCCAGTTGTAGGAGATTAAGCACAGGGGAACAATTGACTAGAGGCTGGATCGGGTTCTTTGCTTTAGCAGCGTTGTTGGCGGCACACAAGTATAGTTGATACCACATCATACTGTGGAAGATAGACAATAATAGCTGCATCTTTAGAAAACTATTGGCTACCTGTGCCACTACTGACAGTTTTAACCACATTTATGTTCATCACCTCTATATCACTCTATTTTAATCAATGATAAATGAAAGTGAAGTTTTATTAGCCATAATGACAGTTGTGCTAATAGAGCGTATATAGTCTTATGACTAATGCGAATCTAATCCAGTTAAACGCCAGCACTAGTGTTAAGGGTACACTGAGGTTATTTATAGTTCATTCCGACACTAATGGGACAGTAAATAAGAGTCTGTAAAACTGAAGGATAAATACCAGAGACATAATTCCACACTGCTAAAATTCACATAAAATGAATGTATAATGTAATATTTTCAAAATTAAAGGAAATTACCTTCTAACTAGTGCTTTAAAGGGAGTCTGTCACCTCCATATGGCCATATACAGTGCTTACATTGCCCTATAGCACACCTATGCATGGATGTAATGGTACCTTTGTCTTTGTCTTTACACTTGCAGAAGCTGGAAAAACGAACTTTGATTGATATGCAAATGAGCTCTCGCAAGTGCCCAGTTCACTGTGTTGGTGCCCAGGCTGCCCTGCCTTTTTTCATTGTTCCCCCACCCCAACCTCTGCATATGCCTGCCCTCCTATTCCCTTGCATCATTCTAGGGTACTACCGAGATCCGGCGACTGTGCACTGGCTCGCTGGGTGGGAGCATGCGCACTGCGATGCCCATTGTTGGCACAGCATCGCTTTAACTACTGCGCATGCTCCGGCGAATGGCTGGTACCTGTACACACTGCATCTATTATACCTCGTACCTCACATGTCAGTGCCTGCTGTATATGCAATATATATGTACACACTGCATCTATTGTACCTCGTACCTCACATATTACACTACTATATATACTATATACCAAAACACACTGCATATATAATACCCTGTACCTCACATATCAGTAAACTGCTGTATATAATATATACCTGTACACACTGCATATATTATGTCTCGTGCCTCACATATCAGTACATTGCTGTATATACTAGATATGTTTGCATACTACATCTATTATACCTTGTACCTCACATAACAGTACACTGCTGTATACTCTATATATCTGTACACACTACATCTATTATACCTTGTACTTCACATAACAGTACACTGCTGTATACTCTATATATCTGTACACACTACATCTATTATACCTCTTGTGTGCCAGGGCTGTTTTGTAATCCCAACCCAGCCCTGGTGGCATACATTATAAAACGCAGCAGCAAGCATAGTTCATGGAACAAAGGGAGAGGCCTGGAATGGGTGGTGGGAGAGGCTATAAAAGAGGAATGGGGGCCCAATTTAGATTCTTGCTATAGGGCCCAGTGATTTCTATGTACGCCCCTGCTTTTCTCGATATGTGTCGAAGTTTTCCAAACAGATTAAAGGGTTTATCCAATCCTAGAAATTTCCACCATATGCCCGAGCCCCTCACATTGAATATACTTACCTGTCTCCACGCTCCCTGCGCCGCTCCTGGTCTTGCACTGCGGCAGCAGCTTCTCCCCCCGGCAGATGAAAACATTCGGTGTTGGGGGGTAGCAGCCAACCGGCGTACATTCTGGGAATTCCAGGGAATTCCAGCAAGCTGTTCTTGGTCAGAACAACCTGCCAGAATTTAAACCAGAGATGTAAAAGTAGCCTAACTATAGTTGACAGAGTGAAAAAAGGTAAAGAAGGAGAGATGCTAGATCCACTAGCCAGAATGTCTAACTGACCAGTGACATAGGTCGCAGACATCTATGGATTGTATAGAATTCCATTTCTATACTATTATTAATATTGCCACAGGAAATAAAATGGTAATTATTTCTGACCAAATGATAGTAATATATGTTTAACCCCTTAAGGACCAGGCTCATTTTCACCTTAAGGACCAGGCCATTTTTTGCAAATCTGACCAGTGTCACTTTAAGTGCTGATAACTTTAAAACGCTTTTACTTATACAGGCCATTCTGAGATTGTTTTTTCGTCACATATTGTACTTCATGACACTGGTAAAATAAAGACAAAAAAATTAATTTTTTTGCATAATAAAATACCTAATTTACCAAAAATTTGGAAAAATTAGCAAATATCAAAGTTTCAGTTTCTCTACTTCTGTAATACATAGTAATACCCCCAAAAATTGTGATGACTTTACATTCCCCATATGTCTACTTCATGTTTATAGCATTTTGGGAATGATATTTTATTTTTTGGGGATGTTACAAGGGTTAGAAGTTTAGAAGCAAATTTTGAAATTTTTCAGAAATCTTCAAAATCCCACTTTTTATGGACCAGTTCAGGTTTGAAGTCACTTTGTGAGGCTTAGATAATAGAAACCTCCCAAAAATGACCCCATTCTAGAAACTACACCCCTCAAGGTATTCAAAACTGTTTTTACAAACTTTTTTAACCCTTTAGGTCTTCCACAAGACTTCATGGCAAAAAGACATACATTTTAAGAATTTTGATTTTTGGGAAAATTTTCCAATATAATCAATTTTTTCCTGGAAAAAAACAAGGGTTAACTGCCAAACAAAACTCAAAATGGGTTGCCCTGCTTCTGTAGTTTGCAGAAATACCCCATATGTGGTCGTAAACTACTGTTTGGCCGAACGGGAGGACATAGAAGGAGGGGAACACCATATGGGTTTTGCAAGGCAGATTTTGCAGGACTGGTTTTGTTTATACCATGTTCCATTTCAAGCCCCCCCTTGTACCCCTAGAATAGAAATTGCAAAAAAGTGACTCCATCTAAGAAAGTACACCCCTCAAGGTATTCAAAACTGGGTTTACAAACTTTGTTAACCCTGTAGGTGTTCCACAAGAGTTAATGGCAGATGGAGAAACAATTTAGAAATTTCTATTTTTTGAAAATTTTCAATTTTAACCGATTTTTTACAGCAATAAAGTAAGGGTTAACAGCCAAACAAAACTCAAAATGGGTTGCCCTGTTTCTGTAGTTTGCAGAAATACCCCATATGTGGTCGTAAACTACTGTTTGGCGAAACGGGAGGACATAGAAGGAGGGGAACACCATATGGGTTTTGCAAGGCAGATTTTGCAGGACTGGTTTTGTTTATACCATGTTCCATTACAAGCCCCCCCTTGTACCCCTAGAATAGAAATTGCAAAAAAGTGACTCCATCTAAGAAAGTACACCCCTCAAGGTATTCAAAACTGGGTTTACAAACTTTGTTAACCCTGTAGGTGTTCCACAAGAGTTAATGGCAGATGGAGAAACAATTTAGAAATTTCTATTTTTTGGAAAATTTTCCATTTTAACCCATTTTTTACAGCAATAAAGTAAGGGTTAACAGCCAAACAAAACTCAATATGGGTTGCCCTGATTCTGTAGTTTGCAGAAACACCCCACATGTGGCCGTAAACTACTGTACGGACACACGGTAGGGCGTAGAAGGAAAGGTGTGCCGTGTGGTTTTTGGAAAGCAGATTTTGCTGGACTAATTTATTTACACCATGTCCCATTTGAAGCCCCCCTGATGCACCCCTAGAGTAGAAACTCCATAAAAGTGACCCCATCTAAGAAACTACACCCCTCAAGGCATTCAAAACTGGTTTTACAAACTTTGTTAACCCTTTAGGTGTTCCACAACAGTTATTGGCAAATGGAGATGAAATTCGAGAATTTACATTTTTTGCCAAATTTATTATTTGCTCCATTTTTTCCAGTAACAAAGCAAGGGTTAACAGCCAAACAAAAGTCTATATTTATTGCCCAGATTCTGTCGTTTGCAGAAACACCCCATATGTAGCCGTAAACTACTGTACGGGCACACGGTAAAGCGTAGAGGGAAAGGTGCGGCGTGTGGCTTTTAGAAGGCAGATTTTGCTGGACTGGTTTATTTACACCATGTCCCATTTGAAGCCCCCCTAGAGTAGAAACTCCATAAAAGTGACCCCATCTAAGAAACTACACCCCTCAAGGTATTCAAAACTGATTTTCCAAACTTTGTTAACCCTTTAGGTGTTCCACAAGAGTTATTGGCAAATGGAGATGAAATTCGAGAATTTACATTTTTTGCCAAATTTATTATTTGCTCCATTTTTTCCAGTAACAAAGCAAAGGTTAACAGCCAAACAAAAGTCTATATTTATTGCCCAGATTCTGTAGTTTGCAGAAACACCCCATATGTGGCCGTAAACTACTGTACGGGCACACGGTAGGGCGTAGAGGGAAAGGTGCGGCGTGTGGCTTTTAGAAGGCAGATTTTGCTGGACTGGTTTATTTACACCATGTCCCATTTGAAGCCCCCCTAGAGTAGAAACTCCATAAAAGTGACCCCATCTAAGAAACTACACCCCTCAAGGTATTCAAAACTGGTTTTCCAAACTTTGTTAACCCTTTAGGTGTTCCACAAGAGTTATTGGCAAATGGAGATGAAATTCGAGAATTTAAATTTTTTGCCAAATTTTTTATTTACTCCATTTTTTCCAGTAACAAAGCAAGGGTTAACAGCCAAACAAAAGTCTATATTTATTGCCCAGATTCTGTCGTTTGCAGAAACACCCCATATGTGGCCGTAAACTACTGTACGGGCACACAGTAGGGCGTAGAGGGAAAGGTGCGGCGTGTGGCTTTTAGAAGGCAGATTTTGCTGGACTGGTTTATTTACACTATGTCCCATTTGAAGCCCCCCTGATGCACCCCTAGAGTAGAAACTCCAAAAAAGTGACCCCATTTTAGAAACTACGGGATAGGGTGGCAGTTTTGTTGGTAGTATTTTAGGGTACATATGATTTTTGGTTGCTCTATATTACACTTTTTGTGAGGCAAAGTAACAAAAAGTTGCTGTGTTGGCACCATTTTTATTTTTTGTTATTTACAACATTCATCTGACAGGTTAGATCATGTGGTAATTTTATAGAGCAGGTTGTCACGGACGCGACAATACCAAATATGACAACTTTTTTTGGTTGTTTGTTTCAGTTTTACATAACAAAGCATTTGAAAAAAAAAAATGATTCTTTAGTGTCTCCACATTCTGAAAGCCATAGTTTTATTTATTTTTTGGGCGACTGTCTTGTGTAGGGGCTCATTTTTTTCGGGATGAGATGACTGTTTGATTGGCACTATTTTGGGGTGCGTATGACTTTTTGATCGCTTGCTATTACACTTTTTGTGATCTAAGGTGACAAAAAAATGGCTTTTTTTACACCGTTTTTATTTTTTATATTTTACGGTATTCACCTGAGGGGTTAGATCATGTGATATTTTTATAGAGTAGGTTATTACGGACGCAGTGATACCTAATATATATACTTTTTTTTTATTTATGTCAGTTTTACACAATGATTTCATTTTTGAAACAAATAAAATCATGTTTTAGTGTCTCCATAGAATGAGAGCCATTGTTTTTTCAGTTTTTGGGCGATTATCTTAGGTAGGGTCTCATTTTTTGCGGGATAAGATTACGGTTTGATTGGCACTATTTTGGGGTGCATATGACTTTTTGATCGCTTGCTATTACACTTTTTGTGATCTAAGGTGACAAAAAATGGCTTTTTTTACACAGTTTTTATTTTTTATTTTTTACGGTATTCACCTGAAGGGTTAGATCATGTGATATTGTTATAGAGCAGGTTATTACGGACGCAGTGATACCTAATATATATACTTTTTTTTTATTTATGTCAGTTTTACACAATGATTTAATTTTTGAAACAAAAAAAATCATGTTTTAGTGTCTCCATAGTCTGAGAGCCATAGTTTTTTCAGTTTTTGGGCGATTATCTTGGGTAGGGTATGATTTTTGCGGGATGAGATGGCGGTTTGATTGGCACTATTTTGGGGTGCGTATGACTTTTTGATCGCTTGCTACTACACTTTTTGTGATGTAAGATGACAAAAAATGGCTTTTTTTACACCGTTTTTTATTTTTTATTTTTACGGTATTCACCTGAGGGATTAGGTCATGTGATATTTTTATAGAGAAGGTTAATACGGACGCGTCAATACCCAATATATAAATATTTTTTTTATTTATTTAAGTTTTACACAATGATTTCATTTTTGAAAAAAAATAATAATGTTTTAGTGTCTTCATAGTCTGAGAGCCATAGTTTTTTCAGTTTTTGGGCGATTGTACCATGTAGGGGCTCATTTTTTGTGGGATGAGGTGACGGTTAGATTGGTACTATTTTGGGGGGCATACGCCGTTTTGATCGCTTGGTGTTGCACTTTTAGTGATGTAAGTTGACAAAAATGGCTTTTTTATACACAGTTTTTATTTTTTATTTTTTATGGTGCCTATCGGATGGGGTGGATCATGTAATATATTTATAGAGCCGTTCGTTACGGACGCAGCGATACCTAATATGTGTGTTTTTTCTTTTTTTTTCAATTTTTTATTAGAAAATCAGGGGAATGGGGCTTTTTTATTTTTTTTTACTTGAAACTTTATTTTTTTATTCCAAACACTTTTTTTTTTTTACTTTTTTTTTAAAACTTTATTTCTATCCCACTCTGATCCCCTCTGCAATGCATTACAATACATCTGTATTGTAATGCATTGCCTGTTAGTGTATGACACTGAGTCATACACTAACTGGTTGCCTAGGAGACCCAGCCTGAGGCTGGATCTCCTCGGCTCCCGTAGAAGGCAGTTCCTGATGCCGTGCAAGGCATTGGGCAGCCTCTGCACGGCATCGGGCTGCCTTGTCACGCATCGGGTCCCCGCCACAGCAGCGCGGGGACTCGATGCGATCACTCACCTGCCGCAAACAACTTCTATGTCGCGGTCCGCGCGGACCGCGGCATAGAAAGGGTTAATCCGCCGGCATCGCTGTAAACAGCGATGCCGGCGGATACAGCAGGGGCCCGGCTACCAGGGACTGCCGGACCCCTGCAGTGATCGGGTGCGCACCGCTCCGGTGCCCGCCCGATCATCCTGCCGTACATGTAAGGCGGAATGCATTCTGGCAATGCATCCCCCGCCGTACATGTACGGCGTTCTGCGCTAAGGGGTTAAAGAGATAAAATAGATGATAAGAATACATATCGCAATATAAAATCAAAAGAGGAAAACTCTTAGCATGCTCACTATGCAGATAGGAACTGGGTTCAATTTGACATCTCCAGCAAATAGAGGAAGAGGAATTGTGATAGAGATGTATTTTGTGTACTGTATTATAGCTCTAAGTAAGATTTTGTTAGTTTTCATGCATGCTTGCTCAATGCTAGGAGCCATAATATTACATGTACTTAACTTCTCTCAAAAAAAAAGTTTATTATAGGTTTTCTTTACGGGGTGTGACAGGTAAGTCCAAAGTAATTAATATAAACAGTAATTACATTTTTAATATTGATAAAAGAAGGTGCAGCTCATTTACAGATAAGGAATCATTGCAAGAAATGTGGGTTGGGCATTGATGACGAGTTCTAGCACTTTTACATAGTCAGAGGGATCTATCTTTTAGTAGATTAGTTAGTGAAACAATTGATAGCATTAAGAGGTGTGTGTGCTGGTGGGCAGTTTGGTGGAAGATAGGTAGAACTGGTATTTTTGCCAGTGGTGTAGGACTTGATCGTAGGCTAGGAAGAAACTGTTCTTTAGTGAGGTACTGTGAAGTCATTAGGAAAACAGAGGGTGGTAAGTACTGATGAGCAGAAGGGGCAATATTCGAATTTGTGATATTTAGCAAATATTTTGGGGAATATTCGCCATATATTTGCGAATTTGAGAATTCGTTATCTCCAGTCATTATTTTCTTGATTGGGGAAATCAGCAATGGAAAAATTTGCAATTACACTACTCCTCAAGTCAAAGATATTGCAGCCTTCTCATTGGCCCACAAGCTAGAAGCAGGGAGGGATCATGTGTACTGATTAAAAAATATATATCACTATATTCTAAATATTCGCAAATTCTCGAAGTGACGATATTCACGATAAAAATTCGCAATTCGAATATTCGAAGACTGGTAAGTGAGAGGTTTATCACTTACCTCTTAAATTTTTTTTCTGCGGTAACATTGATCCTATTTTAATTTGTTATAGAAGTGCCTGTGAGCATTTTTGTAATTATGTTCCTTTAGCAAATCCCTACCTATCCTGGAAAAAGTCTTTAAATTCTACCCCACTGTTGACTTCTGGTATCCACTAGATATGGCCACCGCTTGTGTGCAGCAGCGGTGGGTCGTGCCTTCGTAGAACACATTTTCTTCCCCCGGCCGGGAAGCACATTGCTGTCTTGAACGTGCATATCACTCTCTTGAACATGCACGCTGCCGCGCATGCACCATGGTCACTTCCTCCTGGCCAGTATAGTACATGGCCACGAACACGCACGCACTTCTTGCTGGCTGAGTATAGTACAGAGACGCGTATGTATGCAGCACAGCTCTGTACTATACTGTTTTCAAAAAAAGAATGTGAGGACGAGCACTCTTACAATTGGCATACATTTATTGAGAACCTGATATAATTGATTAGCTAAGATAAATAAAACAATAATACTATAAAATAATGTACATCTGTACGATTTGACCACAATGGGATGCTCAATGATATCAAACAATCTGACAATCTCTATCCGTCCTGTGGAAAATAATAATGATAGAAAAACCTGATTGGCCTGATATCCAAAAAGAGTTCAAGCAAGAAATGACACTCTTAGAGGTGTAGCTCCACAAGTTTTGCTGTTGTACCGATATGGTAGGTAATGGCAGATGATAGTCCCGTCACATATGATGTTATTGTTGACAGAAAACTTATCAGCTTTATAATTGTCGGCTTTACAGCCGCTTACCTCCCCTTCGTATACTCCTTCAGTCCTGCGGTTCGCTTCAGACTGAGTATACGGGGCTCGTCGGGTACGGCTTGTTCTGTTGTTATTTTTGGTGGCCGGGTTTACCGGCTGCCGATCGCTTTACCTCCAAGATCTGTAGTATGGAGTGAACGTGAGGAGCCTCCGGCTGGTAAGAGGCTGGCGTCTCACGTGGTTCTGTTTGGTATCTGGGTTTGATACTTTCGTCACTTCCTGTGACGCGTTTTCTCTAGTACATCCGATATTTCCAATTGAGATTCTCGGATATCAGAAGGTATAATACCAAAGTTCAATTTGCATGGCCATGCAGTAGATGAAATATCGACAGGTATACAGCGCAATCCCATGGGATTACGCTGTATACCTGTTGATATTTCATCTACTGCATGGCCATGCAAATTGAACTTTGGTATTATACCTTCTGATATCCGAGAATCTCAATTGGAAATATCGGATGTACTAGAGAAAACGCGTCACAGGAAGTGACGAAAGTATCAAACCCGGATACCAAACAGAACCACGTGAGACGCCAGCCTCTTACCAGCCGGAGGCTCCTCACGTTCACTCCATACTACAGATCTTGGAGGTAAAGCGATCGGCAGCCGGTAAACCCGGCCACCAAAAATAACAACAGAACAAGCCGTACCCGACGAGCCCCGTATACTCAGTCTGAAGCGAACCGCAGGACTGAAGGAGTATACGAAGGGGAGGTAAGCGGCTGTAAAGCCGACAATTATAAAGCTGATAAGTTTTCTGTCAACAATAACATCATATGTGACGGGACTATCATCTGCCATTACCTACCATATCGGTACAACAGCAAAACTTGTGGAGCTACACCTCTAAGAGTGTCATTTCTTGCTTGAACTCTTTTTGGATATCAGGCCAATCAGGTTTTTCTATCATTATTATTTTCCACAGGACGGATAGAGATTGTCAGATTGTTTGATATCATTGAGCATCCCATTGTGGTCAAATCGTACAGATGTACATTATTTTATAGTATTATTGTTTTATTTATCTTAGCTAATCAATTATATCAGGTTCTCAATAAATGTATGCCAATTGTAAGAGTGCTCGTCCTCACATTCTTTTTTTGAAAACTCTATCCACTTTCGAGAGGTAGGGTGTCCTCTCTTTGGATTTGCAGCACCACATCATATAGCTACATAGAGAGCAGCCACCACCAACTTGATTCTGTACTATACTGGCCAGGAAGAAGTCACCATGGCACATGTGCAGCGGTGTGCTTGTTCAAGACAGCGATGCGCTGCCCAGCCGGGACAAGCCTTCAATGAAGCTCACTAAGCCCGCCCAGCATCACAAGCCGGAAACCAGGAAGTGAACAGCGCAGCTCGCAGCAGGTGAGTATGAAATTGCTAGATGGGACAACCCCTTTAATGCTTCGTATACATGCAGAGATCGAGCACAGAATTGTTGAGAAGGACAATTACCTGTTTGTCAGTGGAAGTGACGTGCTGCATTTACATGGCTACTACTATCACTCATCCTCATACAACCGCATTGTTTATGGATAGCAGAGTACTGTTAGACAGAATGATTGTTTCCCAATGAACAAGTTTTTGGGGTGATCTTCAGCACCTTTAGACAGGCAGATTATAAGAATGAGTATAGAGGATCATTAATTGTTGATAATCACGTAAACCTGCCTTTACTCATTTATTTTTTCAAACATTTGTAACTACATCTATTGGGTTTTTTAATATTAAAACCAATAGAATAACAGATGCAAAACCCATCACAAGCATGTACTTTCCTACAGCATCCTGCTAATTGCCATGCAAAAACATTCTTCTGCACAAAGGCCATGTGTCTGCTGTAACATCTGTCACATAAATTTACAAGCTGTATTTAGGGCCAGTGGACAATACAAGGTGATTCATCAAAGTATTTGATATTTCTCAATGGGATACATGATCATCTGCTGATAAAACTTTAACTGTTAAAACCAGAAAGTTTGATTGTGCTTGTGATCTATCAAGAATAGTTGGGATAAATAATCCCACAAACATGGCCTTAATGTGTAACACTCAAGATGCAGTATTTCTTCACGGTATATATATTTTTTTTGGTATGGCTTCTACATTTTTAGTCAATTTTCTTTTGGGTAAATGTGAAGGTAGAGAATCCGCCAACGAGATATGATAGAAGGTCAATCAAAGTCCAGTGAAATCACGGGAATTCCTACCATGTATGAGGGCAGCCCAACAGTCCCCCTTTACAGTGAAAATGATTAGACATGCTACATTTCAAATTGACTGATTTTTTGTTTTATGGAATAGATAATCTCCCCTCCCTATGGAAATAGATATACTTAGCTTGTTGGCTACCAGCTTAAAGGATTGTCCAGTGGGATCATTTTTTAAGGGGTAGAATGAATCAAACAGTAAAATAAACAATAGTCAGGTCAATGATCCAAAGCCATTTCCTCTCCAATGTATACCGATCCCTGCTGGTCTTTGCTTCCTGGTCTTGACTCATCACACAGGAAATGGCAAGAAATTTCAACTCAGCCAATCAAGTCAGTGATCTTGCATTCCCTGCCATTTCCTCTTTGTTGTGATTGGACCAGGAAGTAGAGAACAGCAGGGTCCAGTAAGTGCAGGAACGGTAGTGGCAAAGTGAGTAATGCATATTTGATGTTTTTTGAATTTATTCTACCCTTTGACAAAAAGGTTCTATCCTACTGGACAAAACTGTTTACTGTAGATAGGCTGTTCCAAAAGCAAATTATTTTAGCAACTCAGACTCGTATGAAGGTGTGATAACATTTGGAAAGAATGTAAAGCTATTAGTAAAAATAACAGGAAAAAAATAGAATAATTTGAGAGAGAATATTTGTAGCATTAACCTTCTATTGTGGCTCTACTGGTTCCCAATTCCTAACTTCCTTTAAGCATTCATAAGGTCACAGATTGTTTCAGTGACTGAACTTACAATAAAAAAACTGTTCAAATACCTCTAAATGTCATATAAAATACATACACATTTGCTGGTAAAATACACAGATTTTTGAAATTACAATTTTCCCATACAGAACACTTGCATCACATCCTGCCTAGGATTTTTTTTTTTTCACTTACCACTATAGGCTGTAACAGAAATTGTAATCTACCATTAAATATGCTTAGGTCCAATAAATACTCTGAACAAACAGACCTGGAAAATGAAATGAGTGTCCCCTTAGTCACACAGATTATCATTCTGAAGACTCATTTCTGGTCATGTGGTGGAACATATCTGTGACTTACAGATCCTTTTGTGTCTGAAGTAAAATGACAAAGAGGGGACCAAAATGCTAATTATAGGTATAATTGTCAAGTGATTGCTCTATGTAAGAGATCAATGTTACACTTAAGAAACAATGCATTCTCATTCATGCATAATCCAAGAGCCCTAGGAATGAAATATACTTTGATTACAACTAGCATGATTGAGGCCTGCAGGGAGGACAACTGGCTCAGGTGAACATGTGGACAAATGTTTCTTCAACCTTTCAGCTGCCACTCAACTTCACTATAAAAACAATGAAAAGGGTTGAATAGCCTGTATAGTGCCTGTAGGCCAATGAGTCACTGAATGGAGGCTAGTGTTTATTCATGTCTTCCTGCCACGCTCCCTTATAGTTATTTGTGATATTTCATGTTAGTATAAACAGCTTATGATAGATTTCAAAATGGCTAAACTCTTCTGGTATGTCTATTAGATAGATTGACTAGCGGCTGTTAAAAAGAGCAATGTGAGCAGAAGACGAATTTTGGGTTGATAAGGGATTGCTTGGAGACGTCACATATAAGAAATGCTAATATCTGCTGGTCATCGGAAACATTCTGGTCGAAATGTTATTTTTTATTCTTTTATAGAAAAAGAATAGGTTCTTGATGTTAGATATTTTTGTCTTTTCTGAAAAATGTAATACATAAAAAATAAAATACAGAGCAAGACCAGCCCTTATCCAGAACAGATTTTCTGTGATGGATTTTTTTTTCTGTGGTAACATCAATCATGGACTTTTAACCCCCATATGCTTGTGGCAGGGCTTGATAGGAACTAAGGGGGTCATTTAGCAAACTGGTGTTGCCCATAGCAACCAATCAGATTGCACCTTTCATTTTGGACTGCTCCTTTGCAAAATGAAAGGAAGAATCTGATTGGTGGCTATGGGCAACTAAGCCATCATACTTTACAGCAGTTTGATAAATGACCTCCATTTGCTCCCATAGGCAGAAATGGTAAATAATTGTAATCTATGGGAGAAGCGATCAGATGATCTCATGTTCAAAGGGCTTCTGTCAGCAGAATTGTACCTGTGAAACTGACTGTTGCATGTGCACTTGGCAGCTGAAGGCATCTGTGTTGGTCCCATGAACATATACGCCCGCATTGCTGAGAAAGGGTGGTATTACCATTACAGAGAGAGCTGAGCCCACTACTCTCAGCAATGCAGGCGCATATGAACATGGGACCAACACAGATGTCTTCAGCTGCCAAGTGCACATGTAACAGGTCAGCCAGTTTAATAAGTACAAATCTGCTGACAGACGCCCTTTAAAGACCCTCATGTATAGTCTATAGTGATCATCAGATTCAAGTACATCATACAAACATGTTTTAGGAATAGAAAAAAAAGCTAAGAAACTTCCACTATCTCCTGAGCTGTGATAGGAAGAAAGCTGCAGCAGAAAATACACACCCCCTTAGCTGCAGCAGAAAAGACACACCCCTTTAGCTGCAGCAGAAAAGACACACCCCCTTAGCTGCAGCAGAAAAGACACACCCCTTTAGCTGCAGCAGAAAAGACACACCCCTTTAGCTGCAGCAGAAAAGACACACACCCTTAGCTGCAGCAGAAAAGACCCCCCCCCCCCCCCCCCTTAGCTGCAGCAGAAAAGACACACACCCTTGAGCTTTCACTTTATGTAAATGTAGCAGAACAATGTATAGGGAGATCTCTGGACCCATGTGAGGTACAGGGCTGGTTCTAGCTTTGGTAGAAAGATGTTGCCATGTGCTATATGATGTCTGATTTTCATTTTTTACATTAGTCATGGGATAACCCTTTAAAGAGAATGTAGAAATGATAGGGAATGTATCATTGGAAAATAGAATGTTATGAGGATGTTTTTTATTCTAAACATATCGGGGGTCATTTATTAAGACCGGCGTTTTAGATGCCAGTCTTAATAAAGCCCTATAGCTGGCGGTGTATCGCCGGAGTTATGAAGAGGCGCCAACCTCTTCATAACTTCGGCAGATCCACCGCCGCTTCTAAATATAAGACAGCTTCTGAGCTGTCTTACATTTAGACCTTCTTCTATGCCTAAAACCGTGGAGCCACAATCTGTGTCTGAACTGCGCATAATTTAGGCATATTTCAGCTTGATAAATGACCCCCATCTTCTTTATAATAATCTATATTTATGTAGCACCAACATATTCCACGATTCTATACATATACAAGTAACATAATTACAGAGCAACAAACTAATTAACAACTCAAAAAAGGGGTGTGAGGACCCTGCTTATAATCCATCAAGAAATAGGGGTGACCCACTTAGCAGAAGTGCTTGTTTTGTACGTTTCACACACACAGAAAAACAGATTAGTTGCACATGCTACTGTAAGTTTCCAGCCACTATCTGTGTATGAACAGATAGAAAGTGTATTAGCGTACACAGCTGTGGGGATAGTGTCGAGAGAAGAGATCACTTAAAACTGTGGATGTAGGGAATAAAAGTGGTTGGCCAATTTCCCATGGCATTTCTCAGAATGCCATAAACAATCATGTTTGCTCAATACCCATATGCATGAATGTATACTGCTCCCCCATCTATTCTAACGAGGGCCCCTAGCTGCCCTGGTGTCAGTAAACATACTCCCCTATGATCCTCTGCATCCATGGGCTACAAGATGGTGGTGTTGCTTCATCGTGCTGTTTCTAGTTACCATATACAGGCAGCAGAATCCTGTATATCTGTGCATGCATCTGCTCGGAGTTACCCAAGGAAGCTTCCCTGCCATCTTGCAGCCCATGAATGCAGAGGATGGGAGGTGAGTATGTTAACTCCACTGATATCAGGGCAGTCGAGAGCCTTCATTAGGACATCTAGAGGACAGTCATGTATACTGGTATGGAGCATACTGAATATGGCATTTTCACAAATGCCATGTGAAATTAGTCAGCTGTTCAGGAACAATTATTCAGGGTAGTGCATTCAAGAGAAATAGTGCATCAAAAGAAAAGTCTTGGACACTGGGAGGTTCAAATTATGAAAAGTTAGTCTTCAGGGGCTGTGCAACCTATTTATATTGATGACCTATCCTCAGGATAGGTCATCAATATCTGATCGGCGTGGGTCCAACACCCGGCACCCCCGCCGATCAGCTGTATGAAGAGGACATGTTGCTCCATGCGAGCACTACTCCCTCTTCATTACACTGCCTGTCATCTTTCATGTAGCAATGGCATAATGTAATAACAAGTACTCGCTTCATCCAAGTGATAGGAGCAAGTACTTGTAATCGCACTGTGCCACTGAGACTTCCAAGACGACAGGCATTGTAATGAAGAGGAAGCAGGGATTGCATGGTGCGCCGTCTCCTCTTCAAACAGCGGATCTGCACGGGTGCCAGGTGTCAGACCCCTGTCAATCAGATATTGATGACCTGTCCTGAGGATTGGTCATCAATATAAACAGGCTACTAAAGTGGTAGGCAGAGTATGTTGGATAAATTGAAGAGAGGAAACTTTAGTGAGGTAAATACAGATTGTAATCAAGCAACAGTAAGTTTAATTCAATATGGGCAATGTTTCCATAAAGATGTGGTTAATTTTTGCAACAGAGGGCATCTGGATTGAACACTGACCCTTTCACTTCAATGGGTATATATATATATATATATATATATATACATAAAGATTGTTCATCACTGACCATCCGTCCATTCAGGAGAAACCCCAGTACGTTCTATCTTCTTCCATTTTTCACACAGGACAGGTTCATTCAAGTCACTGGGTCAGTAAACATTACTGCCCATGCTGCCCTGGAGTTACAGTAGTACTACACACTGAAATGGAAAGATCAGGTTAAGGTAGGCTAGATGGTCGAAACACAAAAAGCTTCAATGTTTATAGACTCAGTTTCATATAGACAAACGACATGATGTCGATGACAGTGGATGGACAATCACAAGAGTTCTGCAGTAGTGCAGGGGAAATGCCTGCATGAAATATATGTCCTCCTTTCCACCCACTCACTGGGTCGTGCTGCTCAAACTTGGTGCTTAGAGGGTGGCAGTCATCCTTGTGGGACGCCAATCCTGGCCTTTCTGGGAAGATTGACATATCTGACCCACATCTACATACCTGATGGAACTATGAGTATTAGCCACACTGCTGTTGTCGCTCCTTTGCTGGTCTCCATTTACTTCACTCATATGTATTGCTGTATGTGCAGGTATCGGAGGTCATGCAGTTTACAGCCCTAGGATCTGAAGTCTCTTGGTATGTGTGGTAGCACATGCAATAATTGTGAAAAAAAACTATTGCAGAGCCTCCTAACTCTGTCAGACTCTCTTTTTGCATTACTGCATTATTACAGCCATATTGTTGCTTTATGGTTGTGATCTGTCCCCTTATGAACCCTTCATGGTGATATAAACGTGCAGCCAACATTACATTGTGTCTCTGATTACTATTATATCATAGGACTAGTACAGTACTTTGTATATACAGTATCTATTAATGTACTAGGCTTTTAGATTTGGTTTGGTTTGACCACATGTCAACAGATCTCTTTTATTGTGTACTTCATGTTTTTCTAACAGTGACTTTTGGGTGTGTTGGGTGACTGTATTAATAATGACAGAGACCATTCCCTCCCCTCTTCCATTTAAGATACATCAGGGCTTACAAGGACGTTTCTGAATGGCATTGTCCTTTCAGGGGATTGTACCAAGGCACATCAGGGCCAGCGCACCCACTTTACGTCCTTAGGCTACTTTCACACTAGCGTTCGATCGGATCCTTCAAACGGAGCTCACGAGCGGACCGACGAACGCTAGTGTGAAAGTAGCCTTACGTGGCGTAATATTTAGCATTTTGTGTAACAAATGAAAAGTATGTTTTTGGTTGTTCCTCAGAAATAGTGATAATATATATATATATATATATATATATATATATATATATATACATTACAGACCAAAAGTTTGGACACACCTTCTCATTTAAAGAGTTTTCTTTATTTTCATGACTATGAAAATTGTAGATTCACACTGAAGGTATCAAAACTATGAATTAACACATGTGGAATTATATACATAACAAAAAAGTGTGAAACAACAGAAAATATGTCATATTCTAGGTTTTTCAAAGTAGCCACCTTTTGCTTTGATTACTGCTTTGCACACTTTTGCCTTCAGTGTGAATCTACAATTTTCATAGTCATGAAAATAAAGAAAACTCTATGAATGAGAAGGTGTGTCCAAACTTTTGGTCTGTACTGTATACATATATATATATATATATATATATATATATATACACACACACACAGAGTGTGTATATAGGTATGGCATATATAAAGTGATAGTTAAAAAAGCCAACCTATCTTAGCAAATATGAATATGACATCAACTATAGGACGAAAATATTACTTGAACTGTTGCATAATATACCCAAATATAACATTTCAATTATATATAGTTTTTATCTTTTTTTTTTGCTGAAAACAAATATTTTCCATGTGAGGCAAGTGCATTATTCACTGAAGAAAGAGGAAATTTCTCAGCAAATTAAGAATGCTTGGTTATTTCCTCTGACTCGTCAACATTCTTTTCTTTGTACGTAAAAGCTAAGACTGCTGAAAAAATGCATCTTCAAACTAGTGATAAGCGGAAGGGGCAATATTCGAATTCACAATATTTTGCGAATATTTGGTAGAATATTCATCATATATTCGCAAATTTTAGATTATTTTCTTGATCGGGAAAAAACGGCAATGTAATATTCGCGTACTGAGTGCGAAATACAGGCGTGGGTCACTATAGCTACATTTTTCAAGCTGCTAGAAGTTTCCTGAGACTGGAAAAAATGGTTGGCACGACAGAACATTACAATACATAGCTTTATATGCAGATAGAGTGCTCCAATATATTCGCGATTGTGAAATCGGCACTAATGATGCAAATATTTTGGCGCTATACATGCAACTTCACATTTTAACAGGTCTGACTACTTATTAGTGATGGGTGCACTAAGTATTGTTGTGAACTTTTGACATCACAGCACTATGTATGTATGTAGCATACATACATACATACATACATACAGCACTATGTACGGCATGTATGTATGCAGCATACATACATACAGCACTATGCATGTATGAATGGACAGCAGAACCTATCTAACCTACACTGACTATCTCCCACTATCTGTATTATATATATATAAGCTAACTAAATAACTATCTAATGTAATGATACAGGAAAGCAGAGAGCACAGCAATAACACTGCTGTCTCTCTCAGATCTGCAAAATACTGCATACAAGGGATTGCTGGGAAGGTTCTTATATAGTAAGGGGTAGGCAACTTTCCTATTGTTTGCAAGGGAAGCTGCTAAGCTCAGACAAAGACATTGCAGCCTTCTCATTGGCCCACAAGCAAGAAAGGAGGTTACTGATGAAAAAAAATCTAAATTATTTGAAATTACAAATATATCACTATATTCTAAATATTTGCGAATTCTCGGAGTGCCGATATTCGCAATTAATATTCGCTATTCGAATATTCACGCCCAACACTACTTCAAATTATGACACCTTAGACATAGCCCTACTTTTAGTTCACTCCTGGCTGAAGATACTGTTATAGTTATAACTGTGCCCTTTTAATACCTTCCATACTACGAGGAGTATATTACAACTAGGCACTTTACGGTCATTTTGCACTTCAACAATCTGTAATATATTCTTTTTTATTTTAGCTAAATAGAACCGTAAGTACATAATTTGGAAAATGAAGTTCTGAGTAGTACTTCCTAGAATAACATTACAGAGCGACGACTTCTTTACAATGGAATGCGCAGCTTTCAGATCAGACTCAAACAATCACTCTGAACAACCCCAATACCATCAAAACACATTGTTTCCATTAACAGCACTTATTCCACGCTAACATTTACATGGTGACACTAACTGTCTCCTCCCTTTCCAGTAGAGATCCCTGCCCCATATATGGATCCAAGTGACCACAAAGCAATTCCAAAGCTGGATTAACTCCTGTGCCTAAGGCAACACCACATGCTTTAAAGTGCTACTATTTGAAGATAGCCAAGAAAAGATATCATTATTTATTTCTGCTAGTGAAATATGGTATTATTTATTTGCTGAAATTGTACTTTTCAAAACCACACTTCCATGTCTCCATGCATAACAAAACAAGCCATATTCTTGTAATATTGAAAATTGAAAACACAAAGAAACTATGTCAAACTGAAGCCCTACTTTTGATAAATCTTGAAGGAAAATAATGTTTTTCTTGTTACAGTTCAGGAATACTTCTACATAAATAACTGTGCCCTATTTTCATCCGCAGTAGTGCAACTGATTTGAAATACATTCCCCTGGACAAATTGAAAGGAATATACCCACAGTACACCTCACATAGACACCATCATTTAGTTATTCTTGTATCCTAAAGCCAGCCACCCATGTGAGATAACTGTCGGTCGAATTCAAGTTTGGAAAACAGCTGTCTCCCCATATCCTCCATACACATGCATGCTGAGCTCGCCTCAGGTGTTGTTGATGGGAGAGGGGAGAAAGATAAGATTGTATCAGACAACTCTCATGGGTGGATTATCTTCTTGAGAACATATTTTGCATGTGTATATCCAACATGTCCCACCCTGCTCTCCCTGACATCTGCCTTCTAGGAAGAGTCAGGAGGCCCTAAAACACATTAGAAGGTCAGTTGATCTGGCCGTAATACATCCAATGTGTATGGCCAGTTTAAGACCTTAAATCCATTGTTAATATATATTATAATGATGTACTGCCAATAGAATCACGAAAAAAGATACAAAACATCCAGCACAATATGATGGTAAATATGCGGATGTGCATGGCTACATTTATAAAGTCACGGAAAATAATGCACTAAAGCAATAGATGCAAACATAATGCATGGACTAAGCCCTCACTCTAATGATAAAATCTGAGACTCTTAGCCAATATATTTTGATCAAACCACATCTGTGCCCGCCTACCAGCGCCATGGTGGTCTCAGTCAGGCAGGTCCTACTCTACACCTACCTATGCCGTTGGGTATCTATGCCGTTATGGATATGTTATTTTCTGTATCAATAGTTTTTATTGAGTTTTTCATTTCAAATGGTTAAAGAAAGTACATTACAGTTTGATTTGTTACAGTGTAAAAAAAAAAAATTCTGAGTGTCATGCAGAATACCATTATAATAAATTCAAATATAATACAATTATTCAGAAAACATTATTTTATGTAAAGCATCATCCTATTCTTTATTGTGCTTCAATGAAGCAACCTTCTAGTTGGTGCTTGGAGCTTGCTTTGTGTGGCTAAATAGTAAAGTGCACTGTATGTAAAGTTTAGAAGAAAAAATATACTGGTAGATGAGGGTAAAAGATAGGTAACTAGAGAGAACTTAGAAAACCTATTTAGGTCCATTATGCAAAGGAAAAAAAATTACATCACAACCTAATCTAACTGTCTCATAATGAGAAGTACCTCGATACATACCATGGTGTCCAATTTTTTGTGTATTTATTAAGTGTATTGTTGCTTCTGGCAATCATTTTTTCAAACCTACAATTGACATTTACCTTTCTTATTATTTGAGACATGTGACGGGTTGATGAGGATTTCCAATTTTGCTCTATATATATATTGGAGAGAGGCTGTTAAAATATGACAGAGAACAGTCCTTTGGGGGACTGAGTACCTATCGATATTAAGTCTTAACAAAAAAGTGTCAGGGTTAAATGGTAGATTGATGTTAAAGGGATTCTGCACTTTCAATTAACTGATGATCTATCCTCTGGATAGATCATCAGCTTCTGATCGGCGGGGGGTCCGACACCCGGGACCCCCGCGATCAGCTGTTTGAGAAGGCAGCGGCGCTCCAGCAGCGCCGCGGCCTTCTCACTGTTTACCGCCGGGCCGCCCGCCCACTGACGTCACGACTTGTATCAATTAGAGTGGGCGCGGCTAAGCTCCATTCAAGTGAACAGAGCTTAGCCGCGCCCACTCTAGTTGATACAAGTCGTGACGTCAGTGGGTGGGCGGCCCGGCGGTAAACAGTTAGAAGGCCACGGCGCTGCTGGAGCACCGCTGCCTTCTCAAACAGCTGATCGGCGGGGGACCCGGGTGTCGGACCCCCGCCGATCAGAAGCTGATGATCTATCCAGAGGATAGATCATCAGTTAATTGAAAGTGCAGAACCCCTTTAAGTGAATAATAGATTAGAAGGGCAGTTTCTTTCCAGAAGCCTGTAATTATTGGGCATTCCCAAAATATATGTAGTAATGTGCCGACTTGATTACAGCCTCTCCAGCATAGATCGGGGGAATCTTTATATATTTCAGAGAGCCTGTATAGGGTGTAATACCGTTTGAAGATTAGTTTGGAGTAAGCCTCATGATGATCTGCACATGATGTGGTGCGCATTGAAATTAAATAGGCTTTTTTCCATTTTGTCATAGGAATGCTTGTGTTCAATTCTCTCTCCCACTTTCGAATGGGAGAGATGTGTAAATCCAGATAGTGTTCTGCTAATTGTAGATAAAAGGTTTTTATCCCTTTCAATGATTTATTTATTTGATTATTCAATAATACATATACTTGGGAGGGATTTTAGGGGGTGAAAACTCGTTTTTATTCAGGAAGGTACATATTTGGAGATATTTATATAAATCTGATTTATCTAGTCCATATTTATTGCGCAAGAATAGATGAAGTATTGGGCCTTTGTAAAGATCTTGTATAGGTTTAATACCTGATTGTATCTATGGTATCTATGAGAAGACAGATTTTTCCAGGATGACAATATCTAGGACTTCCAATAGTGAAGTACCGTCATACAGATTGGAGTAGAAAATGGTTTTATTATACTCACAATGTACAAGTATATACAGGCAGTACACAATGGATCAATGGATCAATCACCCGACCCGGTTTCGCTCAGTCGAGCTTTGTCAGGGGATCTGGTAATCTCTAATGATGCAGAGCTTGTTGAAAATCTTACTGTTCGAGAAACACTAGGTAATAGGGACCACAATATAATTATATTCTCCCTAAACTATAGGAAGCAAACTCTGTCAGGCAGAGCAAAGACACTAAATTTCAAAAAGGCTAATTTCCCTGGGTTGAGGGCAGCATTTCAGGGCATAGTCTGGGTGCAGCTACTGTCACATAATACTGAGGATAAATGGGAGAGCTTTAAATCCACATTGAGTAATTGCACAAAAAAAGTATTCCTTTAGGTAACAAGTATAAATGGCTAAAATTAACCCTTAAGATTACAAAGGGCTTAATAAAATCTGTAAAAAGGAGATAAAATTAGCAAAAATACTGTCACGGTAGGTAAGATAAGGGAAGGAAACAGAACATAGCAAAGCAAACAAAACAACTGACTAGGCCCCAAATACTAGGGAACAAAGGGGTCGCCTCCTAGCAATCCCTAAAACACTTTCCCTAAGCTGCTATGCCCATGTGCATATCTCGATGGTAGATATGCACATGCCCACGTACCTAAGACTATAACACACTGAACCAAACCCTCAGCTGTAAGGAAGAGGGAAAGAGGCACCCAGCTCCTTCAACAACTGAAGGAGCTACCATCACCCTAGAGGCCTAGTCAAAACAGACACAGAAGGAACAAGAGAAAATGACTTATCTACAGATGTGTTGTAACGGATGATCCACCAAACGTCCAGAGCTCACACAAGGCAGAACTATAACCCACAAAGACTATAGGGAGAGGGAGGAATAAATAGCCTCACCAATTACCTAAAGAGCAACACCTGGGAGGAGGTGGGATTCTGCTCAAACCCACAGCAAAACAAACTGTCAGATCGACTCACATGCAGGGCAGGGCATGACAAATACAAAACGAACAGCAGGTAGCAAAAGAGAGCAAAACAAATCCCCCAAAATTATTTAAATATATAAATGCTAAAACACCTAGGTCTGAGCAGGTACGTCTACTAAATAACGGCAAATGGGGGTAGTCACTGAAGATAAGGAAAAGGCAGAGTCACTAAATGTTTTTTTTTAGCTCTGTATATACAAAAGAAGAGAAAGGAGCTGATATCTGTGGTGCTGGGGCTGTACATCCAGTAATATACTCAATTGGCTAACTGTAGATATGGTCCAAGATAAGTTAAATAAGGTAAATGTGAACAAGGCTCCGGGTCCAGATGGATTACACCCAAGAGTGCTTAAAGAGCTCAGTTCAGTCATTGTTGTGCCCATGTTTATAATTTTAAAAGATTCTCTAGGTACTGTCACAGTGCCAAGTGATTGGCGCAAGGCAAACGTGGTGCCCATATTCAAAAAAAGATCAAGGTCCTTCACAGGTAATTATAGACCAGTTAGTTTAACTTCTGTTGTGGGAAAAATGTCTGAAGGACTCTTAAGGGACTATATACAGGAGTATGTGACTGTAAATAATATTTTAAGCGATAACCAACATGGGTTTACCAAGGAGAGAAGTTGTCCGACTAACCTAATCTTTTATAAGGAGGTGAGTAGTAGCCTGGACAGAGGGGCGGCTGTGGATGTAGTGTTTCTGGATTTTGCAAAGGCTTTTGATACTGTCCTTCATAGACATTTAATAGGTAAAGTAAGGTCTATAGGCTTGGAAAGTATAGTTTGTAATTGGATTGAAAACTGGCTGAAGGACAGTGTCCAGAGAGTTGTGGTCAATGATTCCTATTCAGAATGGTCCCAGGTTATAAGTGGTGTACCCCAAGGTTCAGTGCTGGGCCCTCTATTATTTAATTTATTTATTAATGATATCGAGGACGAGATTAATAGCACCATTTCTATTTTTGCAGATGATACTAAGCTATGTAGAACTGTACAGTCTATGGAAGATGTCCATATACTACAAGCTGACTTGAACACTCTGAGTGATTGGGCATCAACTTGGCAAATGAGGTTCAATGTGGACAAATGTAAAGTTATGCATCTTGGTAGTAATATTCTCTGTGCTTCATATGTCCTAGCTGATGTTACACTGAGAGAGTCACTTATAGAGAAAGAGTTGGGTGTCCTTGTGGATGGTAGATTACATTACAGCATACAATGTCAATCAGCTGCTTCTAAGGCCACCAGGATATTGTCATGCATTAAACGAGGCATGGACTTGCGGGGGAAGGATGTAATACTACCACTTTACAAAGCGTTGGTGCAGCCTCATCTGGAATATGTAGTTCAGTTCTGGGTACTAGTCCATAGAAAGGATGCACTACAGCTGGAAAAAGTACAGAAGAGAGCGACTAAAATGATAAGGGGAATGGAGGGTCTTAGTTATGAAGAAAGATTAGAAGAATTGAATTTATTTATTCTTGAGAATAGAAGTCTAAGGGGGGGACATGATTAACCTATACAAATATATAAATGGGCCATACAAAAAATACGGTGAAAAACAGTTCCATGTAAAATGTGCTCAAAAGATAAGGGGGCACTGCCTCCGATTGGAGAAGAAAAAGTTCAGTCTCCGGAAGCATCAAAGCTTCTTTACTGTAAGAACTGTGAAGCTGTGGAATAGACTTCCTCAGGATGTGGTCACAGCAGGAACAGTGGACAATTTTAAAAAGGGTTTAGATGAATTCTTAAAAGTAAACAACATTAATGCTTATGAAAACGTGTAGAAATCTGAGTCTCACTTCCTTCTGGGATTCACATCCCCACCTATCCCTTGGTTGAAATTGATGGACTTATGTCTTTTTTCAACCGTATTAACTATGTAACTGATGGTAGAGGGCAACATAGAAAGGTACTTTGTACTGCATGAGGCCCTCAGCATGCAGGTTGTGCACCTCAGATTTAGATAAACCCATCCTTATGCAAAGTTAATCCAGAGAAAGGCATATACAGTACCCCAGAAGCACTACTGCAAAGAGTTAATTACGGATAATAGAGTTCATACAATGTTATAATGTTATTCAGTTAAATGTAGTGATTTTTTATGCCTACCGTATATTCATACTTGCCACACGGTATTAGTAGTAATAGTAGCAGCAGCAGTATAACCATGCTAGGCAATGGAAGTTATAAATTATTGATATTGTAATAATTAGAGATGAGCAAAGTATTCAAAAATTAGCCAAATTTAAAAACAAACAATCTGTGGATTTCTTTGTAATTAGTGGGTGCAGTGACAGGGAGCAGCGATTGCGCATTCCACGTCATTATACCTCTCAGATGCTGTGTTCATACATGATCGCAGCATCTGATAATAATAATAAAGAGTGTAAAATAAAATAAAAATAAAATAATAATACTTACCTAATCCATTTGCTTGCGCCGCACAAGGGATTTTGGCCAAGATCTTTAAGCAAGATGGCCGTGGCCTCCTGTTGCAAGCAAATGGATTTTTACACTATTTCAGTTGAAATCGATTCGCTCATCACTAGTAATAAGGCATATCCTATAACTGTATGACATGCAATTGTCTGTATGTCTTGTATGTCTGTGGACTGTTTGGATGGGAAGTGATCTGATGCATTATAAGCAGAGCGTTAAGTCCAGAATTCCAGGGCACTAGAGAATGACACACACATTTCTTACATTCACAAAATACCAAAGGTAGTTTTCCTCTAATACGGTAGGCTATTAAGCCAAGGGTCATCTGAGTCATGTTTGCACAGACCATATTTTGAGAATGCAAATCTTCTGCACGTATTCACAGATAATCAATGTAAACTAATATTTTTTAAAGGATTTTCCTCTTTTGTACATGGAAATTTTTATTCTTATAATTTCTATTAGGAATTGTGAGAAAACACAAGATAGGATTAGAAAGAAACTTTGTAAACTAAAAATAGGACCAGTTCCATACATTTCAGTCATCCAAGTAGAGTCATGAAAACAAGTATTTATGAATGAAACTAATTTTCTAGGTGTTTTAACACAAAGATGAACAGAAGGAAACATAAGGGTTGTACTTTCAAAAGATAAGAACTCCTTATCCCCAGCAAACCAGACAATAGTTCTTAAAGTTTGCCAAGAGCTAAGGAGGCTACTGTGACATTTCCAATACTTTCTGAACTAAATACCATAAGGTACATAGAAAATAACATATTGCCAACAAGACTGAGTCTTGCCAATATCACAGCAGACACAGTTCATTTACTTAAGGGTCTATTCAATGAAGTGTATTTCACTAATAGCACAAGGGAGGAGCCGTCTGTCTTAAGGCAGGTTGAACAATTAACAGATAAGGTCAGTTGACCTACATGAAACACAGTGTTGTTTGATATGACTTCACATATTGCTCTAGGTCATTAGGGGAGCTATAGCTTCTTTATTTCTCTCTGACTCTTTAACCTCCAACTTTGCTTGTTCTGAGAACCTTTGGGTGACATCTCAGAAGGTTTAGAAATCACTAAGAAAGAGGTATTGTTCTAAAAGTTGCTGTTCTGGTCTACCTTACTTCTTCTGACAGCCTTGCTGTGTAATGAAGATAACTTGTATTCATGGTGCAGGTAAAAAAGTATAAGTCTGAGGCTAATGAAATACAGGTTTCATTAGAATGATTTTACAACCAGCTAGCACAAAAAACAGAAACAATACAAAATGCTGAACAATGCTTGACATTAGGAACCTTTTTCCACAGAGTAACATTAGCATTATCCTATGAACATTCCCAATAATCTGCTTGTGTTAACGTACCACAGACCACTGATGAACCAGCAAAACACTTATTCATCAGGTGAAATGATCTTTGGAGTGGAAACCTCAATCATAGTTTCTGCTGGGCAGCAGACTGTGCTGTGTGAACAAGTAGATAAGGAGAGAGTTTCACAGCAGCATGTCCAGTGTGACTTTTTATTATTTTATTTAGGGACCAAGAGTGCACACAAAAATATACGACGTTTCAGCTACACAGTAGCCTTTCTCATACTTGAGAAAGGCTACTGTGTAGCCGAAACGTTGTGTATTTTTGTGTGCACTCTTGGTCCCTAAATAAAAAGTCACACTGGACATGCTGCTGTGAAACTCTCTCCTTATCTACTTGTACTTATGGGATGGCGTTAGATTGGCGATTCCACCACGGCTGATGCATTCCGGACAGGTCAAAAGATCCATTTTGTGCTGCTCTACAACTATTTTTTACTACTGTGCTGTGTGAACAGTGATCTTCTTCCCAGAAACAATACATTTGTACGAGGACGAGCAATAGCAGTAGCCATTGCTCATCCTCATACAGTGGAGGTGATCCCTGCCTAAATGCAGCTCTTTAGCTCCACCAACAAGCAGGCAAATGTTAGGATGGAACTCTTCCTTCTCGATAATTGTCTGCTAGTCAACACAGTGTAAATGCACCTTAGAAGATCATGTAAAATTTACATATCGCCAGAAAAATATATGATTTTAATGCAGCTTTCATTTTACTCAAAGCTGCATTACTTTTTCTGTTCACTAAAAAGTCCCGTCATGCAGCATTTGGAACACAGAATTAATAATGATTTGCTTGGTTTTAGAGCAAATCCTTCACTCTAGAATTCTGGCTTCAAACATTTTGCACCACTCAATCCAAGTAGGAAAGTGGGTGCAGGGCCGGCGCTTCCATAGAGGCAAGGGGGGCAATTGCCCTCGGACCCCCGAGTCCTTAGGGGCCCCCCACACCGGCCCGCAACTAACTTTAGACAGGGCCGGCGCTTCCATAGAGTCAAGGGGGGCTCTCTCCCTCCCCCCTGTGCTGCTGCTGCCGCCGCCTCCGCCAATAAGAAGAGGGATGGGAGGAGGAGGGGAGGGGCTGTGGCCACTGTGCCACCAATGAAGAAAACTGACCTGTAATACAAATACAGGAGGCGGGTGCCGGCATCAAATAGCCGGCACCCGACCTCTATGACAGGGAGCGGCACCTGAGGGGTTAACTGCCGGTGATTGCAGCCCCCTATCATTCATAGAGGTCGGGTGCCGGCTATTTGATTCCAGCACCCGCCTCCTGTATTTGTATTAACATTAACATTGAGTGCGCACCCCCCCCCCCCCCCTAAACATTGGTGGTGCAGTGGGCAGTGCCAATGAGGGTTAAAAAAATAAATAAAAAATTAACTCACCTCCTCTAATTGATCGCGCAGCTGCCGGTCTCCTGTTCTTGCTTCAGGACCTGTGGTGACGTCACTGAGCTAATCACATGGTCCATTACCATGGTGATGGATCATATGATGTACCATGTGACGACCACAGTGATGTCACCACAGGTCCTTTGACAGGTCCTAAAGAAACAACAGGAGACCGGCATCTACGCGATCAATTGGAGGAGGTGAGTTAATTTTTATTTATTTTTTTAACCCTCATTGGCACTGCCCACTGCACCACCAATGTTTATTATACTGGGGTGGGGGGTGCACTCAATGTTTGATATACTGGGGGGGGCGCACTCAATGTTTGATATACTGGGGGGGGCGCTCTCAATGTTTGATATACTGGGGGGTCGCTCTCAATGTTTGATATACTGGGGGAAGGGGGGCGCTCTCAATGTTTATTATACTGGGGGGGGCGCTCTCAATGTTTATTATACTGGGGGGGCGCTCTCAATGTTTATTATACTGGGGGGGCGCTCTCAATGTTTATTATACTGGGGGGGCGCTCTCAATGTTTATTATACTGGGGGGCGCTCTCAATGTTTATTATACTGGGGGGGCGCATTCAATGTTTATTATACTGGGGGGGCGCTCTCAATGTTTATTATACTGGGGGGGCGCTCTCAATGTTTATTATACTGGGGTGCATATAATGTTTATTATATTGACCTTCTACTTAGCATTCTGTATTAAAGAATGCTATTATTTTCCCTTATGACCATGTTATAAGGGAAAATAACACAGTGAATAGACTGTCACCTAGCAACCATTGCCATGATTAGTTTGATAGTTAGCTTTAACATTTGCTGTTGATATACTGTCACGGTCATATTGTTGTTTGACCACGACGCAGTTGCCATGCAGACTGGTTGCCGGTGGCAACGTGTTGTTGGCAGTTTGTATGTGCGCTTCCCCTTTAAGGTTTGCCTCCCTGCTGTTTGGTGAGTAATCTTCTTGCTAGTGGGGATTTAGGTGTTTCCTGGGTGTGGCCGCGGGCTTGATATATACCTGTGGCTTGCTGGCTGGGTGCAGTTGTTCTACAGCCTTGCTTGCTGTTGGAGCTTTGCTCCTTGCCTGGGTGTTTCTGCCCAGTCCTTGAGGGCCACCTTATGAAACATAAATTGTCCTCCCTTATGTACCCTCCATGTACCTTTACCCTCACTTGTTGTATGTGTGGTGTGGGTTTATGTTCTGGGTGTGTGAAGTGTTTTGTTGGTTGTTACATGTCTGGGCTGTTGTTGGTGTTGGTCCCTGCATGTATGCTATACGTCACCAGGTATGTTGATACCTCCGGAAGGGGACTGGTTTCCCGGAGGGGTGAACCATAAGTCTGGATTAAGTGCTGCCTGGGGCTGTGTGCACCTTGCTGCATAGGGCCCAGGCAGTATCAGGTGTGCTGGATACTTGTGTGTGGTGTTGTTTGTACGATGTCCTATTTGGTGTGTGGGCACCTGTACTTTTGCATGGGTTCCAGTCGTGGTGGCTGTGGCAGATAAGTGTGTTTCTGGTGTTCTTACCTGCCGACTCTGTTGCTGTATTCAGTCGTCCACTTTTCCCTGCAGCTAGGCCTGTGAAGACTCTGGTTCATCCATGTCTTGGATGAACCTGGTTGTCTCTTGTCCCTGTCTCCTAACCTCAGGGATATTCAGGGATTTCAGGGTTCTGAGGTTTCCAGTGTATGAGCCCTCCTGGTCTAGCTGCTACCCCTATCCCTTTTACATTGTATGGTGTGGGTTTCCCCCACTCCCCACCGTGACAATAACGACCCAACATTTGACACTCTGCTTGAAGTGCACTCCATATGCAAATTAAGGTGCTTTTTTGCCTGATTGGTCAAGAGGCATGACATGGCTGTGATAGCACTTTAGTGTTGAAAGGAGCTGTCGCTGTGTTCACACGTTCTTTCTTATTTAATTAAACCAAAGGCACTTTAATTTGCATACAATGCATCTTTTCAAATGAGCACTTGCTAATGTCATTGGTATAGATGTTCTCCCTTATGGTGCTTTTACAAAACGCAATAAAAACTTCAAACAACTGCCAGTCAATATTATACAAGTTGATCAGACCTCGTGTCAAGAGTTCGCACTGGATGCAAAATGAACGAAAAACAAACAAACATTTCCAAACCTTTTTCTCATACAACATCCGCCCCTGGGGTAGAGTCAAGAGATCCCCATACACATTACATGATTGGCCTTTATTTTTAAATTAGTCAGTTTGGCCAACATACATCTAATGCCTATGGCCAAGCTTAATCTAAATATGATTGGATATACAGCATAGACAAATTCGTTCAGATTTCAGTTGAATCTGCCAAAAGTAGCCACTGTGTATATCCTCAGGATAGGTCATCAATATCTGATCAGCGGGGGTCCGACACCCAACAGCCCTGTCGCTCAGCTGTTTGAAGAGGAGGCAGCGCTCCATGTGAGTGCTACTTTCTCTTCATTACACTGCCAGTCATCTCAGAAGTCTTGGTGGTGCAGTGTAAATACACTATGCTCTCGCTAGAGGGGAGAGAATATGCAGTGTATTGAAGAGGAAGTAGTGCTCTCAAGGAGTCACCTCCTCTTCGAACAGCTGATCAGATATATTAAAGACCTATCCTGAGGATAGGTCATCAATATAAACAGGCTGCACAAACACAATTTTACTTTACATTTATTTTTTATATTTTTTTGTATGATCTTCTGTTTCTTACCCTAAAAATAAGCAATGTGTCCAGTCAACCTACAGAAAAAGATTTGAGTATCTTTCCCAGAGACCCAAATGTATGAAAATTAGCTTTCCTTCCAAAAGGAAAAGAAAGCTAAGTGTCTCTAATGCCCGCAGATGTAAGAAGTGTTAATTTGCAGATATTTTTCCCGGAAACCCAGAGGAGCATTGGCTGGCCTACAGTACTCCTCGCGCATACTGACACACTCGCCATAAGGAGAAATAGTAACCCCCTTAGACCCCAACCAAGGCCTCTCAGGCAGCTAAGCTCTGCTCAGGTCTGAAGAAAAGAGCTGTTTGCTGGTATGAACCGCTCAGAATCATTTTCCTTTTGGAAGGCAGACTTGTTTATACATTTCTTTTCTAGAGGAACATTGTGCAGAGACATTTAGTTTTCCTTCTGTTTGAAAGAAAGACTGGTTTGTAAGTCTCTTTTCCAGTGTTTATATCTCTCAGCCTTGAATCTATCTGTATAAATTTGGGGTTTGTATGAATTTGGGTGTCTATAAATCTGGAGTCTAATATGGGGTCTATCTGAAGGACTATAATAGTTTGTGGGTCTGTGTTAGTTTTTAGGGCCGTCTGGTGGTCAGTATTAATTTTGGTCTGTCTGGAAGTCTGTATTCATTTTGGGATCTGTTTGGAGGTCTGTATTAATTTTTGGTTCTGTATTAATTTAGAGGTTTTGAGGTATGTGTTAACTTTGGGGCATTAATTTCAGGGTCTGGCCTAGGTGGGGTTGTCCAGTTATGTAAAATTTATTTTAGTTATAAAATAATAAAAGTAGTGATACCTTTCTGATTCCCTCAGCTCTCCTTTCACTGATTCCCACGTCCTCATTGATCTCTGTACTTCCAAGTCCCTCTTGACTTGGACACAAGGCCACTGTGGCCAATGACTGAGAAGCAATCAGTGGGCATCAGAAAGATATAACTACTTTTATTATATTATCACATTCTATTCTATTTTGGGTTCTGGTCCGGGGTTTGATGCTTAAAGTTTGCTTTAGAACCCATAATTTTCTAGTTCTGTATCTGCATCTTTGGGCACTTTTAATTTTTAAGTACACTATTAGACAGCACAGATGACACAATAATGAGGTCACATGGTCAGCAGCAGACACAGTATTGGTGAGAGGTTTATTTGCTATATAGGGTGGGGATAGACTGCAGCAATGAGTCAAAGTCTCTGCATGTTGCAGTATTTTCTCCCTCCAAAATTCCGGAACACTTGGATTATTTTCCATTGAAATGCATTAATGCTGGATTCAGCCCTAAGTGTTTCAGAAAAAACGGATCCGGTTATGCGGTCTGCGCATGCGTAGACCTTTAAAAATGTGAAAAAGATAAATACCGGATCCGTTTTTCCAGATGACAATCGGAGAGATGGATTTGGTATTGCAATGCAAATGGTATTGTTTGCATACAGATTGTCGGATCCAGCAGGCAGTTCCGGCGACGGAACTGCTTGCCGGAATCCAACAATGCAAGTCTGAAAGTACCCTAACAGTCCCAAGTTAGGAATATAGAGGTTAGAGAGAAACATATAAGGTTGTAGCAACCACCTTCCGTTAGAGGATGCGCCACAGATTCTCAATAAGGTTTAAGTCTGGAGACATGCTTGGCCAGTCCAGCACCTTTACTCTCAATTTCTATAGCAAGGCAGTGGTCATTTTGGAGGTGTGTTTGGGGTCGTTATCATGTTGGAATACTGCCCTGTGGCCCAGTTTCTGAAGGGAGGGGATCATGCTCTGCTTCAATATGTCACAGTGCATGTTGGCATTCATGTTTCCCTCAATGAACTGTAGTTCCCCACAGCCGGCAGCACTCATGCAGCCCCAAACCATGACACTCCCACCACCATGCTCAACTGTAGGCAAGACACACTTGTCTATGTACTCCTCGCCTGGTTGCCGCCACACATTCTTGACACCATCTGAGCCAAGTAACTTTATCTTGATCTCATTAGACCACAGGACATGGTTCCAATAATAGTTAGTCTGCTTGTCTTAAGCAAACTGTTTGCAGGATTTCTTGTGCATCATCTTTAGAAGAGGCTTCCTTCTTGGACAACAGCCATGGAGACCAATTTGATGCAGTGTGCAGTGTATGGTCTGAGCACCGACAGGCTGACCCCCCCCCCCCCCCCCACCCCCACCCCTTTAACCTCTGCAGCAATTTTGGCAGCACTCATACATCTATTTTGACAAAGACAACCTCTGGATATGACACTGAGCACATGCACTCAACTTCTTTGGTCGAACATCCCGAGGCTTGTTCTGAGTGGAACCTGTCTTGTAAAACCGCTGTATGGTCTGACCACCGTGCTGGAACTCAGTTTCAGGGTGTAGGCAATCGTCTTATAGCCTAAGCCATCTTTATGTAGAGCAACAATTCATTTTTTTTTACAGATCCTCAGAGAGTTCTTTGCCATGAGGTGCCATGTTCCAGTGACCAGTATGAGAAAGTGTGAGAGTGGCACTCCAACAAAATAAAGAAAATATAACAAAGATGTATGGCAATATGTCCCAAACTACACCCAAAAAACGCCACACACATTATAATCAATCAATACCATCTTTAATAATTCATAATAAATAAAAAATCTACATAAAAAATATAATTAAGAAGAGTCATCATGATAATACATGGATTATAAACGCAACAGATAGGCAGGTCCCTCATACACAGGGTAATAGTTCCTAAGGGAAAATATAAGTAACCCCATGCAGATTAGTCATATTAGGTATGCGTTAACATTGTAATACTAATAAAGTGACCATATAAAATTTAGCTAAGCCGAACACACATATGACATTGTAATGCTTATACACCATACACCCTAAGAATAACCACATGCATAAGAAACAGTCAAGAGTTGCATCCTAAATAGTAATAAAAGCAAAATGCAAACCACAGTTCTGGGGACCTGCCAGCAACCCCGACATATGTTTCTCCCCAAAAGCTTCCTCCTAGGGGAGTATGCAGGTCCCCAGAACTGTGGTTTGTACTTTGCTTTTATTACTATTTAGGATGCAAGTCTTAACTGCTTAGATAGTTACATTTTTATGCATGTGGTTATTCTTACAGTGTATGGCGTATTAGCATTACAATGCCATACTTGTATTCTGCTTAGACATTAATTACTGTATGTTGAGCTATTTATACAAGCAAATACATTTTTACAAAAATGTGAGGGGTGTACTCACTTTTTACTGTACCACTTACACTTTATGAAATGCACACCAATTATCATTTATCATGCAAGTTGGTTGTATAAAAAAAAGCCAGGAAGCAGAGTTTTGTCCTAAGGCAGCAACGAGATTTGAACAAGCAAGTTATGCCAGTATGGCATGTCACGTTCTTTTCTAAGTATTCTGATGAACAATTTTCCTGGTAATGGTGCTCGTGAATAATGAGGATTACATAAAGGTTTTTAGTAACTGGAAGTTAAGCTGTTAATTAGTGATTTAACCATCAAGTGAAGGAGTCAGACATTTGCAATTAGTAACTACATAGAAGGTGAAAAAGATACATACTTACAACTAGTGATGGATGAACATCGGCCAGGATGATTCCTGAACGCGATCAAATGTTCGCGAACCACAAGTTTGTGGCCCCATTCAGTTTAATGGCAGGCGAATCTGAAAAACCTTCAGGTCATATTTTCAGCCACCAAATACTTACTAGAAGTGCACAAATCATCTGACAACATGGACAGTGACATACCAGAGGGGGATCAATGGCAAAAATTCCCCCCAAAAATATGTATTTTAATCAGGGGCCATTTTTATGCTTCTTAAAGGGAAACTCTAAAAAAATCTGCCCTGCTGGGGCCTAGAGAATTTTAATTTTAGGCCACGGGAGTACAGGCCCCAAACATTAGGCATTCACCGGACAGAACACATCAAGTGATTATGTGGCTGGAGGTATATTAGACGGTCATTGGATATTAATTTTACTGCAGGCCAGTACAAATACATGTCAATTACATATGTTTAAAATAACTAAAAATATAAACTTGGATTAATAACATGGCTACCGAAATCCCCCCTCTTGAAAAAATCCCCAATGGTAATAGGTGAAATTCAATTAAATGTGGTCGTCACAGGTGTTGAATTCCTCCGAGATCCCTGCCTCATTCATTTTTAGAAATGTGAGGTAGTTCACAATGTCGTGAGCTAGGCGAGTGCGCTTATCGGTCACGATCCCCCCCTGCTGCGCTGAACGTCATTTCGGACAGAACACTTGACGAGGAAAAAGCCAAGAGTTCCATGGCAAATTTTGCTAGGTTTGGCCAAAGGTCAAGCCTGCACACCCAGTAGTCAAGGGTTTCCTCGCTTCTCAGAGCGTCCACATCAGCCGTTAACCTGATGTAGTCGGACACCTGTCGGTCTAGGCGTTCCCTGAGGCTGTATCCGGAGGTAGGCTGTCGATGGGTTGGCTGAAAGAATCATCTCATATCCGAAGTGACCAACACATCTTCAAACCGCCCTCTTCTAGCATGCGCGGTAGGCTTGGTACCCGCAACTGTTTCTCTGTGGGTGGAAATTCCTCTGCCAGTGCCCACAACAGCAGAATGCAGCATCTCCCAAAGCAAGACCTGGAAATGCTGCATTCTGACAGCCCTCTGTGATGCTGGTAACATGTCCGCAATTTTGTGTTTGTACCGGGGGTCTAAGTACGTTGCCACCCAGTACTGGTCCTTGCCCTTTATGCTTTTTATACGGGGGTCCCTTTTCAAACACTGGAGAATGAAGGCCCCCATTTTCACTAAATTGGAAGCGGTGGAGGGGCCTGGCTCCTGCTCATTGCCCAGGAGAATGTCGTCCTCGGTTTCCTCCCTCATCCACAGACAACACCAGGGATCCCAGAAAAGTTTAAAGCCTGCTCTTCTTGCTCCTCCTCCTCCCCCCAGGCACCATCCTCCCCTGACTCCTCATTAGACTCCTGTTGACTTGTCTCAGATGGGAATTCATTCAGCATTGCGACTTCCTCATCTTTCTGCTCCTCGATGGCTTGACCAATGACACGACGCAATGCACGCTCCAGAAAGAAGGCGTAAGGTACGATGTCACTAATGGCGCCCTGGCTGCGACTCACCAGTTTAGTCATCTCATCAAATGGTTGCAGAATTCTGCATGGAATGGTGTGGTGAAAAAAAAACAAGCTCCCCAAAACCTGTCCTGCCACAGAGTTCATACAGCTAGTGGTTAACAGCACGTTTATGTTGGAGCAGCGTATCAATCATATACAAGGTGGAGTTCCAGCACGTCAGCCAGTCTGAAATCAGATGTCTGACGGGCAAGTGGTGTCGCTGCTAAACATCAGCAAGGCGAGACATGGCCGTGTAAGATCTTCTAAAATGGCCAGAGATTTTCCTGGCCTGCCGAAAGATGCCCTAGACCCTGGGGTATTTGGCAATCACTGCATGACTAAGTTCAGGACGTGTGCCATGCACGGCACGTGTGTCTATTTGCCCTGTTTCAGCACACTCAACAGATTGGCACCATTGTCCCACACCACTTTGCCAACTGTCAAATTGAGCGGGATTAGCCACTGATCAGCCTGTAACCACATAGCTGAAAGGAGTGCAGGAAAAGTTGTGGCTCTTGGCTTCCAGGCACAACAGCCGCAGCACAGAATGGCAACGTCTCACCTGGCACGTTGAATAGGTTCTGGGGAGCTCGGGGGGTGCAGTGGAAGAGCCGGTAGCAGTGGAAAAGGAGGAGTCAGCCGAGGAGGAGATGGAGGATGGAGGAGGAGGAGGAGGAGGAGAAGAAGAAGCATGCCTGCATGCAGTCCGTGGCAGTAACACCAAATCTCCACGGGTGCATGCTTGACAGCCGTCAGAAGGTTCACCCAGTGGGCAGTAAAAGTTATGTACCTTCCCTGCCCGTGTTTGCTAGATCACGTGTCTGTGGTCAGATGTGTCTTGGCAGTGATTGGTGGGCTAGCAGTTCCGACAAGCCGGCGGTCACCCGTTGGGCAAGAGGGTTATCCGGTGTCATCAACGTTTTTACATTCAGACATTTGGGCCACGGAAGCCTGCCTTTTGTGAGATGAACGTGACGATGGCACAGTGGAAGGTGGAGTGGAGGACAAATGAGAGGAGAAGGAGAAGATGCAGGACATGGAGCTCTGCGAGTGTGGTTTTGTGAGTTCTGACGGTGTTGCTCCCATAGGGCTCGGTGATGGGAGGCCAGGTGCCTTCTTAAGGCAGTCATCCCTAGGTGAGTGTTGGGCTTACCGCGACTTATGCGTTGACAGCACGGGCTGCAGATGGCAACACTATTGTCAGCAGCGGACACGTTCTCCTACTTTTACCCCCTATCTTCTGCTCTGTCTCTCCCTCTGAACTCCCCTCCTCTTCCTATCTTGTGGGCACCCACGTGACATCCATCGACATGTCATCATCGTCACTTTCACCAACACTGACATTAGAGATCTTGGAGTAGGCAGCAACAGCGGGGACTTCCTTCCTTGGGCTGATCTGGGTACTGTCGTCAGACAGCTTGGTGGCCGCCGTTGCTACCTTCTCTTCCTCATCTGATCGGTAAGAATGGATGGGAAAAAAATTCCTCTGAGTCGAGTTGAGGGGCTATGGTGGTGGTGTCTTTGGGGGTTAACACAGCAGAGAGTGAGGAGGGTGCAGATACAGAGGATGAGGAGGGTGCAGAAACAGTCCTTTGACGTAATCGCACGCACCTTCTCCAACTTCTCACTTAGGCTCCAGCCTGGTGCACCTGCCTGACACCTACCACCCCTGTGGAATGGCCTGCTTCTTCCTCTGCCTGTCGTTTTCAAAATGACCCTGTGACAAAGTCCTTATAGAAGAGCAGTATTTGTGGAAGCAGGTATAGAGAACCCCATAATCAGTTTTTTTGGGGGGCAACAGGTATAACACACCAGTTGCAATTAGTTGTTTCAATAGCGTTTGTCCCTCAGAACCGCACAAAACTGCTGCACAATACAAATGCATTATATAGAAAGTATATTATACATATATCACACCCATGCCTCAATCAGTTTTTTTGGGGGCAACTGGTATATCACACCATAGAACCAAAAAAGAAAAGCCTCATTAAAATACTGTAAGGTAGGGCAGACGGAAAACCAACCGTATAAACCTAAAAGTGCTGCTATACAAAGTGTATTCAAAAATATATATTTTATTACATCATAAATGGATCATGATTATACACATATGAAAAATGACCCAAAAAAAGTTTTGAAAGAATCAGCAACGGACCCGGATACCGTGGTCCCCCGGCCAGTGTCTCTGTAGCACTACAGGGCAATTAGTTGTTCCAATAGCGTTTGTCCCTCTGTATAACTGCGGTATCGCAGCAGAACCGCACACAACTGCTGCACAATACAAATGCACTATATTGAAAGTATATTATAGGTATATCACACCCCCGCCTCAATCTGTTTTTGGGGGGGGCAACTGGTATGTCACATCAGTTGCAATTAGTTATTCCAATAGCGTTTGTCCCTCTGTACAGCTGCGGTATCGCAGAACTGCACACAACTGTTGCACACAATACAAATGCAATATAATATACTCGCAGCAGAACTGCACACAACTGTTGCACACAATACAAATGCAATATAATATACTCGCAGCAGAACTGCACACAACTGTTGCACACAATACAAATGCAATATAATATACTCGCAGCAGAACTGCACACAACTGTTGCACACAATACAAATGCAATATAATATACTTTCTATGTTAGAAAATATATTATTAGTATATTATACCCCTCGGTATGTCACTCCTATTTATAGCACACCTATACCAGTCCTTAAAAGGACTTTTGTGGCCCTATTAGCAAGCGTTTGGTGTCCCTAACAGTCTGTCCCTGCTCCGCACAGAAACCTCTCCCTACACTGGCAAAAGACTGAAGTGTAAAATGGCGGCCAGATCGGGTTTACTTATAGGGTAGGGGGTGTGTTCATGTGCTGAAACGGCCCAATTGGCTGTCCTGTCCCACCTGATGGATGTGTCATGGGTCAAAGTTATGCACAATGCAAAAGAATATGGCACTGGCGAACATCGCCATATGTTCGACGAACCGCTAACGAGCAAAGTTCACCGCGAAACGACCGCCAGGCGAACCGCAAGGCCATCTCTACTTGCAACACCAAAAGATACAGCGATTCAAAGTAGATAGATAGATAAATAGATAGACAGATAGATAATGTGATCCAGGCAAAATGCTTATCTTTAAAGGGGTTATCCAGGAAAATATATTTTCGACTTATCCTCAGGATAGGTCATCAGTATCAGATCTGTGGGGGTGTGCACACGAGCCCCCCTCCGATCAGCTGTTAGAAGAGGGCTTGAGCACTGCAGCCTCTTCCTAGACCAGTGACATCACTGTACATTGGTCACATGGCCTAGTTGCAGCTTAACCCAATTCAAGTTAATGGAGCTGAGCTGCGTACCAAGCCCCAATACGATGTACAGCGCTGTCCTTGGAAAGCTGCCAGGAGCCTGCATCAGCTCTTCAGAGCTCGGGTAAGTGCAGGGGCTCCCTAAAACAGCTGAGCAGTGGGGGTGATGGGACTTGGGCCCCTGCTGATGTGATTATCTTAAGGGTAGGTCATCATTATCATTTTCCGGATAACCCCTTTAACTTTTATCTAAAGGCCTTTTTACATTGTCTAATGGAGGAAACGATTGTCGAGAATGAAGCGTTCCTTTCTGACAATCGCTTGCTCTTCAGTGGAAGGGACCTCTGCATTTATATGCAGCGATCACCTCCACAGTATGGGGAGGAGCGAACAGTAATGCCATTACTCATACAAAATCAATGTTTGCCAGCAGCAGAGGTTATTTAGACAGCACGATCTGCAGCTGGCACGCACAAACGATCCTATTACCTGATGAATGAGCTGAGTATAATCAGCAGTATCTTTATACTCTCAGATTATCACTAACGAGCATTCGTACTTCGTACACTCGCTCATTAGTGCTAACCTACCCAAACATCGGACGGTGTAAAGGGCCCTATAATGCATTAGGGCAGGCTGACTATCAAAAATGTGCCAATTTGTGTGCATTTAGTGGCAAAAAAACTTGTGTGCATGCTTTGCATCATATTCATAACAGTTTTACACACTTTTCTGTGCAATTTACGTCTCATCTGACAAGGGTGTGTGACTTCGAGGAGTGACCTTAATTTACCTGTGCACACCAAAATTTTGGTGCTTTTTCTCATTTTCATGTATGGGTTGTTTCTGTAAACCACAGAATCATGGCAATAAATATTGAAGGGCTCAGTTTCTAAAATGCCATCATTTATGGGTGGTTTCTATTATGTAGCCCTCAAAGTCACTTTAAAACTAAATTGGTCCTTAAAAAAGTTGTTTTCGTATATTTCCTTGAACTCTGAGCCTTCTAAAGCCCTTAAAAAATAAAATGACATTTTCAAAATGATGCCAACATAAAATAGACATACTGTATGGTGGATGTTAATAACTTTTGTGAGGTATCACTAGCTGTCTTAAAAACAGAGACATTTGACTTTGATTATAACAAATTGATTTTAAAAAAACTTCCTTCATCATAGAAATTGAGCTCCTATACATTTCAGACCATCCCTGCATTGCTTATCAAGGCAGGATATCCCTTGAATCCCCTCACCTAGTGAAAAAACATCAAACCAATTAATATTTGAATCATCAAAACATAAGACATAGTTAACAGCCTCTAATAAGTAGCCTGGGGAAACCTGACACAGATTCTTTATGTCACGGATCAGCGGGTGTGAACCCACTGTGCCACTGACTGGCAATACTCTGGAGGGGCATGTCTAAGCAACTACCTGGTTTTCACTAGAGCCTCAGATGGTGAGGATAGACTTGAGCCGTTAGGGTAGTTGCCAGGGGCTACTCCAGAGCATTCCCCGTCAGTGGCAGCTGGTCCAGGAGGACCAGGAGATACCTGGGTAGGTACCAGAAGTACATACGTAGTCAGACAGGCAGGGTCGTTACCAGGAGCAACAGTGCAGTACCGAAGGATGAGGCAGAGGCGTAGTCAGACAGGCAAAAGGTCAGGGCAGGCGGCACAGGTACAGGTCAGACAATCTGAGTCGGCAACAGGAGAGACAAGGTAAGCAGGCAGGAATCAGACAATAAACAGAGTCCAGGAACGAAGTATAAATCAGGTGCACATGAGAGTATCAGGAACCAACAAACTCAAGGACCTTGACACTGAGGCATCTGGGAAGAGTGCTGAGCCACTTAAATACCTGCAGGAGAGCTAGGTTTGGTCAGCGAGATCACCTGACCTAACCCACACAGCCCAGAGAGTAATGCACTCTGCCCTTAGAGCAGTGTAACACAAAACCAGCCCACCTCATGCTGTGTTCAGGGCTGAGTGGAAGCTGTGGAGTGGAATCCTCCAAAGCAATAACACCTACAGAAACTGAGCCCAAGACCGCAGCAGTGAAATGGGAAGCACCGACGGCAGGTCACCGCTGAGCGCGGCGCCCAGAATTGCGGCAATAAGCGGGGGAACAGCGGTGTACAGCCGCCGCTGTTACACTTTAATTGTGTTTGCGTATATGTATAACCAGTAACACAGTTACTTCACATGGTTGCAAAAAAATTCCATCAAATCAAGTCCATCAAGTTCTAATACTGAAAAACCGAAGGTGATCCAGAGGAAGGTAAGAACCAGTCAGGTCCAACCCTGACACTTGACAGGCTATTGACATTTTGTACCTTTCTCTGTGTTTTGACACTGTGTCAGCCAGTGGTGGATCCAGAGCCTGGTCTCGGGAGGGGGACTTCCTGGGCAATAGGAGATTATGGGGCTCCTGTGTCCCTGCCCACCCTCAAGCCACACCCACACACAGCCCCACTCATATATCGCGCCAATACCACTTACATCCAGTGACGTCTCCTTTGATGTAGATGTTCTCTTTCTTCATCTTCTCCATTCAGACCAGACCGCCATGATGATTTCTTTCAGCCATCTGTCATCTCTGCAGAGTTTGACAGACAAACATCTTAGTTTCCTACTTTTCCTCCCACCTTCTCAACATCCCATTATGCACCCCCAATACTGAGATGCTGTGCCCCCCAAAACAATACTGTAGAAACAGATAAAACCCCTGGAAATACTAGTTACACACAGATAGCGCCCCCTTCAATAATTATTGAAACACAATGCCCTAAAAAATAACTGCACCCAGCAAATAGTGTCCCTGACACTAATAGTGTAACCATAATGTCCCCCAAAAATAACTGTTCTAAGATGATACTGTGCCAGGGTGCCCCCACAGTAATAGTGCTCCCCAAAATCCCAACAATAGTAATAATTCTGTCCCAGAGTGCGCTTAGTAGTAATAGTGCTCCTACAGTGGCCCCAACAGTAATTGTGTCCCAGAAGTAATAATGCTCCCATAGTCCCCCAGTTGTAATAAAGCCCCCTTATAATGTGAGCCAGTATAAAAAAATTATAGTGCCCCCAGTCAATGTCCCCGGAGTGCCCTCATGTTATCCCATGACCCGTACTGTTTGCCACTACAAATAAACAGTGCCCCCAGTTGAGCTAAGGTGTCCATATTGCCCCTATAATTTGTGCCAGTATAAAATACTCCTATGTAGTGCCCCAGAAGATGCCCCCATAGTGCTCCTCCGAATTCTATATAGTGCCCCCAGAAGATGCCCCCATAGTGCCCTTCATAATGTGGCAGTATAAAATGCCCCTATAGACTGCCCCAAATAGATGCCCCCATAATGCTTCTCTCCCCCCTTCCCCAAAATGGCACCATAATTGGTGCCAGTATTACATGCCCCTATATAATGCCCCCATAGTGCTCTTTTCCCCCCTTCTCCATAGTGCCTCCCCATATTGTGCCAGTATGTAGGCCCCCCATTAGATGCCCCCATAGTGCTCCTTGCCCCACTCTCCATTGTGCTCCCCCCCCCATAATGTGCCATCTAATTACCCTTATCAGACATAAGGAGCCTTTCGGCAGCCTGTCTGACAGAACAGAGAAAAATATAGATCCTGCTAGTAAATAAACTCAAAGCTATGCAGGGAAAACGGCTCATCATTTTTAATAAAGACCAATTGAAAAAACGATTTTTAGCTCAAAATGATTACAATGTTATAATAATAAAAAATTGCTGCCAAAGGTGTACATAGAATTTAACCCCTTTAACCCCTTTAACCCCAGGCCTGTTTTCACCTTCCTGCCCAGGCCATTTTTTGCAAATCTGACATTATCACTTTATGTGGTGATAACTTTAAAACGCTTTTACTTATACAGGCCATTCTGAGATTAGCAAATTTCCAAATTTCTATTTCTCTACTTTTATAATAGATAGTAATACCTTTAAAAATAGTAATTACTTTGCATTCCCCATATGTCTACTTCATGTTTGGATCATTTTGAAAATTACATTTTTTTTGGGGGGGGACGTTAGAAGGCTTAGAAGTATGGAAGCAAATCTTGAAATGTTAATTTCCAAAACCCACTTTTTAAGGACCAGTTCAGGTCTGAAGTCACTTTGTGAGGCTTACATAATAGAAACCACCCAAAAATGACCCCATTTTAGAAACTACACCCCTCAAGGTATACAAAACTGATTTTACAAACTTTCTTAACCCTTTAGGTGTTCCACAAGAATTAATGGAAAATGGAGATGAAATTTCAGAATTTCACTTTTTTGGCAGATTTTACATTTTAATCCATTTTTTTCCAGTAGCAAAGCAAGGGTTAACAGCCAAATAAAACTCAATAGTTATTACCCTGATTCTGCGGTTTACAGAAACACCCCACATGTGATCGTAAACTTCTGTACGGGCACACGGCAGGGTGCAGAAGGAAAGGAACGCCATATGGTTTTTGGAAGGTAAATTTAGCTGAACTGGTTTTTAGATGCCATGTCCCACTTGAAGCACCCCTGATGCACCCCTACAGTAGAAACTTAAAAAAGTTACCACATTTTAGAAACTACGGGATAAGGTGCCAGTTTTAAAAGTACTATTTTGGGGTACATATGATTTTTTATTGCTCTATATTAAATTTTTTGTGAGGCAAGGTAACAAAAAAATTGATGTTTTGGCACGTTTTTCTTGTTTATTTTTACAGCGTTTAACCAAGGTATTAGGTCATGTGACTTTTTTATAGAGCAGATCGTTATGCACGTGGCAATACCTAATTTGTCAACTTTTTGTTATTTATTTAAGTTTTACACAAAAATAGCATTTTTGAAACCGAAATAATGATATTTTAGTGTTTTTTTACGATGTTTACCTGAGTGGTTAGGTCCTGTGATATTTTTATAGAGCTGTTTGTTACGGACGTGGCGATACCTAATATGTATACTTTTTTTTTTTCACTTTAGCACAATAATAGCAGTTTAGAAGCAAAAAATAATCATATTTTAGAGTCTCATAGTCTGAGAGCCATAGCTTTTTTATTTTTTGACCGATTCTCTCAGGTAGGATCTAATTTTTGGCGGGATCAGGTGACGGTCTGATTGGTACTATTTTGGAGGGCATATGCTTTTTTTTATCACTTGCTGTTGCAATTTTTGTGATGTAATGTGACAAAAAATGGCTTTTTTTACACTTTTTTTTTTTTTTTTACGGGGTTCACCTGAGTGGTTAGGTCATGTGATATTTTTATAGAGCAGTTTTTTTACGGATGTAAAAATGTGGTGATACCTAATATGTATATTTATTTTTTATGTATTTCACTTTAGCACAATAATAGCAGTTTTGACACAAAAAAATGTTTTCGTGTCTCCATGTTCTGAGAGCTATTTTTTTTTTTTTTTTGGAGACACTAAAATAATGTTTTAGTGTCCCCATATTCTGAAAGCTATATTTTTTTTATTTATTTTTTTGGGCGATTGTCTTAGGTAGGGGCTCATTTTTTGCGGGATGAGGTGATGGTTTTATTGATACAATTTTGGGGGGCATACGCCTTTTTGATCGCTTGGTGTTGCACTTTTTGTGATGTAAGGTGACAAAAATTGCTTTTTTTACACAGTTTTTATTTTTATTTTTTATGGTGTTTATCAGACAGGGTGGATAATGTGATATATTTATAGAGCCGGAAATTACGGATGCGGCGATACCTAATATGTGTGGGTTTTGTTTTTTTTATTTATTATTTATGACATTCAATTTTGAGGGTCTGATCCCCTCTGCAATGCATTAAAATACATCTGTATTGTAATGCATTGCCTGTTAGTGTATGACACTGAGTCATACACTAACAGGTTGCCTAGAAGACCCAGCCTGAGGCTGGATCTCCTCGGCTCCCGTAGAAGGCAGTTCCCTCTGCACGGCATCGGGCTTCCTTGTGTCACATCGGGTACCCGCCACAGCAGCAAGGGGACTCGATGCTCTCCCTCACCCAACACAAACCTCTTCTATGTCGCGGTCAGCGCGGACCACGGCATAGAAGGGGTTAATCCGCCGGCATCAGCTTTTGCAGCGATGCCGGCGGATACAGCAGGGGCCCGGCTACCACGGACTGCCGGGCCCCTGCAGTGATCATGCGCGCACCGCTCCGGTGCCCGCGCGATCACTATGACGTACTATTACGACAAATTGAGGGAACTCAGTGGTTCCCATGACGTAACAAAGGTCGGGAAGGGGTTAAGTGCATCCTTCAGTGACAAATAGGATATCAGACACATGTCTTTGATAAATGACCCCCAGTTTCACTTGAGTGTGTGTTGGTGTACTCAGTGCTAAATTTATTGAATGGCTTACATTGTTTTTTAAATATTGTGTATCAAGTCCCATTGATAAATATGGAGTGAAACGCATTAACATAGCTAATCATGCCCACTTGGGCATGGAGTAAGTGGTATAAAAATACAAAAAGTTACAAATATTTTTAACAAGCAAGCCCAAAAAGTTGTGATTCTCTATTCTGGAGTACAGAGAGTAATACATTTTGGATAGGGTAACACAAGGGTTCTATAGGGCCAGCACTGGTGGGTCCATCCTTTTCAGGGCTTTAACACTAAAGGCTACTATAGGTTTTAAGCAGGGACAGTTTACACATATTTCCCATGTTATCTACTTATTCTAGGCACCATGGCCCAGACCATATGACTAATGACTTAATTGATTGCATAGTCCATTAATGGATTGGTTGTATGAACAGACTTGGATCTAGTGGTGAGTAACGATCTGACATGACAGTGTCACTTACCACAAGGATACCACATGTATATATGTTGTATAGCCTATTAGGTTACTCTGCATTGCAACCTAGATTTGAATTTCTGGTGCAAAGTTTTAATGGTTCTATTAAAAATAATGTTTTAGATGGCATCTTTTTGCCATGAATATTGTTAATGCAACTGTCCTAAATGACTCTATATATTTTCATGTATTTATTAAAATTGAGCTCCAAGCAAATTTTCATAATCAGTAAATTGGAGCTACTTTGTCATCTAATATTTTGGGACCATTAATTTTCTCTTTCTGGTCCCTCAAATGGTTATTTCCAATGTGGTCTGTTCACCATAGGTCCTTAGCACCACAAGCCATGACAACATGGTTGCACATTAAATAGATATCACTTTCCAGTAATTACCTTTGTTTTGGCCCAAATGCTAATTTTATCACTTCCCCTGTTGTTGCCTTGACATGCCCATGGGCATAACATCACGTGGACATAGTCATGTGACCACAGCCTAGAACAGAAAATAGAAGCAAAAAAGGTAAAAGAAATGCATTGCAAAATTACAGCTACCTTCATAAATTATTCTTTTGAAGGATGTGGATGCAAACCAGAAAACATCTTTAATATTTTACTAACAAATACTCATGAGTGCAAAATGAAAGGACCAGATATGGTATTCAGTATAAGAAAGTGATCTATCTATATTGGATTTTGTGGACCCCACATATTGGAGGCCCAAGAGCTACTATTTGGAGGACACTAGTATAATGTAGCCAATCCCTAACATTGGAATCACTCATGCAAAAACATAAGAAACCTAATTGGCTGACCATTTGCCAATTTGTGCAAACCCATAGGCGTCCTTAAAAAAAATGTAACAAAGTGGCAAGTGATCAGCCAAATGTAACCAATCATGCCATACACTTTTACTTTCAGCTGCCAACAGACTAAACTTCGAACATAACAGATCATATTTTCAGCAAATAAGAGTCGATCATTGGTCATTGCAAACAATCACATACAATTTTCAAACAATGCTCAGCCGAAGTGGCCAAAGTCAGACATTTTGGCTGACTTATCTATCTTATGTGTATGGGCAGCTTTAAGGGGTTATCCGTTTATTAATATTGATTATCTATCCTCACGATAGGGCATCAATATAAGATCAGCGGGGGTCCGGCACCCAGGACCTTCGCCAATGAGCTGTTAGAAGAGGCCGGTGCTTCATGTGCCGCAGCCTCTGTCTAGGCGATGTGACATCACTGTACATTGGTCACATGGCCTAGTTGCCGCCCAGAGAAGTGAAAGGGGATAAGCTGCAATACTATGTACAGCCTCTGCACTATGTATGGGAGCCCGCTGAGCTCACTAGAGCTCCGGTGAGTATATTGGCTCCTTGTAAAAGATAATTAATGGGGGTGTCGGCACTAGGATCTCCTCCGATCTGATAATGATTATCTATTCTGTGAATAGATCAGCATTATCCATTCCTGGATAACTCCTCTAACTCAATGGTGCATGTAAACCCAGATGGTGTCCATGCGAATCCAGAACTATGTATCTTATGATTACTGATGTGGTTAGTCCAATTCATTACAATGTCATGCTTTGTGAGGAAATGTAACTACCTAGTGGTGTATAAAAAGTTCCTTTATTACAAATTGTAAATTATATTAATAGCAACACACAAAACAAATATAATCAACCAGTGCTAATATTATGCAAAGGTATGTGATGTAGAAGAGGGTAATTTTTGCAGTTCCTGGTGCTTAAGAGGGCCAATGCTCCTATCACAAAAGAGTTCACCAATACTACAGTATAAAACACATCAGGGAGAAGCTATAATTTACAGTTTAACATGGGCCCTGTATTAAGATGGGATACAAAGACCTCATTGAGACATAAGAAGACACATAGATGGAAGGCCTGTTTGAAGTTGCAAATTGAATCCCAGGTGCTTCAAGTTACAAGTCTGCTTTGACTCTTTTACCTATCCTCATAGACATTGTAGAAAACTATCAGGACAGAAGAGAGGCTAGCCCGCAGAGGGCAATACTGAATACAGTTTGTAGCTAATTGTGAAAAACTGAAAGTCAAAGTATATTAGAAAACTTCAAAACTTGATATTAATATACAAATAATAGATGATGATGTAAATTTGATAAAATATACATTCAAAGTGTAATATGAAAAAAACTTTAACCTAAACTTAAAGGATACCTGTGTGGTGTGGAGGAAATATCATATTTGTGTATCATTCCTGTGGTATTTTCTCATTTGTTTTTCTACTTGTTACCTTCAAATTGAGCTCTTGATATTTCCTAAGTCAAAGCTTCCCTGGAACACTCCTCTGTACAGGGACATCGCCAGGTCAAAACATTCGGGGCTTGAGCCCCTGAAGTTTTGTCCAGGGCCCCAAATGTTACAGCTGGTAGCTATACAACTGCCTTGCCGACCTAAGGATAGCGATACAGTTGAATTACTGTGGCCACTTGCTTGTAGAACGGCGCGGGTAGTCGCCAAGCAACTGCCTGTGCCGGGTCTCAGGCGGCGTGATGATGTAATCGCCCACGCCTGAGCCAACACACAGACGGCGCTGTGACTTCAACATGCCTCCGGCGGTGGGAAGTCAGGTGAGTATTTTTTTTATATCTTGTACACAGAGGGGCTTTGTGAATGCTATGGGCACTAAATGTTGGCATTATACCTGCTGGAGCCACTGGCAGATTGGTTATAACTACAAGGGGCCTTTGCAAGTACTGGGGACATTGAAGAGGTCATTTTACATTGAGACACTATGTGGAGGCCATTTTAACTGTTGGGGGCACTAAAAAGTATTGCTGGAACTACAGGGGGCATTATACCTTCCGGGGCACTACAGGAGGGTATTATACCTATACGGGGCACCACAGAAAAGCCTTATTACTGCTGGGGCACTACATGAGGATATTATACCTATTGGGGGCACCACAGGAGGGACTTATTACTACTAGGGCACTACAGGGGACATTATACCTTCTGGTGCACTGTAGGAGGGCATTATAACTATACGGGGCACCAAAGAAAAGCCTTATTACTACTGTGGCGCTACAGGAGAATATTATACCTATTGCGGGCACCACAGGAGGGCATTATTAGTACTGGGGCAATGCAGGAGGGCATTATTCCGATAGAGGCACCAGGAGGGCCTTCTTACTGCTAGGGCACTACAGGAGGGTATTATACCTATTGGCTGGCCACAGGAGGGCATTAAACTGGGTGTATTATAGGAGACATTATAACTACTGGGGACATTATAATAGTGGATAAGTACTACACAGGGTTCTTATTAATATTATAGAGAGCCTTATTACTGCTGGGTGCACTATGGTGGCCACTATTATTGGGCACAATATGGCGGGAACTATCACATTATAGGGGCACTCTTGGGGAGTCGTATCATTATTGGGGGCATTGTAGGGGTCAGTATTACTAAGAAGGGCACTCTGGGAGGGAATTTATTGCTATAAGTAGGACTTTTGCATTACTATAGGTGGACTAATCTGTATGGGAGTATAATTTCTGTGGTATAGTATTTAGGGGCATTGGAGAGCACAGTAGGCACAGTATTCTGGGCAGCACCAGGATAATACTGTTGGGGTAGCAGGGTGGGGAGGATGATGATATTAGAAAAACAAAAACAAGGAACCTAAGATGAATGTTTGGTAAACTCTGCAGAGACTAGACACGGTTGAAAGACGTTGTCTGGCCCGAATGGAGAATATTGGGAAAGAAAACGTCTACATCAGAGGAGACGTCACCTGGGAGGCCCTAGATGTGAGAGGTATATAGCGCTGTATGTTTGTTAGTGTCTATGCAGCAAGTAAAATATGTTTTGAGCCCTAGGGTGAGTTTGTGTGTGTGTGTGTTTAGGGCAAATACTATATATGTATTGGGGCTTGGGCCCCGGATCTTTTGAGACCCTAGCAACGCCCCTGCCTCTGTAAAATGCCTTGCTTCCAGCATTTGCCTCTCAAGGTATTGTAGTTATTTTATTGAAGCTACTGATACAGCCATTGTGACAGAAAAAGTTGTTAAAGGGACACTTCCATCAGAAAGGGATATTTATTTAAACTCAACTTTTTGTCAGTTTTTTATTATTTCGGCAATACTATACTGTTTAATGTTAACCACAAAAATAATGTGCTTCTGTAGCAGTCCATACATAGAGAAACTTCTATATAGATAGGGATCCCACTGTCAGTTTACTGTTGCTGTGGGAAAAACATGCTATCTGCTAGTATAATAGTAGATTATAGAATTTGGACAACATCATGACAACTCTATTGTTTTCTTGATAGGCCTAGATAAGTCTAGATGCCCACAGAGGAGAATTGTATTTATCAGAGTACCATAGAAACATAGAATGTGTCGGCAGATAAGAACCATTTGGCCCATCTAGTCTGCCCAATATACTAAATACTATGGATAACCCCTGGTCCTATCTTATATGAAGGATGGCCTTATGCCTATCCCATGCATGCTTAAACTCCTCCACTGTATTTGCAGCTACCACTTCTGCATGAAGGCTATTCCATGCATCCACTACTCTCTCAGTAAAGTAATACTTCCTGATATTACTTTTAAACCTTTGCCCCTCTAATTTAAAACGATGTCCTCTTGTAGCAGTTTTTCTTCTTTTAAATATTCTCTCCTCTTTTACCTTGTTGATTCCCTTTATGTATTTAAAAGTTTCTGTCATATCCCCTCTGTCTTTCTTCCAAGCTATACATGTTAAGGTCCTTTAATCTTTCCTGGTAAGTTTTATCCTGCAATCCATGTACCAGTTTAGTAGCTCTTCTCTGAACTCTCTCCAAAGTATCAATATCCTTCTGGAGATATGGTCTCCAGTACTGAGCACAATACTCCAAATGAGGTCTCACTAGTGCTCTGTAGAGCGGCATGAGCACCTCCCTCTTTCTACTGGTAATTCCTCTCCCTATACACCCAAGCATTCTGCTAGCATTTCCTGCTGCTCTATGACATTGTCTGCCTACCTTTAAGTCTTCTGAAATAATGATCCCTAAATCCCTTTCCTCAGATACTGAGGTTAGGACTGTATCACTGATTTTATATTCTGCTCTTGGGTTTTTACGTCCCAGGTGCATTATCTTGCACTTATTAACATTGAATTTTAGTTGCCAGATTTTTGACCATTCCTCTAGTGTTCCTAAGTCCTTTTCCATTTGGTATATCCCTCCAGGAACATCAACCCTGTTACAAATCTTTGTGTCATCAGCAAAAAGACACACCTTACCATTGAGGCCTTCTGCAATTTCGCTGATAAAGATATTAAACAATATGGGTCCCAGAACAGATCCCTGAGGTACCCCACTGGTAACAAGACCTTGGTCCGAATATACTCCAATGACTACAACCCTCTGTTGCCTGTCCCTCAGCCACTGCCTAATCCATTCAACAATATGGGAGTCCAAGCCCAAAGACTGCACTTTATTGATAAGCCTTCTATGTGGGACAGTATCAAAAGCCCTACTAAAGTCTAGATAAGCGATGTCTACTGCACCTCCTCCATCTATTATTTTAGTCACCCAATCAAAAAAATCAATAAGATTAGTTTGATCTCCCTGAAGTAAACCAATGCTGTTTTTCATCTTTCAATCCATGGGATTTTAGATGTTCCACAATCCTCTCCTTAAGTATGGTTTCCATTAATTTCCCCACTATTGATGTCAGGCTTACTGGCCTATAGTTGCCCGATTCCTCCCTACTACCTTTCTTGCGAATGGGCACAACATTTGCTAATTTCCAATCTTCTGGGACGACTCCTGTTGCCAGTGATTGGTTAAATAAATCTGTTAATGGTTTTGCTAGTTCACCGCTGAGCTCTTTTAATAGCTTTGGGTGTATCCCATCAGGCCCCTGTGACTTATTTGTATTAATTTTAGACAGTTGACTTAGAACCTCTTCCTCTGTAAAGACACATGCATCAAAAGATTCATTAGTCTTCTTTTCTAACTGAGGTCCTTCTCCTTCATTTTCCTTTGTAAAAACTGAACAGTATTCATTGAGGCAGTCAGCTAGTTCTTTATCTTCTTCCATATACCTTCCTTCTTTTGTTTTTAATTTGGTAATTCCTTGTTTTAGTTTCCTTTTTTCAGTTATGTATCTGAAGAATGCCTTATCGCCTTTTTTCCCTGACTGAGCAAATTTTTCTTCTGCCTGTGCTTTAGAAGCTCTTATAACTTGCTTGGCCTCTCTCTGCCTAATCTTATAAATTTGCCTGTCATCCTCGTTTTTTTTTTTTTTTTTATAACTCCTAAATGCTTTCTTTTTGTTTTTAATGATTTTGGCCACTTCTGCTGAGTACCACAGTGGTCTCTTCCTTTTTTTGCTTTTACTGACAAGCCTAATGCATTTTTCTGTTGTCTTCAATAGTGCCACTTTTAAGTAGTCCCATTTCTCTTGGACTCCAATGAAACTGTTCCAGTCTGATAGGGACTCGTATACCACTAATCTAATTTTAGAAAAGTCAGTTTTTCTAAAATCTAAAACTTTTGTTTTTGTGTGGTGTGACTCAGTCACTGTACTTATAGTAAACCACACTGACTTGTGATCACTAGATCCCAAGCTTTCCCCTACAGTAATATCAGATACCAAATTCCCATTTGTGAATACTAAATCTAAAATGGCCTCCTTCCGGGTTGGCTCCTCCACTACTTGCTGTAGAGATAATCCCAGTAGGGAATTTAGAATATCTGTACTCCTGGCAGAACTAGCTATTTTGGTTTTCCAGTTTACATCTGGAAGATTGAAGTCTCCCATAATGATAACTTCCCCCTTCAATGTCATTTTAGCTATTTCCTCAACTAGTAGATCATCTAATTATTTGACTTGGCTAGGTGGTCTATATATCACACCTACACGAGTTACCTTATGATTATCAAGCTGCAAGGTAACCCAAACTGACTCTAAATTGTTCTCGCTAACTTGTATCAAATTAGATTTTATGCTATCTTTCACATACAGGGCCACCCCTCCCCCTTCTTGCCTTCTCTGTCTTTCCTGTATAGAGAGAACCCTGGTATTGCTATATCCCAGTCATTACTACCCTTGAACCACGTCTCAGTAATAGCCACTACATCTATATTCTCAGATGCCATTATAGCCTCAAGTTCATTGATCTTATTCCCTAGACTGCAAGCATTTGTAGACAAGACTCTGAGCTTGTCATTTCTTAACCTTTGTGCTACTAGCCTCTTCTGGCATTGTTCTGGGGGGCAGTTGGACTGCTGGATTATCACTCTTTTGCCCCCCCCCCCCCCTTTCCTAGTTTAAATGCTTCTTAGCAAATACTTGGAACTGTTCACCGAGGACATTCGTTCCCTTGAGAGAAAGATGCAAACCATCTTTCTTGTACAGTTCTTTTCCATTCCAACAAGAGCTAACATGAGACACAAAGTAATGGATAATGCTATAATTGAGTTACTCATCCCTTTCCTTCTCTGGTTGGAGTCAATATTCTGACTAAGAAAGTCAAGAGAGGCTGGTTCTTTGCCATGCTAGAAGCCCAAACAAAGGAAAAAGAGTGAGTACAGGAAGTAGAATACATGGAGTAACTTAAAAAATATATATCCAGAAGATATATCCAGTTTTTGTAAAAATAAAATTACATGGAGGCCGCCCGAGCCCTCTTCATGGCTCTTAGTGGGGTACATAGAGATCTGATACTCTCATCATTAATTAACGCTAGTGTGAGTTACTTATGCACCTGACTTACAGCCACAGGAGCCCTGCTGAATTCAACTGTATCCCCATCCTCAGGTGATACAGTTGAATACTGTAGCGTTGGCACAGTATTTTGTCCTGCACTGTGGTATCTGGTTCTGTTGAGGTAGTATTTTGTGCTGCACTATGGTATTTGGTTCTGCTGGGACAGTATTTTGAGCTGCACTACATAATAGCTGGTCCCACTTACTTGTGTGACCCTGAGTTCTTATGTTGGCCCTGCCTCCTTGTGTTTCTATGCCTTCTGTCAATTTGGACCCACCTAAAACATGGGTCCACTTTTTTTTTTCCAGGGCCACTTTAAATTTCCCGGTCCACCCCTGTTCATGGCAGTATTTACTTTAAAGTACTTATATGTAGATTAATAGGGATACAGACACAAATCTTGAGGCTATTTCACACCCATGATGCTTTCTCAAGGCCTTGGTCAGTGTCTGAATTGGTTTCTCAGTTTTGGATATCTGATGGAAGAGTTTTGAGAACACAGGATACCACGGAACATTGGTGGCATAAGATTACCGGTTTGCAGGAGTGAGTGAGTAGTGGAGATTATAGTCCTCCATTTGACTGTTGTTTTTTAGATGAGTTGATGTTTTCATTGTTATAATTTTGTGGTATGAATTTTTGACCACTTTGTATTCTATTTTTTGGGAGGTGGGATGAACAATAATACAGCCATTCTGGTATTGTTTTCATTTACAGTACTTATTTTATAATTTTTTTCACAATGTTCACCACACAGGTTACGGTTCCTGTTCATTTTATAGTTATTTTATAGTATTGTATAATTTTGTTACATAAGTGTTTGTGAGTTATTTTCCTTTTTTTTATGGCCTAATAGATGTACTAAAATGGTAGACTTGGAAGCAACTGTTAAGCCATTAGCTGTCATATCAACACATAGGTATTGTGAGTACACATTGAAGGAAATGGGGTATCAACAGGCTGACAGAAGGAGCACCCTAATTGCTTAGATGCCATGGTCACTATTGATTGTCCCTAGGGGTTTAAATCAAATTCCACCACTTGTGGTAAGAGCCTGGCTAATAATAATAATAAAAAATTATTTTGTTACCTTACAAAACTCCCCCCCAAGGTAGTACCCACCATTAGTGTTGAGCGAACCCGAAACTGCAAAGTTTGGGTCCATACCAAACTGTGCGATTTTTGGTACCCAGACCCGAACTTTGCCGGAAAAGTTTGGGTTCGAGTTCGGTGTTCGGGCATTTAATAAAGCTTGTTGAAAGGCTGCAGGGCCGCCGGAAGGACAGCCCCTTGGGCACGTTAGGAAGGTAATATGCATATAAATAAAAACTATGAAACTTGACTGACACGCTGCCGGGCCCCCTGTTAGCCCAGGCCCCAAAGCAGCCGTTTCCCCTGCTTCCAGGGTAGTTATGCCACTGTACCCATTTATTGCGTGAAGTACACCTGCACTGCATACGTGACAGGGAAATTGATATAGTTAAACCATCTGTTAGTTAGGTGCATGTCATATACCCATTTATTGCGTGAAGTACACCTGCACTGCATGCGTGACAGGGAAAATAATATAGATAATCCGTCTTAGTTAGGTGCACGTCATATACCCATTTATTGCATGGAGTACACCTGCACTGCATACGTGAGAGGGAAAATAATATAATTAATCTGTCTGTTAGTTCAGTGGGTGACCTCAAAGAATAAGGAGAGCATCAAATAAGGGACATGGCCCTGGTCGTGGTGCTGCTGGGGTTGGTGGACCTCCTGTTGCAGGGAGAGGATGTGGTTGATCTGCGCCAGCTACACACCCAAATGAAACACACGTAGGCAACAGAATGTTCAGCATTATTTTGTAGGCCCTGAATCGTGAGGCCAGAAGTAGAGGCGGTAGTAGATTGAGTGGCTGACAGTGCCTCCAGTACCTTCATATTGTCTCGCACCCGGTACCCTGCTGAAGGCATAGAATTGGCACCTGCAGCCTATAGGCATCAGTATTTCACCTCACCCCCTTGCAAATTAGCCAAGTAATCTGAGCCCCAAGTCATGCAGCAGTCTCTTATGCATTTTGATGACTCTACTGGCAGGGTTTCTGAGGGCCGTCCACATAGCCCTGCTCCAGAAGTGGAAGAGATTGAGTGCACAGATGCCCAACCACTTATGTTTCAGGATGTGGACATGGGAGGACCACTGCAGCACATCTCTGATGATGACGAAACACAAGTGCCAACTGCTGCGGCTTTCTGCAGTGTGCAGACCGGCAAGGAGGGCAGGGGTGAAGAGTGGGTGGAAGATGATGTGGAGGATAATTAGGTCCTAGACCCCACATGGAATCAAGGTCATGCGAGTGACGTGTGCAGTTCGGAGGAAGAGGTGGTGGTCATACAGCACCAGCCGCACAGCAAAAGAGGGAGCAGTATGCAATAGCAGAGGGGCCGTCCCCTAGCCAGTACGCCTGCTACTGCCCACTGCACCCAGGGACTGAGCACACCAAAGCCAGCTCCAAGGAGTTCCCTGGCGTGACATTTCTGCAGACAATGTGCTGATGACAAAACGCGAGTGGTTTGCACGCTGTGCAATCAGAGCCTGAAGCAAGGCATAAATGAGCACCACCTGCATTACCAGGAATCTAAATGCAAAGCACGAGTTACAGTAGCGTAAACACCTCAAAAACTACAAAAAATCTCAGGCTCCTCCTGGTCCCTCTTCTGCTGCAGTCTCAGCCTCTTCCTCCCCCTCTGGAGTGACAGTGGCACCTGCCACCCCTCAAACACAGCAACGCCGCCACCTCCCTCACCAAGCATCTCCACAATGTCCCATGGAAGCGTTCAGCTGTCCACCTCCCAAACACTGGAGAGAAAGAGGAAATACCCCCTTACCCACCCACGATCCCTGGCCCTGAAATGCTGTCATTCTGTCTGGTGGAGACTGAGACTTTAAAAAAACTTATGGCGGTGGCTGTCCTACAGTACGTGGTTCCCAGACGCCACTACTTTTCCAGGCGAGTCATCCCCGCCCTGCACAAGCAAGTGGTGGACAAAATTAGGTGTGCACTGCGCAACGCCATCTGTTGCAAGGTCCACATAACCACCGATACGTGGACCAGTAAGCACAGGCAGGGATGTTATGTCTCCTTAACAGCACACTGGGTAAATGCAGTGGCGGCTGGGCCTGAGGCTGTCACGGCTGAGGATGGGGAAAACCCTCAGCCGTGCGAAGCCAGAAGATGTAAACCACTGCTCGGCCAGGACAAGAGAATTAGGGAGCAGGTCACCTCCTAACGCATCCCTAATCCGTCCCTAACTCCTAGCTGCATGGGCCAACCTTGAAGGTAGGAGGGCCCATGCTCAGGAACCTCAGATCCCTACTCACCCTCCGCCGGTCCCTGAACTAGGAGTGAAGGGTAAGACGACCTGTTCCTTCTGGACACGGAGGAACAGGAGTCTCACTGGCCAAGCTGCAGGAAAAAAGGAAACAGAAACAGGCCTATGGATATGGCAGGTGAACTGCACTAGTTCCAGCCACCTGCCACAGTCTTGCTGACTGGATCCGTGTGTAGGCAAGCTGAAGTCCACAACAATACAAACAGAAGTCAGCACACACACATCCACACACAGGAACCCAGATCCATAGCTGCACCGAAAAACAAAGGAAAACATAAACTGAACATCACACAAACTTATGACCACAAGGGTGGCCCCCACTGGCAGGTGATATAACACAGGAGGCTACTCCAGCTAGCCATGGCTGAAGTACCCCTCAGACTGGAGATAAACACAGAGGTTTTATAGGCCCAAGTAGTCACACCCACACAGACACACCCAGTGTTCACACACACAGAAGGGAATTAACCCTTCCAACACCAGGAAGTGTAGTGAGACCACATAAAGGGAAATACACACAAATACTCACAGCAGCTGTTACCGTTGACAATGACATGTGTGGCAAACGTGTCCTGGGAGCTGGCCAAAAGGCCGAGACACTGCCACCACATTTACTAACACCAAATGTTGCCACGGGCAGCCACAGATGAAAGGAAAATGTCAGAGTGCACACCAAACATAAAACAGAGTGCACACCAGACATTCAGAGTGCATACATACACCCACACAAACCAAAGGCAACCGCACACATACCTGTTGTCTGCGGCAACCGCACTTGAGGCAGACAGCAAAGTGCCCCCAGCTGCGGTTGACAGAACAAACCAAACCGCGGGCAACTGTATGCGGCTCCCAAGGAGTCACGGCCATAAACATGGTCGTGACAGAGGCGGATAGCAGTTTGGTGCATGTCCTTCCGCCACCGAGGATTGCAGAACGTTTCTCTTTGCCTCCTGTTGCCTCCTCCTCCTCCTACTCCGCTTCCTACTCTACCGCCTCCTCATCTGGTCAGTGCAACACCTTCACCACCAGCTTCAGCACAGCCAGGGGAAATGATAGCAGGCTGTTTTGAAACTCATCTGTTTGGGGGGAAAAACCCACACCGTGCAGGAGCTGTGGCCGGGCATGGAACAACAGACCGATGAGTGATTGGTGCCACTGAGTCTCAAGCCCGGCCTAGTGGTGTGCGATAATGGGCAAAATCTCGTAGCAGCTTATGGCCTAGCCGACTTGACGCACATCCCTTGCCTAGCGCATGTGTTGAATTTGGTGATGCAGAGGTTACTGAAAAATTACCCCGATATGTCAGAGCTGCTGCAGAAAGTGCGGGCCGTCTGTGTGCACTTTCGGCGTTTGCATCCTGCTGCTGCTCGCCTTCCCGCTCACCGCCTCATATGCAACATGCCCACAAGGTGGAACTCCACTTTGCACATGCTGGAGAGACTGTGCGAGCAGCAGCAGGTGATAATGGAGTTTCAGCTGCAGCACGCACGAGTGAGTCGCTCTGTGGAACAGCACCACTTCACCACCGAGTGGGCCTCCATTCAGGACATGTGTGCCATGTTGCGCTGTTTTGAATACTCCACCAACATGGCCAGTGCTGATGATGCAGTCCTTAGCGTTACTATCCCACTTCTATGTCTCCATGAAAAAACGCTTCGGGCGATGATGAAAGAGGATGTGGCACAGGAGGAAGAAGAGGAGGAAGAGGGATTATTTCCACAATTATCAGGCCAGTCATTCACAAGTGGCTTGGAGGGTGGGTTCCTGCACCAACAGAGGCCAGGTACAAAATTGTCCAGCCACAGCACAGTTCTGGAGGATGAGGAGGACGATGAGGAGGAGGAACCGTGTTCACAGCAGGGTGGCACCCAAAGTAGCTCATGGGCATCATTGGAGTGTGGCTATGGGAATACAGAGGACACAGATGATACACCTTCCACATAGGACAGCTTGTCATTGCCTCTGGGTAGTCTGGCACACATGAGCGACTACATGCTGTAGTACCTGCGCAACAACCACCGAGTTGCCCGCATTCTAACCAGTGCTGATTACTGGGTGGCCAATTGTGTCACTGGTGCATGATTGGAAGATGCGCAAATACAAGCGCGCGCTGGTAGACATGCTGCTGATGGCATTCCCACCTTACACCGGGGGCTCAGTGGAAGCACAAGGCGAAGGCAGAGGAGGAGGAAGAAGTCACTAGCGCAGCTGGGGCACTGTCAGCACCTCACAAGGGAGGGTTAGCATTGCTGAAATGTGGAAAAGCTTTGTCAGCACGTCAAAACAACCAGCACCACCAGCTGATATGGAAATTCTTAGAAGGAGGCAGCATTTCAGCAACATGGTGGAACAGTACATGTGCACACGCCTACAGGTACTGACTGATGAGTCTGCCCCATTCAACTTCTGGGTCTCCAAATTGGGCACATGGCCTGAGCATGCCCATTACACCTTGGAGGTGCTTGCCTGCCCTGCGGCCAGTGTATTGTCCGAATGTGTGTTTAGCACGGCAGGGGGATAATCACAGACAAGTGCAGCCGCCTGTCCACAGCCAATGTGGACAAGCTCACATTCATTAAAATGAACCAGGCATGGATCCCACAGGACTTGTCCGTACCTTGTGCAGAATAGACCCGTATGACAGCCGCACCCAGCCATTGTTAGATTCCAGCGCACTTTTTTAAATTTCCCAATGTTTTGGGGTCTTCCCAAATTTATAAAAAAATTAATAAATAAAAAAAACTACAAAAATAGTGTTGGCTACCTCCTCCTCCTCCTCCACCATCACTTCCATCTACACCGCCACGTCCACTGCCTCAACCTCCTACTCCACTTTGACCTCCGCCTCCTAGTTCAAGATCATTATTTTTTCCTTTTTTTTATTCTGTTATTTTAATTAATTTCCCTATCCACAGGGCAATTGTCCTGCTCTTACCCCTATTTTGCTTCCTTTTGCAGCCCTATAGCCCTTTCTATGACTTTTTTAGAGCCATTTTAGTGCCCCAAAGTTCTGGTCCCCATTGACTTCAATTAGGTTCGGGGTCAAGTTCGGGTCCCGAAATTTGCATCAAAGTTCGTCCGAATCCGGCGATCCCAAACGGTGATCGCTCAACCCTACCCATCATGAATACAAATCTCTCCAGTCACAGACACTGCTACTTGTCTGCCTTAGCCACTTTTACACTTTCATTCCTGAGGTAAAAAAGCCCTCAATGTACCTGGCAATTCAGCAATACAATTGCATAGGCTGCATTGGCCATTCAGATTATCAGACTGGCTAGCAGAATCAAATCTGCATCCAGTCACATCAATCAGCCGGGAGCACCTAACCACTGACAGGGCATCACCCTACATTGAATTTGCTGGTCCCAGTACAAGGTACCAGGATCAGAAAACTTAAAAATTGATATTTCTTGGAATTATTTACTGAAAGTAATTAATAAAATTATACTGTATTCAGAGTTTATGTTTGACGGCACTTTTGTTAACAGTGGTACCAAACATATGTCCACCACTGTAAGGGGTGCAACTACTGTACAGAGCACGCTCATGGTGTGCTGCTTTTTGGGGTCTCCTTTCCCTTCCATTTGTGGCAGTCTGAGAAGTTGAGTAGTGGGGAGGCTCTGCCAGTGGGCTGCAGGGAGTGGTGCCAGAGAGGCAGTGCACTGCTCTGCACAAAAGCGCGGAGGGCAGGCAGCACCACAGTGTGTGAGTAGATGGCGTTCACAGGTGTCAGTCTCACTCCCACTCGTTGTGGTTGGTGATGGGCCACAGCACTCTGGTTAGAGGATAGTCTTCTCTGCCTGCGCTGTACTGCAATATGTGCATTTGCTGGGGTGTAGATAACGGGCCTGCTGGTGCCACATAGGAAGAGAGGAACATTGGCTAAAGAGCACCTACTTCCTCAGACAAGTGGAAGCAATCATTAAGTTGGTGTTGTTCTATGCATTATTCAGCCTTTGAGGATAGGTAGCATTGATCAACACCATAAAGTCATCTTATATAAATTTATCAAGATTTTGGTAAAAGAAAAATTAGACTGAAGTTCCGAACAGATTAATGCAAGTTAAGAAATCTAGACTAAGCCATGCTTAAACTAATAACAACATGGGCATTTCCACATGACATTACTAAACTAGTTATTTATATATTCTTCCTTAAACCATTGCTAATCCGTTAATGTCTCTGGCTTTGTTTAATGCAATGAGAGCACTAAGCCTACACCTCTTCTAAAAAACAATGCTTCCAGTATTTAGTTAAAATAGAGCTTTTAATTGGGAATTGAAGTGTAAATTCTCAAAATACACAGAAAGGAAGACTTTTCAATACTTTTTCCAGTAACCTACATTCACTTTTAATAATCCAATGGATGTGATCTAATTTTCCCCAAATGTGTGACAGCTTGAGAGATCTAAAGCGTAATTGTAATTTTAAATGATTATTCCTGTATTTTTTTATTTTTGCTATGCACGCTCCGCTCTCCTTTGTTTGTTTCAGAGGGCAGACAACGATGCACCACTGCTAAACACTACTGCGACTTATCACCCAAAGGGACTGTCACATTGCCCCTACACAATAAATATATGTTTAACGGATGCCAGAGAAGGATGCCATCACGTAGCATCAGTTACCCATAGGCTATGTTTTAATTGAACTTTGAGGAATGGAATAATATGGTCTATTTTATGTGGCATACTAATGTACAATGGCGAGACGGAAGACAAATAGACACACTTATCTCTTTCTGCCTAATGATTGGGTCTATATGAGGGGGGTCTATATGACATATATATATATATATATATATATATATATATGTTAATGTATATTATTGTGTGCTTATTTATATGTTTTCTCACCAGGTACATACTCGTTGGCAACAGTTGTGCACAACCCAGCTGTCAACTGATTGTGAAAGGCTGGTAAGGAGTGCTATCTTGAAGGGAATCTGTCACCGCAATTTTGGACTATTATCTACAGCAATACATGAGTAGTACTGCAGATAGAGTCCAGATCACAATTTTTTATTTTCCTATTACCCTCGGTTCCCACGCTGTCAGCTCTCAAAGCTGCATTGAAATACACAGTCCTGACTGCTGTGATGTTCTAACATAATGGAGAGGACTTAAAATAATCATTTATGAAGGTTATAGCTTTGCAATGTATGTATTTACCTTTATTGGTACCATCATCTGTTCTGGGTTGTGGTCACATGATTATTGGGTTGTGTGGGTTGTGATCACATGACACCATGAGGTGTCCATTGGCTTGTCAAAGTAGCAACAGGTGCAGATAGGGAAGTGTCTGAGTAACTAGCTGGTGGGAGGAGCTATAAACTAGCTTGGTGTTGTTAGGGGCAGTGATAGAGGAGTGTCTGAGTAACTAGCTGGGTGGGAGGAGCTATAAACTAGCAGGGTGTTAGCGGCAGTGATAGAGAGTGTCTATGTAACTAGCTGGGTGGGAGGAGCTATAAACTAGCAGGGTGTTGTTAGGAGCAGTGATAGGGAGTGTCTATGTAACTAGCTGGGTGGGAGGAGCTATAAACTAGCAGGGTGTTGTTAGGAGCAGTGATAGGTGAGTGCCTATGTATCTAGCTGGGTGGGAGGAGCTATAAACTAGATGGATGTTGTTAGGGGCAGTGATAGAGGAGTGTCTGAGTAACTAGCTGGGTGGGAGGAGCTATAAACTAGCTTGGTGTTGTTAGGGGCAGTGATAGAGGAGTGTCTGAGTAACTAGCTGGGTGGGAGGAGCTATAAACTAGCTGGGTGTTGTTAGGGGCGGTGCTAAAGTTGTGGCAGAGAATTGAGAAGTGCATCATGGGTTTGGTGGGATACAGGAACAGGAAATGCTAACTACAGGATGGGAACAACCCTGAGTGATTGGTTTACATGATAAAAACAGGTCAGGAGAGTTCACATTGGAAAATAAAAAGCATGAGAAAGATGTGCAAGCAAGTACTTGAGTGTATCTCAAACTATAGTAATCCTGGGGAATTCCCCTCAACCCCTTCAAGACACAGCCTTATTTCACCTTAAGGACCAGGTCATTTTTTGCAAATCTGACCAGTGTCACTTTAAGTGCTAATAACTTTAAAACGCTTTGACTTATCCAGGCCGTTCTGAGATTGTTTTTTCGTCACATATTGTACTTCATGACACTCTGAAAAATTAAGTCCCAAAATTATTATTTTTTGCATAAAAAAATACCAAATTTCCCAAAAATTTGGAAAAATTAGCAAATTTCAAAGTTTCAGTTTCTCTACTTCTGTAATACATAGTAATACCCCCAAAAATTGTGATGACTTCACATTCCCCATATGTGAACTTCATGTTTGAATTATTTTGGGAATGATATTTTATTTTTTGGGGATGTTACAAGGCTTAGAAGTTTAGAAGCAAAAATTTTTTTTTCAGAAATCCAATTTTTAAGGACCACTACAGGTCTGAAGTCACTTTGCGAGGCTTACATAATAGAAACCACCCAAAAATGACCCCATTCTATAAACTACACCCCTCAAGGTATTCAAAACTGATTTTACAAACTTTATTAACCCTTTAGGTGTTGCACAAGAGTTATTGGCAAATGGGGATGAAATTTGAGGATTTAATTTTTTTGCCTAATTTTCCATTTTAACCAATTTTTTCCACTAACAAAGCAAGGGTTAACAGCCAAACAAGACTGTATCTTTATTGCCCTGACTCTGCCGTTTACAGAAACACACCATATGTGGCCGTAAACTACTATACGGCCACACAGCGGGGCGTAGAGTGAAAGGTGTGCCGTTTGGTTTTTGGAAGGCAGGTTTTGCTGGACTGGTTTATTTACACCATGTGCCATTTGAAGCCCCCTGATGCACCCCTAGAGTAGAAACTCCCTAAAAGTGACCCCATCTAAGAAAGTACACCCCTCAAGGTATTCAAAACAGATTTTACAAACTTCGTTAACCCTTTAGGTGTTGCACAAGAGTTATTGGCAAATGGGGATGAAATTTGAGAATTTCATTTTTTTGCCTAATTTTCCATTTTAACCAATTTTTTCCACTAACAAAGCAAGGGTTAACAGCCAAAAAAAGACTGTATTTTTATTGCCCTGACTCTGCCGTTTACAGAAACACCCCCAACGTGGCCGTAAACTACTGTACGGCCACACAGCGGTGCTTAGAGTGAAAGGTGCGCCGTATGGTTTTTGGAAGGCAGATTTTGCTGGACTGGTTTTTTGACACCATGACCGATTTGAAGCCCCCCTGATGCACCCCTAGAGTAGAAACTCCAAAAAAGTGACCCCATTTTAGAAACTACAGGATAGGGTGGCAGTTTTGTTGGTACTAGTTTAGGGTACATATGATTTTTGGTTGCTCTATATTAAACTTTTTGTGCGGCAAGGTAACAAGAAATAGCTTTTTTGGCATCGTTTTTTTTTTATTGTTATTTACAACATTCATCTGACAGGTTAGATTATGTGGTAATTTTATATAGCAGGTTGTCACGGACGCGGCGATACCTAATATGTGTACAATTTTTTTTATTTATGTAAGTTTTGCACAATGATTTCATTTTTAAAACCCAAATTTTTTTTTTCGTTTCTCCATAGTCTAAGAGCCATCGTTTTTACAGTTTTGGGGCGATTATCTTAAGTAGGGTCTCATTTTTTGCGAGATGAGATGACGGTTTGATTGGCACTATTTTGGGGTGCATGTGACTTTTTGATCGCTTGCTATTACACTTTTTGTGACGTAAGATGACAAAAAATTGCTTTTTCTACACCGTTTTTCTTTAACTTTTTTTACAACATTCATCTGACAGGTTAGATTATGTGGTAATTTTATATAGCAGGTTGTCACGGACGCGGCGATACCTAATATGTGTACAATTTTTATTATTTATGTAAGTTTTACACAATGATTTCATTTTTGAAACAAAAAAAATGATGTTTTAGTGTTTCCATAGTCTAAGAGCCATAGTTTTTTCAGTTTTTGGGAGATTATCTTAAGTAGGGTCTCATTTTTTGCAGGATGAGATGACGGTTTGATTGTTACAAATTTGGCGTACATGCGACTTTTTTGATCACTTTTATTACCTTTTTTGGGGAAGTAAGGTGGGCAAAATTTCTATTTCATCATAGTTTTTTATATTTTATTTTTATGGCGTTCACCGTTCGGGAAAAGTAACATAACCGTTTTATAGATCAGGTCGTTACGGACGCGGCAATACCAAACATGTGTAGGGAATTTTATTTTTCTCATGTTTAATCAGTGATAAATGTGTTTTTGGATTTTTACTTTTTTTCACTTTTTCACTTTTTTTTTTACCCAGACCCACTTGGTTCTTGAAGATCCAGTGGGTCTGATGTCTGTATAATACAGTACAGTACAATATATATTGTACAGTACTATATTTTACTTACACTGAACAGATCTATGCTTTTAGCATAGATCTGTTCAGCACCATGGACAGCAGGACGCCTGAGAAGGTGTCCTGTTGCCATGGTAACCTTCCCAGTCTGCTCAGTAGTGGTCAGAACTGCGCAGACGGGGAAGGGTAAGGATGGGGCTTCGGGGGGCTGTCTGGGGGCTCTCTCCCTCTCCATCGGGGGGCTGCAAATGTACAGCAGCCCTCCGATGGGAGAGGGAGGGAGCTCCCTGAGCTGTTAACCTTTTCCATACCGCGGTCCGTACGGACCGCGGTATGGAAAGGGTTAAACGGCTGACATCGCATCACCGATGTCAGCCGTTTATACCAGGGTGCCAGCAATGTGCTGGCACCCTGGTATACCCACTAGACGCCAACTATTATTCAAGGGGAGGCGGGCGGGGGATCGCGATCCCGCCTGCCGCACCGCCCGCCTCCCGCAACTGCCGCACCGCCCCGCACCGCCCACAAACCGCCCCCCTGCACCCCGCCACATAAATGAATTCAGGGGTGCAGGGGGGGTTAAAAAAATTAGATTTTTGGCAACTTTTAGGTTTCTGATCCCTGCGGTCAGGGACCGCAGGGATCAGAAACTACATAAAGCGCTGCAAACTGCAGGTCTGAATTGACCTGCGGTTTGCACCGATCGCCGATACGTGGGGGTCTCAGGACCCCCCTCGGCATTGACCCAAGGTGCCTGGCTGTGTGTAACAGCCGGCACTCAGCGCTTTCACCATGTCTGCAGACATGGTGACAGTTGAATGCGATGACGAGTATACTAGTCATGGAGCGCTAAGTAGCTGTGCTCCATGACTAGTATACATGTCATAGGTACAGCAGATTGTCACACTATCTCCTTCTCTGATCGCTTCCCTGACAGGAATTGGGACGATCAGAGAAGGAGAAGCACACAGTCCCTCCCTAACCCCCCTTACCTGCCCCGATGCGCTGCGATTGGTCCCTCTGCAGTATTGGACCAATCACAGCGATCGTGGGCGGGTCAGGGCTCCAATCCAGCTCCTTCCGGCTTCTCTGGTTGCCTAGCAACCCCAGCACGCCGGCTTCACTGAACCTTCAGCGCTTCGGTCCCTGCGCTGACAGTGAAAGCCGATCACGTACATGCACGTGGGGATGTGGTGAGGCACCACATTCCCCCACGTACATGTACGTGATGTTGCGTGAAGGGGTTAATGTATATTGTGTTATGAATTAAAAAAATAAAGACGTTTGCCTACACTTGTGATACATAAGGCCCATTCTCACTTTATCAAATTCAATACTAGTTCTCATTTTGTTGTGTGTTGTTCTTAGAAATCTGAAGAGCCACTTCCTGTGGCTTCAAAGTAACAACTGTGTTCCAAACGTGTCAATTTCTGTTCTGAAATAAATGGTAATCTGAAAAGTTATTCAGTTCTCAATTCTAAAAAATCGTGTATGCATATCATTTGGAAAAGCATACGTGTCCACCTCTTTGGATACAATCAATCAAAATGTGTAAAACACATGCAGCATTGTGATTTTGTACTGAATCTACCCCTTATTTCTGGAGCTCTCTGCTAAAGAGACTCTTTCATCTCAGACAAGCTCTATTAACTACTAGTACATGAATAGTACTGCTGACGCTTAGCTCAGGTGAGTCATTTTCATCTTTATACTCACCCCTGTTTAACTGTGCACCTGCAAACCTACCACATGGCTGCTATGCGGATGCACAGTTAGAATGAGGGTGAGTATAGAGATAAAATTACTGACCTGAGCTCAGCATCAGCTGCATTGTTCATATATTATTCTCTTTTTTTTCAATTGACTTAAAGAGGTATTCTGGTTATAAAGGGGTATTCTGGTTATTATACGTTATCCCCTATCCACCCACTCCAATATAAGAACGGGGGGTCCCAAGTCTCCAATTAGAATGAAGAGGTGGTGTAGCATTACCACGTCATCCACTTTATATAGAGCTTAGCTCTGCAAGTTCCATAGATAATGAACGGGTAAGGGATAACTTGATATTACTCCAATGACCCTTTAAGGTTTAATACCTTAGTCACACATACCAGATAGACAGCAAGCAAGCTGCTGCTGTGGGGTCTAGAGAAAGGTGAAGAGTCAGTTCAGGTCGCAACAAGTAGTCTAACACTCTCCAAAGACCCTTTTATTTTAGCAAAAATAGTGGTTATGGAGACCATCAATGAAGAAACACATGCAACATTGTGATTATGTACTGAATGTACCCCTTATTATAAGAGGGATAAATATGCATTTTCTCTGGATGTTGAGGCAAGCATACAAATGAAGAGTTAATATTTTGAGTCTTACCATTGTGACCACTCATATCCATGTATGTCCCTGTCTTCCATAGGTCAAACAAGAATGAATAGAACATTTCCAATGTTTTAATCACATATTAACAACCTATGTGAATATTATATGTACGATCATTTTTTTTTTTCTATTTAACAGGTTGAAGGTTTTCTGGATGCATTTTTTTAGGTCACCCTTGTATTCTATTTCCTTTCCTGGCTCTTGAACTTCCTCTTTGTTTGGACATTTAGCACAGCAGATAGTCTTGTTTAACTCTCTCAGACCATCGCTGTAGCCAGAGAAAGTCTCCCATTACAGCATCACACTTTATAGTCAATGCAAGGCTCTTCTATGAACATCTTTATCCAGCCATATAAAGACAGCAAGAAAACTGGCATATACTGTTATCTTAATTCTACACCTATTCCCATGGTGATTACTAGGGATGAGTGAATCGACTTCAGATGAAACATCGGAAGTCGATTTGCATAAAACTTCATTCTAATACTGTACAGAGCAGGAACTCCGTACAGTATTAGAATGTATTGGCTCCGATGAGCCAAAGTTATTGCTTCGCGAAGTCTCGCTGAGACTTCGCGCAATAACCTCATAAATTAATTTGTACTGTAAAAAAACATTTCCCGAACTCTGGTTCAGTTCCAAGCAATAACTTCGGCTCATCGGAGTCAATACATTCTAATACTGTACTGAGCTCCTGCTCTGTACAGCATTAGAACTACGTTTTATGCAAATCGACTTTGGATGTTTCATCCGAAGTCGATTCGCTCATCCCTAGTGATTACCCTTCAGATAAAATCTTCCCATAACAGCAGTAGTAAACTGACACTGGATTACCTATCAATATAGGAGTTTTGTCTCTCAGTATTGCCTACTTCAGAAAGACTACATTTTGTATTTCATTTTCAGTAGTATATCAGTCCTAAAATGAAAAAGAAAAGCAGACAAAATGTTTTTAAAAGAAATAGTTTTCTATGAATATTAAGTTTAAAAAATGAGCCCAATCTCATGAAAATATCCCTTCTATACATGTAGGCAAGTGGATCATTAAAATTTGTTAACTTCTTGAAAGTCATTAAAGATTTTTTTTTTAAAGGAAGAAAAAAGTAAAAACAGCAGTAAAATGGATGCAACATTTTCTTAAAGCATTACTTGCAGTATTTCTATGTTGTTCAGTTTTAAAATAATAATCTTTCTTGTGAGAAAGTGTGTTGACACAGCAAACCAGTTTGCAAGAAATATAGACCAATAGCACCGATTGTGTGACCTCCAAAGAATGTTATAATAGTAGCAATAAGCTTGGAAACTTTCATTTTTCTAGTATAGTTAGACAAACCATTGAACGATACATTGTGAGATTGTAAATTGTAATTACATAAGCTGAAGTAAACTGTTTGAAGGAAAAAGTCATTAAGCTGAAGTGAGATTTCAGTTTAGTAGTAATTTAATAAATATATTAAAGCAAATCTCTGGGCATGAATTCAATTCTGGCTTAACTGCTGGCAATTAACACCGGCATTAAAGTAACTTTTTCCCCATGTCACACTTAGGGAACGTTTACATACATCATTTGTCCAGCACTTAATTTTCCAGAGCTGAACACACAACTGATGAAAAAAATGTGGACTTTATGAACCTATCTGGCTATGGATGACTTCTCTATCCAGCTTAGAGATGCGTCCAAGCATCACAACTGACCACAGAACACAAACCTGACCCATCAGAAACCAGAAAATTATGTTTTCAGGGAATAAAAAGGACTGAAGGCTGTAAATATGTAAACATACCATTTTAGGAGTAAAGGATGCTGAGGAATACAGAGTTTTTTTGTTGAGGTCTTCAAACTAGAAAGCTTCTTCTGCTTGGTTCTGTGCCTGACATGGTTGTGGCAGGGTAGTCACAGTTTTAGCTTGATATCTTGCATTTTGTTCATCAAAGACAATAATTATAATTTTGTATTTACAAAAGCTCTTCATGCTACACCCCAATTTTCTTTTCTTTTAAACAAATAAAATAAAATAAAACTTTGAGTATATCTACTGACTCTTCACTGAATGTGTCCCAACACTAAGGCGCTCTGCTTGACGTTTAGAAATATTTTCTTATTAGGATTTACATGATATAAAGCAAGACTGGCCAGCTAAGGTAGGTCCATAATTACTGTACTGACAATGGCACAATATGGAATAATGAATGTAATCAAGGTAAGATCCGCCCATGCAGAAAGCAACTCATGCATTTTATGATATTATGTGCATCAGGGTAGAATACTCAAATAAATCCTGCAGTGTTTTATCTGGAGAATAAGCATGCAAACTATGCTTTCTTCTATTTTGTTTTTGTTCTATCCGTGGTCTACATAAGATGATGAGAAGATCAGCTTTGACTAAAGGAAGAATAACAGTGACTAAAGTTCACCATCCAGTTAATTCTAGCTTATAATGTTTATTCTTTACCAAGAAGTGGGGCAGGGGGAATGTGGAATCACCAGCCATTTGTTTAACCTCACTGTTACTGGAAAAGCCCATGGTAAGATAAAATAACATTGGGCATCGCTGAGCAACATATTTGTCTCTCTCCACGGCAGTTAACAGGTTAACCAACCAGAAGTATATTTAAGTTATAAATAAGCAGAAAAAAATCTTTCTGTCAACGCATTTCAATTTAAGTCTCCTGCTAAGCAAACAGCTTCCAGAGATAGCTTCTTGTGGCCAAAGCAGCATGGACACAGACTAGTGACTCACAAAGATCAAAGGACACTGTGTAGCTCTTAGATTAACCTGTTTATGACAGAGGGTCCCTTGGCGGGTTACAAAGCCCCTTATGAAATGAAGATTCCTGCAAAGTAGCTCTAGAGTACACAAGTAGACTGCTATTGCCTTCATTTGCCAAGACTGTATACGTTAAACTGAATACAACCTATTGGAAACGTATTCAGTGGGGTGGATGCTCCATACAAGTTTGGAAAAATAATACTGTCAAATCTGGTACCTATTGACAATAAGATATTATGGATGAAACTGTAGACCAGATGCTTAGTAAAGCAACAGTGATTGTGTCGTATCTTAAGATACAGTACTTATATCAATGGGAATTTCCTGGCCGTGACATCATAGATGATTATTTGCCAAGACAGGAGATGAGTTGACAATCCAATTCACAAATAAAGCGGTTGGACGGACAACTGTTAAAATGCAAAAGCCTTCCCCTTAAAGCCTTCCCCTGCAAGAAGGAGTTCATGGCTGAAGCATTTTAAAGAATAATTTAAAAGATAAGATCATCTTAATAATACACCTGTTTAGAATAAAAATAAGAATAAGAGGAGATAGAGTATAATTTAGAAAAATAGCTTAGTGTGCACTACTCTAGTTATAATGAACAAGAGGATAGCAGAAACTGGTTTGACACACCCATCAGCTAAGTAATCAGACATTTTCAACAGATTTATATGTTATTAGTCACTATGTTGGATTTGTTTCTTTTGACTAAGAATTATCTAAAAGAGGTGATGTGCACTAAGGCCAGATACCATGTTGGGTGAACACTTGTTTGGCTGATAGCTATCAGATTCAGATTCATCTGAGCCAACAATAGACATGTACTCAGTTCAGCCATGTGTGCTTGTGTTCTGCATGAGGAGAGTGGAGCAGGGGCGTACATAGAAATCATGGGGCCCCATAGCAAAACTCATTATTGCCCCCCACCTTAGTGTGGCCGGAGGCGCAGAGCCTGGATGGACACAGGGTTGCCCTTTTGAACAGTTCACTCTTAGACAGCAGCACGTGCTGTCTGAGTGTGAGCTGCAGTGTCTGTCCCTCCCCTGCAGCTGACATAAAGTTGATTTTACCTTAATTTTAAAATCCCGGGGGCGTGTCCTGACCAAATTTAGGCTTGGCTTAGCAGAGTCAGGGGTGGGGTTTACAGTTCGTCTTTTCAGCCCCCCTTCCCCCACTCCTGTGTTGTTTTATTTATATATATATATATATATATATATATATATATACTACAATACAGAGGGGGGCAGCATGTATAATACAGATATATGCTGATTTTATAAAGGACAATGTGTACCCCAAGCAGCCCCCACCTGCTTGCTGCTGATGCTTAGTGTGTCCCAGGTAGGGATGGAGGTTGCCTAAGGCACTCTGTCCTAAATATAATAAGTATCAGCAGCAAGCAGTACCTCCATGAACTCTTCTTGCTGCTGCCCCAGGCAGTCATTCCAAGCAGCACACATATCCAGAACCCCCAACCCTCATGCCTGGTTTCATTTCCCAGTCATCTACAATCCCCACCCCTTCTTCCCAAAGCAATTAGCAGTTTTCCTTTTCTAAGTAAGAGTACAGTTACAGAAAACCTACTCTGTGGCTGTGCTGTGCATCTGGGTTGTTATACTTCAGGATGCCAGTGTGTTACCTGCAGCAGAAGTCCTTACTCCAGAGTCCCACCCACTCAGATTTGTGTCTGTCTGCTTTGCTAGGCTAGCCAATCAGCAGCAGGCTATTAGTATTGCTAAATACTGATTGGCTAGTCCTGTGCCCAGTAGACAGAAAGAGGCAAGACAGCTCTCTTGTTACTTCAGGAGCCGGCAGTGGGACAAAAAGTATGTAAGGTGGAGGGGGTCCTGAGGACAGGGGAAGCAACGAAGAAGTCGGGAAGAACAGGGGAAGAAGTCAAGGGTCTCTGCTGGTCAGAGGTGCCGGACAACTGGGGGGGGGGGCATTCAAAAATTTGCTGTGGGGCCCGTTCAAAAATTTCCTGTGGGGCCCAGTCATTTCTAATTATGCCAGTGAAGCTTAATGATCCGGGTTGGTGTTGGAAAAAAAGTGACTAAGGGCTGGCACAGTCTTACTGTGTGGGCGGGCTGGCAGTGGTACAGGTCTGGACTAGCTGTTTGGCTGGTGACACTGGCGAGGCGGGCAGCACAAGTCACTCTCAACTTCTTCCATGCTGGGTGCGCATCTGCTGCCTGCCAGCGAAACACTGGGCCAATCAGCAGCAGGATCTTTGCACACTCCTAATGCTGATTGGCCCATTGTGTGAAGCTGTGCATTCGCACAAGCCGAGGGAGCGCGCAGCCAGGCTGGGTACTAGGGAGCGCACAGAGCCAGGGAGAATTTGGGAAGGGGGGGCCAGACCGGGTGGGAGCTGGACCACCTCTGCCCCAAGCTGAGCCTGCAGTGAGCGCAGTTGCAGGGGGCGGGGCCTTCCGTGCCTACTGGACCCCCCAGTGGCGTACCCTGCCTATATTGGAGGTACACCACTGGACAGTACATAGATCTCTCTTATCATCTATTTATCCCCAGGACTGTGACTGTGATGAGGGGACATCCTCTGCGTCTGGAGGAAAGAAGGTTTGTACACAAACATAGAAAAGGATTCTTTACGCTAAGAGCAGTCAGACTATTGAACTCTCTTCCTGAGAAGGTGGTGATGGTGAGTTCACTAAAAGAGTTCAAGAGGGGCCTGGATGTGTTTCTGGAGTGTAATAATATTACAGGCTATAGCTACTAGAGAGATCCAGGGAGTTATTCTGATTGCCTGATTGAAGTTGGGAAGGAATTTTTTCCCCCTTAAGTGGGCAAAATTGGCTTGCACCTCAAGCCTACCTCTGGATCAGCTTGTAGGATAACAGGCCGAACTGGATGGGGAAGTGTCTTTTTTTAGCCTTATATACTATGTTACTATGTAAAGGTTGCCACACACATTAGATTGAAATGGTTGTTCCAAGTTTTGAAATTATCCCTTATCCTGTGGATAATTAACTATTTGGTGGGACCCCATTGATCCCAAGAACAGTGTTCCCTTTCCCTCATTGTGATGGAGTGGCAGGTCTGCCACTCCATTTATTCCCTATAAGACTGCTGGAGATAGCTCAGTACGGTCTCTTAGAGGATACCATGAAATACTATTTAATTTTTTACTTCACTGAGTGTAACAGCCTGCTGTCATCAACTGATAATAGTTGACAGCTTTCCTGATTTATGTAGACATTCTTGCTGACAAACACTATCTTTTCTTATTTTTTACTTTACAAGAGAAATGTGGGTATATGGCATTTGGCCCATTTTTACAACTGGACAATTCCGGTCCGCCCTGTAATTTCTTGCTTGTAGTAATGTCACGGTGGGGAGTGGGGGGAATCTCCCCTCCATATAGTGAAGGAAAACGGGGGAGCAGCTTGTCCTGAACACCAGGAAAAGGGAGCAGGACATCTCCTAGAGCAGCCCTAATCCTGGCCCTGACTCCTAACCGCATAAGCAGACCCAGATGGTAGGTGGGCTCATACACAGGAACCTGGGACCCTGAGTAGCCCTGAGAATCCATGAAATAAGGTTAGGAGCAGGAGACGACATGTTCATCCCAGACGCGGATGAATAAGAATCTCCACCGGCCTAGCTGCAAGGAAAAGGACAGCCAGTGAACAGCCACTGAAACGGCAGGTAAGAGCCCAGAAACAACATGCACTTACCTGCCACGGCCACAATGACAACCGGATCCCCATGCAGACAGAAAGCATGGCAGGCCCCATGCAGAGCTGCTCACCGACTTATAATTACCCCTCCGGGGGTTATGCGACTCACAGGCGGAAATGTCTAGCAAACATGCTGGAAGACAGATACCACATGCTAGACATGTAACGACAACTAGACATACAACAGATCCCGCACATAACCCACACCAAACATAGATACAAGGGAAGGTAAAGACATAGGGAACATAGGGAGACATCAAGGTGACATTGATTTCTAGCTAGGAGGCCCTTGCACTGGACAGATGGTATATCCAGGATAGGAGCAGCACTCCAGCTCACACAAAGGCTGAAGGGCAACTGACCTCACAACACCAGGATATAAAGAGCCAAGAGGCCACACCGAAGACACGCCAGCCAGATAATTAACCCCTCTGGCGCCAGACAGGGAAGGACCCATGGGAAAGGAGGAGCCACCTACATGCTGCAACACGTTGCCGCAGGCAACAGCATGCACAGCAACTGTGTCACGGCCACACAACAAAGGCCGTGACAGGTAACTGTCCAAACATTATATATTTGCATTTATCCTGGGAAGTAAGAGGTATGCACCATTCACTGAGGGCTTATGGACATAGCATTTGGGTGGGGGGGGGGGATTTTCTGTCACTTTATAACAGAGTTGTACTTAAACCTGCACCTCTCTCCAAGGTGAGCCTCAAATGTGCAGTACATGTACTGTATGTTTTCACCCTATGGTGTGCTCTGTTCTATCCTAGTAGCCAAAGCTGTTTAAGTCCTTATTCTATGAAAACTAGAATGATTGTGTACACTACAAGGACATTTTCCAGCATTTTCCAATTTATGAAGGTTGGTTGCTTTTTCAACCCAGACATAGACAAATTCTTGTCCATCTACCGAATTAAGTTGTCCTTTAAATCCAACAGTACAAGTGGTGAATAATGGAAGAATACCCAGGAAAAAATATTTCAGCAGAAGCTCTAACTCTTCATTTTGACATATATTGCTGTAGATACATTTTGTTTCTAACGACTTATGATGCACTGTGTTACCCTCATGCAAATATTTTCTGTAACATAATGAAATCATGTTTCTGTCTTTCCTTTGACCTTGAATTATCATTACTGGTACTGCTGTAGTATTACTTTAACTGGCTACCTGTTACAAACTTAGACAATATTGGAAACATGGAATACATTAGTTATTTTCATAGTGTCCTAAATAATTTCTGGCTAAAACAATAATGCCAAGCATAGAGAGCTGGGTGTCCCTTGCCTGAGATTTACTATGTGCATGCTGACCAAGCTGCAGTGCATATATATCGATATTGTGGATTTTTTGCATAGCAAATTTTGTGTCTTTAAGAACGGTCAGAAAAAAACTATGTTTATTAACCACATTGCAGGGCATGAACGTGATAGTTTTTTGCTTCCTGTGCATCTTGATGTCTTTGATGGAAATCTTTCCAAGGGAACATTCAGACCATTGTTAGAAGTTACCTAAGCCCACTTAGAACCCTGCTGTCCCATCTGGACATTATTGTACATTCACAGTGATAATGTGTGTTGTACATCATATGATATGATCACAACATATGGTGCGTCAGCATTAAAGAGCCTCCTCTCATGTGCAGCATATGGGATGTGATCATGTCTGTAGAACAGCATTAGTAGCGTGACTTCATAGGAAGTATCATTTTCCTGTGATTGACACTGATCAACTGATTTCGATCTCCCTGATTTTTTTAAAGCACTTTTTAAAATCTGTATGCAGTTTTAGGAATAACTGGCTATTCAGTTTTTTTGTGGTCAGATGGTGAAGTTAATGGAGAAAATATGACAAATTGCCAGGGTCCCTGTATTTTGTTTTTGAAAAAGAAATACACAGTGTGTCTTATAAAGCATGGTGTTTTCTATTGTGAAGCATGAACTAGATTCAGACCACTATAGAAAAACTGTAATGTACTCTCACAGATTGTAGAATATTTCATATTTTATGCCATATGATGAGCTATATTTCTGGTTTGTGATCTTTTTTTCTATTTTGCTAATTGGTGATATAATACCAGTAATTCACCTAAATTCAATGGGCTGGGATTCAAAAGATTTCTTATATACTTGTCTAAGAGTGAACTGGGAACTTAAATTGTCCCTAGGAAAAAATTTAAAGTGGCCCTATTTTGTAGTGGGGCCCAAATTAACAAAAGGTAGGGTCAACACAAGTAGGCGTGGCCATCAATATCATATTGCAGCACATCATATCACCCCAGCAGATCCAAATACCACAGTGCATCACAAAATACTGGCCTAGCAGCACAAAATACCTCCCCAATAACCACCCCTCCGTTGTGGCCAGCACTAGCTGCCATGTAATGTCCTACTACTCCTGTTACCTTAGGATGAAGCTACATTTGAATTCAGCAGTCAGGAGGGAAGTGTCATATCATTACTTACCATAGCTGGCAGGAACTTTCCCTGTATGGTCTATGGCCAGTCTGCCCCTGTACTTGTCCTTGCTTTATTCCAGTGTTTGAAAAGGCATACAACCATATTATAGATCAATGTGGTTCATGTACATAATACAATATAAGTATGTGAATGGAGTGGATCAGCCAGGATTTCCAAACACCAATTCCTGATGCATCAGACTAGATCATCCATGGTGCCACACCAACACTTTGATAAAAGAGACCGGTTTCCTTTGGCTACCTTCCTCAGCTACTACTCTGATGCTGCCACCCTCCTGATGCCATACATCTGATGCCAAGTGCTCCTTCTTTCATCCACCTTCGTCAGCGGGTACTGGGATTGCCACCCACCACCCCACGCTGCCGCCATCTCCACACTATGTCACATTGCCACACTGTGGTCTCCTGATACTGCTTCTGCCATATCCACACTATGTCTCCTTGCCACTCTGTGGTATCCTGATGCTGCTGCTGCCGCCATCTCCACACTATGTCACCTTGGCACTCTGTGGTCTCCTAAAGTTGCTGCCATCTCCAAACTGTCACCTTGCCACTGTGTGGTATCCTGCTGCTGCCATCTCCACACTATGTCACCTTGCCACTCTGTGGTATCCTCCTGATGCTGCTGCTGCCACCTCCGCACTCTATCATTGTGCCACTCGGTGGCCTCCTCATGCTGATGCCACCTCCACAATCTCTCATCATCGTGCCACTTTGTGGCCTCCTCATGCTGCTGCCACCTCCAGAAAATCTCGTTGTTGTGCCTTTCTCTGGCTTCCTCATGCTGCTGCCAACTCCAGACTTAGTCATTGTGCCACTCGGTGGCCTCCTCACACTGCTACCACCTCCACAATCTCTTGTCGTCGTGCCACTCTGTGGCCTCCTCATGCTGATGCCACCTCCATAATCTCTCGTCATCGTGCCACTCTATGGCCTCCTCATACTTCTACCAACTTTACAATCTCTCGTCGTAGTGCTACTCTGTGGCCTCCTCATGCTGCTGCCACCTCCACAATATCTCATTGTCGTGCTACTCTGTGGCCTCCTGATGCTGCTGCCACCTTCACAATATCTTGTTGTCTTGCTACTCTGTGGCCTCCTCATGCTGCTGCCACCTCTACAATCTTTCGTCGTCGTGCCAGTCTGTGGCCTCCTGATGCTGCTGCCACCTCCAGACTCTGTTATTGGGCCACTCTGTGGTCTCCTGATGCTGATTCCACCTCACCACTATGTCATAGGTCCACTCTGTAGACTTCTCATGCTGTTCCCACCCTCCCCACTTCATTACTGGGCCACTATTTTGCCTTTCGGCCTTGCTGACATCATGATTTATTTGACCTTTCTTCTAAGCTGTCAGAAAGAAGGAAAAATTTGATGCACAACAGATCCTGTCCGTGTAGCAGCTGTAAGGCCTGTATGGTCCCATCAGAATTGGCTTATGATTTCTTAGCCAAAAGCAGGAGTGGGTACAAAACACAGAAGACATGCAAATATTCCATTCAAGTGTCATATGTGTTTTAGATCCACTCCTGTTTTTTTGGGGGGCATTAGCAATACTGATGGATTATTGACCAAATGCTGACCGAGTGAAGGCGTATGCTCCACAGACAGGATTGGTTTTTTTTGTGGGTTATTATTCTGACGGATCAGAGGAAGGGCAAATGAATCAGTGATGTCAACACAAACTTACTGCTGACACCCTCTCCACTCTGTTTGGGGGGCTCTACTTGTATTCACATTTAATAGAACAGGTTCTGTAGACATCTATGTGGAATCAGCTGACGACGGTGTAAAAGGAGTGCGCTTCTTCTTGACACTAACATTGACCTGTAAGGCTGAGTTCATACTTGAGTTATTTGGTCAGTTTTGGCCCCGTGACTGTCCTAATAAGTGAAGTGTTCAGTGATTCTAAGATCAACTGCCTATCATACCGATTTACAGTATTATTTCACTACCAAAGCAGACTCCCTATGCGTGTTACTACAAGGCCCTGTGTTCTACACCGCTATGAAGGCTCTTAGCAGCTAGGCAATAGCCATTTTTTAACGTAATTTGGTGCAAATATATTTGGGTCAAACTGAATTTTTTTAAAATTTCCTCATCTCTAGTCTTCACCATTGAAGTGGTGGGCGCAACGAAAAACAATGTTCTGTCTGTATCACTAAAAACATTAGGGATTACCTCCAAACAAGAGCTCTGCTTTTAATTATGCATAAAGTACAGTAGATAATAACTGGGGCAATAGATTGTAAACTCACACTCCTGATATTTAACAGAAGAGTTAGTGATTTTTAAACTATTTGCAGTAAGCTAAAAAAAAGTGTATTTCTATTTAAGTTGGTGTTACAGCTCAGTGACCTCCTACGTTCAGTGTGATTCTATGTCTTTTAGGGTCTTGTAAACAAGAATGAACATTAGCTGCATCCATGGTTTTACAATATAAAAGTATTTTATCTATGGCTGGCTTCCAATCCCGATCCTCACGTACGCATATGTTGTTAATGGGGAGTGGGGAGAAAGTTGCTGCCAGACTCTTTTGAGCGCAGTTAAAATCCAACAATGGATCTCCCCTGACAACAGTATCAGTTGAGAGTAAGGAAGTAGTCATACACATTAGATGGTTGTCCAAGCTCACCAAAAATTGTCAAGTTCACCTAAAATTGTCAAGTTCAACCTACATACATCAAATATGTATAGCCAGTTTAGAATTCTGGAATATTTTGTGTTCCTTCAAGGGTTTCCCATAATTAGTTATTACCTATTTACAATATAGATGAGAAATGTTTGGTCATTGGAGAACTAACATTACTAGTACAGGGCATCTAAGCCCCCTGTTCCCTCTCACTAGCACATCCGAAGTGAGGAGGAGTTTGTATGGAACCCTGATTAAACATTGTCACCACATATGATCTATGGGAGTTGCATAGAGAGTCAAATGATACGTGAATAAGTGATTACAATTATTTGTGGCAAACCTCTCTAAGAGTATTTCCATATGTGAGAGTGCTGACACATTTTTTGCCACATAGCAAAAATATTGCATGCGATTATACCCCAAATGTTGATTGTTCCATAGTATCATACTGTAATCATTATCTGTGGTCTTGTTATGCTTAATACGTGTAAGTTATATTTTAGAAGAGCTTCTGTCGTGAGGTGCACAAATCACTGTATGGCAGTAGTCAAAATGTCTAATGTGTCTTATTGTCTTGCTGGTTTTAGTTGACTGTACATCAAATGAAAGGTCATGGCTGGCAGCATGGGACCAAGAGAACAACACTATGGTTCTGGGTCACAGACACACTAAGAAAGTCAATGGCACATCAAGCAGGTACCATTGATTTAGTCTCAACAGAATAATATGAAAGCCACACAATGTTGGATTTGTTGTTTGGGAGCCATTCAAAAGGCAAAGTGGATAACAGAAAGAGAAGAAAGTGTTCACTGAATTGTGTCCAAAAGCAATCATGTATACAAGATTGAACAACACATCAACCTTATGATATTAGAGTTTAGTCTGCCCATTAATACAGTTAGTCCCTATTAATAAAGGAAATGAGAACTAGGACTGGGATGGTGTGACTATATAAACAGGACTGTTTCTACTTATGTAAGAAAAGTTATTTTTTTGAGCATAATAGTTATATATTTTCTTGGGTTCTTTCACAAATATTGTGTTGTTTGTACCTTCTGGAAAATCTTGTTTAGCACCAATATTCTGTGGTAAGAAAGGTAAATTGGAAGATGTATCGTTATGTGTGCTGTGAGCCATTTCTGAAGACTGGATTCTAGACAACTGCAAAGAATGTAATTCTATAGTACCTGTTAATGATTCCATTGTGTTGGTGCCTTAATAGGAATATAACAACTTGAAAGAAAGCTTTTTGTCTCAAAATTGTCTCTGTTTAGTGTCTTTGGAACTTTGGTCACTATAATTACTCAGATGATATCAGACTGTAATTTTTGCTTCTACTATGGGGGTGGTCTAAACAAACCATTTGTAAAGTACTATTTTCAAGATAAAGTAGACAGAGGTACAAGCACGTATAGACAAGCTGAAAAAGATGAATGTCATTTTTAAGCATTTGCTCTTGGCTAGAGTACTGTGTAATTAGAATTTACCTGTACTGCTGGATCATCAATTGGCAGCAAATGGGGTAATGTTGACAGTCCTTCTTAATATCTTGTAGAAATTGATTTAAAAAATCCTTGGTCTTCAAATATTGAAATACATGATGAAATTGCTGAGCTTATATATTGCATATAACCGACTGATTTCATGTTATTTTTGGACTCCATGATCAAAATATTTTTATAATTTAGTAAGGAATCCTTTACTTTTATGCAGTGTGTTAATATTATTCCAGTGATATCAAATTTGTATACTTTTTGTTATGCTTTAATAGATTATAAAAATAAAAATCTGACATTTTTTTATTTTCACAGCCATATTCTGACACCCACAACTTTTTGCTTTCCATATAACCATATTTTTTGAGGCAAAGTGATCAAACAAATGTTGATTTGTCCATTAAAATTTTTCTGTTGGAGCATTCACTGTATGAGATAAATAGTTTTATATTTTAATAGCTCGGGCATTTATTTTAGAATTAGCTATGCTAATTATGGTTTTCTTTATTTAGTTTTACTTGTAAAATCGGAAAAAGAGAGTAAAATTATTTTTGTTACTTTTTTTTGTCCCTTAGGGGACTTGAACTTGCGCTCATTAGATTGTGTCTACCATAGACTGCAATAGCTTACAATTGCAGTATATTGAGTTTTTTTAGTAGGCCCTACTAGAGGTAAGTTTTCAGGTTGCTTGGCTCTTGTGAGACTCTGATGTTCTGTTAGTGCTCAGTAAGTTCAAGAGTATGGGGGATATATGAGAAACAATTCTGTGAGGGGCAGACATGACAAGAGCAAAATAGAAGATTGCATATGAAGAAATAATGGAAGATTAGTTTAGATATGTGTGGATAGGACAGGCTGTGGTGGCCTTCTATGTTGTTACTATATTTAACTGAATGGTCTGGGCAATGGGGAGCCACAGAATGAATTGGAAGTAGGAGAGGTAAATTAACTGATAGCATTGTTGAAAATGGAATGGTAGGGTGCAAGAGTGTTGCATGGGAAACCACAGATAAGGATATTAAAAATGAAGTAGTCTAGGTGGAAGATGATGAGGGCATGAACCAACATTTTGTTGACTTCAGGTCTAGGAAAGAGCAGATTCGAGAAATGGTTTTGAATTTCAGGAAGCAGGAAGAGGTTAGGGCTTGGATGTGTGGACAGAATGAAATTAAGGGTGAGTAAATACATTCTAAACTAATAGAATTTGCTATGAATTTCCCCAAAATTTTCATAACAAATCTAAATTTTTGGGGGATTCGCCCCAGCACAAATCACACAAAATGGCATCAACTATTTTACCGTTGAGTAGAAATGTCATGGTCTTACCTTCTTACTGTTCTCCTTCGTTTGACATGTGCTGGCGGCCATCTTGGTTTCTGGGTTTCTTGTAGCCTCCCACCCTGCGGCTTCTCCTTCCCACTGGGAGGAGCTGGATGCCTAGCTCATATATATAGGAGGTCTGTGGCTTCAGTTCCTTGCTTGGTCCTCCTGTGTTCACATGCTTCTAAGACTGCTGCTGCTTCTGGTTCCTGATCCTGGCCTCGTCTGACTACCCCGTTGGTTCCTGATCCCGGCTTCGTCTGACTACCCTTCTGGTTCCTGATCCTGGCCTCGTCTGACTACCCCGTTGGTTCCTGATCCCGGCTTCGTCTGACTACCCTGCTGGTTCCTGATCCAGGCTTCGTCTGACTACCCTTCTGGTTCCTGACCTCTGTCTACGCAAGACCCTGCTTCGGTTTAGCCATCCGTTTGGACTTTTGCTTACAGCTTGATTTTCAATAAAGCCTTCTTATTTCCACTTATCTCTTGTTGTACGTCTGGTTCATGGTTCCATGACATTAGGACCAAGCCATGAATTTTGACGGTACAGGGTCATCCTCGCTACCTACGCTGGTTGCCAGACTTGATCAGCAGGATCACCTGTTGGGTCGGTTCACTGTGGCGTTGCAAACCCTGCTTGAACGCACGGCTCATTTCGCTTCCGTTGCCGATGGGTCGGTTGTCGCTCCTGGGCCCGCTCCTACTGCCGCTCCGGTTGTTGCGCCAGAGTCTACCCCGACACCTGTTGCTGCGCCTGCGGTGTCTCGGGGTATGACCGGTTCTGCCCCCCTTCCACAGCGCTTTGGGGGAGAGCCAACTCAGTGCCGAGGTTTCCTTAACCAGGTGGGCATTTATTTCGAGTTGCTGCCACATGCCTTTCCTACTGAGAGATCAAAGGTGGGCTTCTTGATCTCGCTGCTCTCGGACAAGGCCTTGGCCTGGGCCAGCCCTTTATGGGAGAACAACAATCCGGTGGTTGCCGAGTTTTCCGGTTTTGTTGCTTCTCTTCGGAAGGTATTCGATGTGCCGGCTCGTGCTGCCTCTGCTGCGAAGCTCCTTATGTCCATCAGACAGGGTTCACGATCCGTAGCTGAATACGCCATTGAGTTTCGTACCCTGGCAGCAGAGGTGGGCTGGAATAATGAGGCTCTGGTCGCTGCTTTCTCTCATGGTCTCTCGGATGCCTTGAAGGATGAGGTTGCAGCTAAGGACCTACCAGTGGAGCTCGAGTCTCTTATTTCTTTCCTGATTTTGATTGACACCAGACTCAGGGAGAGACCTTCCTTTAAGGAGAGCCTGCGGAGGTCTTCTAACAGATTGGCGCCTACGTTTGCTGTCCCACCCGTGCCTCCCTCTCCTCCCACGCCTCCTGGGGATGACTCGTCTGGGGGTGAACCCATGCAGCTGGGGTTTGCTCGCCTGTCCGAGGGGGAGAGGGTACTCCGGAGACGCGAGGGCCGATGCATGTACTGTGGTCTCGGTGGGCATTTTCGGTTGGCATGTCCGAACCGTCCGGGAAACGCTCGCACCTGAGATCCTGTCGGGGGCAGATCTTGGGTGGAGTCTCCTCGTCCCCGGTTTCCCGTGTTGACAAACCACTGATCACTGTTGTCCTCTCCTGGGTCGGGGGCTCGGTGACGACCCAGGCGTTGGTGGACTCTGGTGCTGGTGGTTTGTTCATTGATAGTGTGTTCGCTGCCGCCAATTCCATTCCTCTGCAGCCTCGAGGTTCCCCACTGGCTCTTGAGGCGATAGACGGCAGACCCCTTCTGCCGCCACACGTGACTCATGAGACCCTTCCAGTGGGGATAGCCATTGGTGCCGTTCACAGAGAGTCGGTCTGTCTCCAGGTGATTTCGTCTCCACACTACTCGGTGGTCTTGGGGTACCCCTGGCTCCAGAAGCATAATCCGACTTTCGATTGGAGATCGGCCGAGATCCTCTCGTGGTCACCGCAGTGTGGGGCTAGTTGCATCCATGGGCCTGTCAAGTTGCTGTGTACTTCCTCGGACTCTCTGTTGCCTCCTGAATACGAAGAGTACCGGGATGTATTCGATAAGGTGCGCGCGGTTGCCCTACCTCCGCACCGCCCATACGATTGTGCCATAGAGTTACAATCTGGTGCCGTTCCTCCTCGTGGCAAAGTCTATCCACTGTCGGTAGCGGAGAATGAGGCCATGGAGGAGTACGTGAGGGAGGCGCTTTCACGCGGACACATTCGCAAATCCTCGTCCCCGGCAGGGGCTGGATTTTTCTTTGTGAAAAAGAAGGGCGGTGAGTTGAGGCCTTGCATCGATTACAGGGGTCTCAATCGCATCACGATCAAGAACGCTTACCCGATACCCTTGATTTCCGAGCTGTTCGATCGCCTCAAAGGGGCCACGGTCTTTACCAAACTCAACCTGAGGGCGGCATATAACCTGGTAAGGATCAAGGCGGGCGATGAGTGGAAGACCGCGTTTAACACCAGGACCGGTCATTATGAATCCTTGGTTATGCCCTTTGGGTTGTGCAATGCGCCCGCAGTCTTCCAGGAATTCATCAACAATGTTTTCCGTGACCTGTTGCAGCAGTGTGTGGTGGTCTATTTGGATGACATCTTGGTATATTCTGAATCCATGGAGGCCCACATTATGGATGTCAGACGAGTGTTGCAACGGTTACGAGAGAACAGGCTGTTCGGTAAGCTTGAGAAATGCGAATTTCACCGATCCCAGGTAACCTTCTTAGGTTACATCATTTCCGCTGAGGGGTTCTCCATGGATCCTGAGAAGGTTTCGGCTGTCTTACAGTGGCCCCAGCCCAGTGGTCTCCGTGCCCTGCAGCGCTTTTTGGGCTTCGCCAATTATTATCGGAAGTTCATCAGGGACTTTTCCATGCTAGCCAAGCCTCTCACGGATCTGACCAGGAAGGGCAGTAATTTCCAGGTCTGGCCGCTCGAGGCCATCCGAGCTTTTGAGGCTCTAAAGTCCGCCTTTGTGTCGGCTCCGATTCTGTCGCATCCCAACCCTGGGTTGCCCTTTGTCCTCGAGGTGGACGCGTCTGAGACGGGAGTAGGCGCCCTTCTGTCTCAGCGTAGAACACCAGAGGGTCCTCTGCTTCCTTGTGGGTTTTACTCCCGGAAACTGTCTTCCGCAGAGTGCAACTATCAGATTGGTGACAGGGAGTTATTGGCCATCGTGCAGGCCCTTAAAGAATGGAGGCACTTGCTCGAGGGTTCGGTGGTTCCGGTTCTCATCCTGACGGACCACAAGAATCTGACCTACCTTTCTGAGGCCAAGAGATTGACACCACGTCAGGCCAGATGGGCTCTGTTCTTGTCACGTTTTAATTACGTGGTCTCCTACCTACCCGGTTCCAAGAACATCAGAGCGGATGCCTTATCACGGCAGTACTCCGAGCTGTCCGGGGAGGAGTCGATTCCGACTTCGGTCATACCTCCGAATCAGATCCTGGCCGCCATTCGCACCAGCCTGACCTCTCCCCTGGGTGAGCAGATTTTGGCGGCTCAATCTGGTGCTCCCTCTGGGAGACCCAACGGCAGGTGTTTTGTGCCTGAGGAGTTGCGCACTCGGTTGTTGCGAACCTACCATAACTCCAAGGCCGCGGGGCATCCTGGAAAGAATCAGCTGTCCTGGGCTGTTTCACGTCTGTTCTGGTGGCCTTCTCTACGTTCCAACATCGCCGCATATGTAGCGGCATGCTCCGTTTGTGCCCAGAGTAAGTCCCCTCGGCACCTTCCGTTGGGCCTTTTGCAACCCATAGCCACCGGGGAGCGCCCATGGTCACACCTGGGGATGGATTTCATTGTGGACCTCCCTGCATCCCGAGGCCATACGGTCATTCTCATGATTGTGGATCGGTTTTCCAAAATGTGCCACTGTGTTCCTCTCAAGAAGTTACCCTCTGCACAAGAGTTGGCCACGATTTTCGCCAGGGAGGTCTTCCGGTTGCACGGTTTGCCCAAGGAGATTGTGTCGGATCGGGGGAGTCAGTTTGTGTCCAGGTTCTGGCGCGCCTTTTGCTCCCAGTTGGGGATTCATCTCTCTTTCTCCTCGGCCTACCACCCTCAGTCCAATGGGGCCGCAGAACGATCCAATCAGGCCTTGGAGCAATTCCTTCGTTGCTATGTCTCCGATCACCAAGACAATTGGGTTGACCTCCTGCCTTGGGCTGAGTTTGCCAGGAACACGGCGGTGAACTCTTCCTCTGGGACGTCTCCCTTCATGGCCAATTATGGGTTCCAACCTGCCGTGTTACCGGAGGTATTCTCTCCCCAGGATATTCCGGCTGTGGAGGATCACCTTTCCGTCCTACGTGCTTCTTAGGTACAGATCCAGAGGTCCCTTGAGGTCTCTGCGCAGCGCCAGAGACTCCAGGCTGATCGCAGACGAGCGCCCGCTCCTTCCTACCAGGTCGGAGACCGTGTATTGTTGTCCACCCGCAACCTCAACCTTCGAGTGCCCACTCCCAAGCTGGCGCCTCGCTTTGTTGGTCCCTTCCGAGTGCTTCGCAGGGTAAACCCGGTAGCCTATGCCCTTGCGCTTCCTCCTGGCATGCGGATCTCCAACGTGTTTCATGTCTCCCTGTTGAAGCCATTGGTGTGTAATCGTTTCACTTCCTCGGTTCCTCGGCCCCGTCCGGTCCAAGTGGGCAATCGTGAGGAATATGAGGTGAGCAATATCCTGGACTCACGCCTGGTCCGCGGTCGGTTGCAGTTTTTGGTCCATTGGCGTGGTTATGGTCCAGAGGAGCGTTCCTGGGTTCCCTCCGCAGATGTCCATGCTCCTGCTTTGCTCCGAGCCTTCCACGCACGCTTCCCTCAGAAACCGTTCCTTACTCCGCGGAGGAGGGGCCCTTGAGGGGGAGGTACTGTCATGGTCTTACCTTCTTACTGTTCTCCTTCGTTTGACATGTGCTGGCGGCCATCTTGGTTTCTGGGTTTCTTGTAGCCTCCCACCCTGCGGCTTCTCCTTCCCACTGGGAGGAGCTGGATGCCTAGCTCATATATATAGGAGGTCTGTGGCTTCAGTTCCTTGCTTGGTCCTCCTGTGTTCACATGCTTCTAAGACTGCTGCTGCTTCTGGTTCCTGATCCTGACTACCCCGTTGGTTCCTGATCCCGGCTTCGTCTGACTACCCTTCTGGTTCCTGATCCTGGCCTCGTCTGACTACCCCGTTGGTTCCTGATCCCGGCTTCGTCTGACTACCCTGCTGGTTCCTGATCCAGGCTTCGTCTGACTACCCTTCTGGTTCCTGACCTCTGTCTACGCAAGACCCTGCTTCGGTTTAGCCATCCGTTTGGACTTTTGCTTACAGCTTGATTTTCAATAAAGCCTTCTTATTTCCACTTATCTCTTGTTGTACGTCTGGTTCATGGTTCCATGACAAGAAATGTGGAAAATTTCCTCATCTCTAGATGGAATCAAATGTTATTCCAAAGCTGTGGACCTGTGAGACTGCAGGAAGTGTTAAGCCACACTTGGTGATATTGTGGGGTCCAGATTACCACCATTCTGGCGTACGCAAGGACATTTGCAATTTTTACCTCCTCAAACAACCTCTCAAGTGATTGAATCCTCCTGTACAAAGAACTTATGCTCGAAGACTTCCTGGAGTGATACAGCTCCACCTCCAACTTAAATCGAAACTAAGGAGAAGTCGAGCACGTGGGACGCTGAGAAAACGGTGATTAAACAAGCCGCATTCAGAGGTCGGAGGTAAGGGAATAAGACAGCTCGAAAATAAGTGGGACGCCACCTAGAGCTAACAACTCCCGAATTTTGCAATTCGATTAGTTAAAAGAACTGTGATATAATAATACTGTGACTCTCCCAAAGATTTGAAAAAAGAGTCCATAAGTAAATCGAAGAGTCTACAATTGTTATAGCAATAAGAATTGGCAATTTAATTTATCGAAGAATTGGTGACTATCGAATAAATTCTCAGAAAATTATCAATAAAACTGCATATGTAGTGCGAAACTATCGACAATTTATCTTTCTGTGGTGTACCAATCGACAATTTAGAATGCACCTATATGCTGTCTGACATATGTGAATTTGACAATTTTATGGTATTGTGAATAACGACATAAAGAAAGTAAATAATACCAAACCCTTCATCCAACAGATTAAGGGTGAAGTTTTAGCAGCTTTTCTGAAAAAAACGCATCTGCAAACTAAAAATCGCATGAAAACCACATCATTACCGCATATGCGTTTTTTTTTTAAATAGTAAGATTTCGATGTAATACATTTATAGAAGATACAGAGGTGCTGTAATTGTGATTAACTATTTACCTCGAGTGATTTTTTCCTTATCGTCATTTGTGACGTTTTATCCTTTGTTTATTTCTGTACAATTTGCGTAATTTGTATGACATTTTAATCTTTTAATTATAATTGCATTAATAAAGTAATTTGTTTTGAGCAGTCCTCCAGATATTGAGTGCCATATCTTCATTATACAATTTTTAACCCTCTGGTGTTTTGGAGTTAACACTCAGATAGTGAGCACCTTTTCTTCCTATGGATTGGTAGAGCCAACCCATTCTGTAAATTTCTCTATTAGAAATGCACCTCTGGGTGTATTTCACATTTGACCCTTAGCCCAGACTTGTACTCAAATTAGTGGAAACCCGTGGAGCAGGCATTTGTATTGATCTCAAAGTGACATACAGGGACATACACAAGATTTATGGATGTGGGTGGGAAGAAAGTGCACACAAAAGTTTATGTATACTTGTATTTAGATAGGTACCTCAGTGGCTACTATGTTACATAACCTCTAAAATGACTGCTATGAGTGTAACTTCCTATCAGCAGTTACAGTAAGAAGAACAGTTCAGGTATTTAAAAATAGCGCATGCTCACTAGCACAGCAAGCACCATAGCCTCCGGGTACCTGCTGTTTTAAACAGGAGGCTTCAGGGACTAATGTATGTGATCGACAATAATGATCGTATACATTTTAACTCCTCAGATGCTGTGATCAAATATGACCATGCCATCTGGCTTCTCCCTGGAGTTTGTGAGCGGCAGCCTCTGGAGTGATAAGAAGCTGCCACACACTAGTTCCTATTGAGAGCCTGGCTGTGGCAGGGCTCCATAGGAACTTAGTGTAATTCTATTAGACTCCAATGCTTATGCATTGGGGTATGTTCCCTATGGGAACTGTTAAAAAGTGCAATAAAAAGTTTTTAAAACTACATATATATATATATATATATATATATATATTCAAATCACCCCCTTTTTCACAAAATAAAAATAAAAAGTGTAGCAACAATTATTAAAAATAAACATCAAGATCATTGCTACGTGTGATAACATCTGTACTATTAAGATATTAAAATATTTATATACGGCAAATGTTGAAATGGAAAAGTCAAAATGCCCAATTAACCATTTTTTTGTTGCTTTACCTCCCACAAAAAATTGAATAAATAGTGTTCACAAATACACATGGTATCAAAGAAAAGTAAAGCTTGTCCTACAAAAAAGTGAGCCCTCACACAGCACCGTACACATAAAAATGAAAAAGTTATGGGGGTCAGAATATGGCGATGCAAAGAAATAAAGCGTTTAATCCAAAGTTTTTTTTTCAGTATTAAAACACAAGAAAAACTAAACATATGTGGTCATTGTAATAATACTGACCCAGATAATGAAAGTAACAGGTCAGTTTACCACATAGGAAACTCTGTAAAAACAAAACCCATACAACTGTGGCAGAATCTTTTTTATTTTTATAATTCCACCCATTTGGAATTTTCTTCCCGCTTCTCACTACATGCGATGTAACTGTAAATGGTGCTATTAGAAAGTACAATGTGTTCTACAAACAGCAAGCGCTCATATAGCTATGTCAATAGAAAAATAAAAAAGTTATGGCTTTGGGAAGGCTGGGAGTTAAAAATAAAAGGTGCTATTAGAAAGTACAATGTGTCCTACAGAAAGCAAGCCCTCATACAGCTATGTCAATGGAAAAATAAAAAAGGTATGGCTTTGGGAAGGCTAGGAGTAAAAAATGAAAATGAAAAAGCTGAAAATTGCCCGGTCTTGAAGGGGTTAATACTTAGGATACGGTTCCTTGCCAGGCCCCTACTTCCCATTGCACCACCTCTAACCTGCAGCAGAAAAACACAATTAAATAACTTACCTGGAATGAAAACCCTGCTGGACCTAGACACTGTTTTCATCTATTTCCATACCAGGAGCAGAATTGCTGGAGGACCATATGAACTCATACCTCAACCACGTAATCTCTATCACATCAAGGCATGGAGATCCAGCGTCATCACCCATGAGTCATATCTGCTATTATGAATCAGTAGTCTTAATATTAGTACGGTGCATCTTATACAGGGCGGTTATCATGTAAAAATAAATCAGTACATCAAACATTGTGACACGTTGTTCAGTTTCGACATGTGGTGATAGCGCAATGCGTGAGAGAATTCACTGTAATATACAAAGCAAAAAAGAAAATATTGGGTAAGATTTATCAAAACTGGTGTAAAGGAAAACTGACTAAGTTGCCCATAGCAACCAATCAGATTGATGCACTAATTTTTCAAACGAGTTCTGAAAAACTGAAGGTGGAATCTGGTTGGTTGCTATGGGCAACTAAGTCAGTTTCCCTTTGCTCCAGTTTTGATAAATCTTCCCTTTTCAGTTTCAAGCTACCAGGCCCAAGCATGAACTACAGTATGCACAACTCAATATGAGCAATATGTTTTTTTCTGTAGTTTAGAATTTTATTTTTGAGAACTTGAGGTCACTGTGTGAACTGTTGGTTTTATTTATATGACAACTGCTTTGACAGTGCTGTATTAGGCCTCATGAATCATTCTTCAATGCCACGTACCTAAGATTCCTAAAACCTGCCTAGAGGGGAGGAGTACATCAATACAATTTATCACTCTTCTCTCAGCACCAGTAGCAATCCTCTGTTATGTACCTTGCAATTCCTGCTAAGCGACTCTGTGGTCAATGCTTTCCAAGGTCAAAAAAAGGTAACAAAAAGCAATTTCTATATGTAACCACACAGAAAGGGTGTTATTACTTTACCAATCAGTTTCATATCACATTTTAGCACAGCTATTCAAATAAGATGAGATGGATTAATGCTGGAGACGTCTAGGAGAGCGTTATGCATCGGCCACTGTTTTCACCAGACGAGCCTTTGGTGGTGGTGGTGTTACAGTGTGGGCAGGTGTGTCTAGTCAATACAGAACTGCCCTACACTTTGTGAATGAGACAGTGACAAGCCCATACTACTTGAATAATATCATTATCCAGTCATTGTGCCTGTGCATGAACAACACAGGCCTAATTACATCTTTATGGATGACAGTGCACCAGCTCATATAGGTCGCATCATTAGTGAACAGCTGCTGGAGACTGGGGTACCTGAAATGGAGTTGCCTGCACTTTCTCCAAACCTTAAACTCCTTGAAAACCTATCGGATCAGCTGAGTTGCCATGTAGAGGCTTTTAACTCTTTACCCCAGTGCCTCAATAATCTGAGGGCCGCCCTTCAAGAAGAGTGGGATGCCATGCCTCAGCATATAATAAATTGACTTGTGAACAGCATGAGACGTCATTGTCAAGCTGTAATTGATGCTCAAGGCCACACGACAAGTTAAGTTATTGAGACAGTGACATTTTTGTGGGGTATACCCACCACTGTTATTGGCTTTTGTTTCAATAATTGTTTGAGATGAGGAAATCACCATTGGATGCTTCTAATTAAATGCCCTAATTTCACAATATAATATCACTGTAGAGTGAACTTTTTATGTTTTCCATAAATTTCACCCGAAAGCCAAATATCCCTAACTTTTTGTGAGTAGTATTTGTGAGGAGGCCCACATGCATATTAGAACTCGCCAAAACCAGTACAGCAGACATTTATCTAATGTGAATGGCTAGCTTTAGTCCAGTCTCTCTAGCTTCATTCGTCCCCATCCAACATTCCAGCTGAACATGGAAATAATTGAGAAGAAGGAACATTTCCAAGGTTTCACAAGACTATTTGCTTCAGAAGTTTTCAAAAAGTCTTTTAGATTGATAATAGGTATTTTTTCTGCCTTTGTGTTTTTCATTACCAGGTTTATGGCTCCATTAAAACAGAAAGGAAACACAGGCGGTGCAACACCGTAGGGCATCTCTATGAGCCCTGCAGCAGAAAAATATTAACCACATGCTTTCAAACTACGATCTGTCTTGCATCATCGTGCTACAGTATTTCCAGCATTAGTTGATCAGCTTAAGAAGGGCTTCCTCTTACTGAAGAGAAAAGTGGGAGAATTTATCATGAGGGGAAAATTTTAAGTCAGTTTTGCTTGAGTCTGCGACTACTTTTTACTTCATTCATCAAATGTCTCACGTTACTTGACAAAATTAGTCTTATCCTTAAACCTAACACTTTTGTCTAGAGAAGCTACAACAGTTTTCCTACTCCAGTGAGATTGTAGCTTTAAAAAAAAAAAAGTCTCAATGGTAAATCTGAAGTGAAACTCATTAACCTAGTTAAACACACCCACATTACAAAACTGGAGTGAGAGGTGTAAAAATGTCTCAAAAGTTTGCGCGAGTGCAAAAAGTCGCAAACACCCCGTGATGCAAGGGGGGGCGGGTCACCGTCGCAGCCTGCTATTGGCTACACCCCCCATCGCTAGATGCTTTGATCCGCGTGATGGGGTGATGCAGGGGTGGCCGTGCAGGGCTCCAGAGGGACGCGGGTGCTGGGGAGCAGGGTAAGCATGAACTATAAGAGGGGCCCGGGCATTGTGGGGGGCAATTTTAGAATTGGATAACTGTTCTAAAGAGATGAAGTACTTCAAATAATTTAATAGCAATAGTGTCAATTCAGAATTTTATCATGACGTTAGTTGGTACAAATATACATGTTCTTACATTTAAAAGTTATAAAGATAGATGATGGGTAGATTATAGATTAGGGCTTGTTCACATCACTGTTATGGATTCCCTCATTGTTTTCCGTTTTAACGTGGTTATAACGGAAAATAACGGAATCCATAAGACGGACGTAAAAATGGAAGCCTTTAAGAGGCATTCCATTTTAATCCTTCATAATATGGAGTCCAGTCCTGCATAAAGGAAACCAGGACGGATCCGTTATGCTGCTTATAGACTTGTATCATGACGTAATGCAAAATGGAAGCCTTTAAGAGGCATTCGGTTTTCTTTCCATCATAATAGAAGTCTATGGGAATCATAACGGATCCGTCTGGCTTCCTTTATGCAGAACGGGAAAAAAAAAGCCTTGTCGACAGAAATTTGTGTTCCGTCTTGCATAACGGGGAACCAGACGGATCAGTGATTAATTCCATAGACTTCTATTATGACAGATCAAAACAGAATGCCTCTTAACCCCTTCCGGAACAGCACCGTAATAGTACTGCGCTGGCCGGGTCTTTAAAGATGGCGCCCGTTCCTAGGCGAGCCAGGGAAGGGAGCGCAAAATGAAAACCTAAATAAAAAACTCCGGGGGAGAAAGGGTTAAAGGCTTCCATTGTGACTTCCGTCTTATGGATTCCGTTATTTTCCGTTATAACCATGTTTTTTATTTGAATAATAAATTGACACAAATGGCTGATGCCATGTTTTTTGTCGCTTCCCCTTCTGAAAACACTTCTCTTTTGCCAAGATAATCCATCCCACCTCACAGGTGTGCCTTAGACTTCCCACAATAAAAGTCCACTCTGAAATGTGTAGTTTGATCACACAGCACAATGCCACAGATGTTGCAACGTTTGAGGGAGCGTGTAATTGGCATGCTGACTGCAGGAATGTCTACCAGAGCTGTTGCCCGTGCAATGAATGTTCATTTCTCTACCATAAGCCGTTTCCAAAGACGTTTCAGAGAATTTGGCAGTACATCCATTTGGCAGAAAAGAAAAAAAAAAGTTATAGCTCTGGGAGGGCAGTGAGTAAAAATAAAACTAAAATTCGGAAAATCTAGGAAAATCACTCTGTAATGAAGGGGAGATTAGACAACTAATGGCAACTCAAACATCTGTCTGAGGTATAAATAATATACTGTACTTGTAACAAGTGTAAAATAGCCTTGCCCCTCTTACCAAGCACACTGTATCTTTTGCGTAACGTTCCATTGACCCTGTTGTCGTAGCAACACCACCTAAAGGGGTTATCCCATGATTAATGTAAAAAATTTAAATCAGACCTCATATAGCTAGAACAAAGCTAAAACCAGCCCTGTACCTCACATGGACCCAGAGATCTCCACATTCACATCTCTAATTGCTCTGCTAGGTTATCTTCAGCCTGGCAGCTCAGGGGGGCATGTCCTTTCTGCTGCAGCTCTCTCCCTGGAACTGCCGCAGCTTCTAACATAACATATGGCTGGAGGCAGTTGAAGATTTAGGCCTCATGCACACGGCCATTGTTTGGGTCCGCATCCGAGCAGCTGTTTTGGCAGCTCGGATGCGGACCCATTCATTTCAATGGAGCCGCAAAAGATGCGGACAGCACTCCGGATGCTGTCCGCATCCGCGCCTCCGTTCCGCAGCCCCGCAAAAAAATATATAACATGTCCTATTCTTGTCCGCGATTTGCGGACAAGAATAGGCATTTATATTGCCGGCGCCCATTCTGTTCTGCAAATTGCGGAAGGCAACACGGGCGCCTTCCGTTTTTTGCAGATCCGCGGTTTGAGGAACGCAAAAAACGTCACGGTCGTGTGCATGAGGCCTTAGACTGAGCATGTTCGACCATCTCCCCTGATGATGCTGCTACTGCAGCTAAATATGTCGGGCAGTAGCTTATCAATTGCTATTTTTAATAGCACCACATCCTACTGTTGCAATATCAACTAGGGCTTGGGAGCCTAGTTAGAATTAATACCTGAGATACAGATAGGTAGTGAGGCGAACAAGTCGTAGCCCCTGACTCAGACACTATTAGGATGCAGGTGCAATACGGTTTTAAAATATTTACTTTCTTCTGTTTTCGTTTTATTTAATACAATCAAATAAAGGTTACGTTTTAAAGGGTGTACTAGAGGGAACGCTGTGTCCTGTTTCGTGCTCTACTACGTGTGTGGGTTTATATATATATATATATATATATATATATATTTATATATATATATATATATACACATATCTCTACATATATATATATATATATATATATATACTGTATATATTTCATGACACAACCCCTTTAATTTGAACTGTTCTGTGGCTGTGATATGTCAGATTACTGGAATACATCAGTAATGGATATATCATGTTTTGCTGATTGCATGATATTTCTCCCCACACTTCAGTGGGCCAGACCTCCCAAGTGACGCTCTTTAGGAGGGACAGTCCCTTTTTTGACCCAAATCCCCCTTTGCTCTTTTTGATGTGAGGTATAGACTTTCATTATTACATTCCCAGTACTGACCCAGAAAGTGTTTGTCTGGTTCCTCTCTGTATATTAGAGCCTGTATTTGTGTATTATATCATTATTTGATGCAGTTGGGATTTTAGAAATTTCTATATTTAGATAATTTTTTCCCCATTTTGTAAGAGAAAACTATTGAAGTGTATAAATATGAAGGGAACATGGGTCTTTCACACAATAAACCATAAGTGGCCCTCTTTGACCATCCAAAAAGTTTGGAGGTATTCTGTGGGCCATTACATTTTCATCCATGTTTGATGCACAATGTTTGATATATTATGTAATATGGGGGCTCCACAGGGTTTTGTACCACTGTAGAACACCAAAGAGAGTGTTTTAAAGGGTATAGTACTAAGGTGGGTGAAGCAGGTCTTTTACTTAGCTGTATACTATGGAAAGCAGTTGATCAAAAAATACTAGCCGGCCGTGAGATGGGCTTAGGCGGCCCCTTGGCCATCGGCCCACCAGGAAATTTCCCTGTAAGGTCTATGGCCAATCCGCCCCTGCTAGCCATTAGCCGTGTAATACGGTATGCCATGTTAGAAATAGTTGTGCAGCTACCAACCTGTATTCCTATAGATTAGCCATTAAGAATATCAGGTTCTTCCCATTTAAATTAATATTTGATCTTCATTATACAATATTATCAATGCAGAAACAAACTTTCTATGTGTTTAGATATTATTACTTTAAAAATGACCTGCCACCGCTTTTCCCAATTAATTAAACATAGGGGTATGTAAACGCCCTTGAGAATGTTCTTAATATTAATATTTTTTATTTTATAATTTGCTCAATTTGCAAGCTATGAGTTCCAAAATTGTTCTTCCTGCCAGTTCAAAATTGAATTCAAGATGTGCAGACAATTAAAAGGGTTTTCCTATTGCCCAGTGCCCACAGCCTGCCCCCTGAAATAGAAGATTCATACTTACCTGCTCCACGCCACTCCGCTCCTCTGCATTGCATCCGCTGTCTCCATCTTCTGCTCCTCACACTGTTTACATTCGGTGGTGCATGGGCATGGTCACATGCACTGCTCCAGCCAATGACTAGCCTCAGCATTGATGTGCTGCTTGTGGCCACATTAGCGCTGAAGCTAGTCATTGGCTGGAGTAGTGCACGTGACCAGGGCCGGCTCCAGGTTCATGTGGACCCTTGGGTGATAAATCTCAGTGGGCCCCTTGTGGCATTTTATTATATTTATATTTAAATGGTAAAACACTCGGTAACACTGACATGGAAAAGGACCTAGGAATTTTAATAAACAGCAAACTAAGCAGTAAAAACCATTGTCAGGCAGCTGCTGTCAAGGCCAATAAGATAATGGGTTGCATCAAAAGGGGAATAGATGAATAGATACCCATGATGAGAACCTAGTCCTACCACTTTACAAATCATTAGTCAGACCACACATGGAGTACTGTGTACAGTTCTGGACTCCTGTGAACAGGGCAGACATAGCAGAGTTGGAGAGGGTCCAGACACCCACCGTACAATGTCACCAGGTACTAGGCCGTAGGCAGGGAAAAGGGAGCTGGTATCCTCCTAAAGCTTCCCTAAAATAGCCCTAGTCTCCTGGCTGTATGAGCCACCTTCAATGGTAAGGGGGCTCATACCCATGAACCTAGAAGTCTAGAAAGCTCTGCATCGCCCTCAACATAGTTACAGGGCATAAACCTCCTGTTCATCCATCACAACTGATGAAAGGCGTCTCCAGCGTCCCAGTAGCTGACAGGGAGAGGGGGACACATACAGCATATGGAGATGGCAGGTAAGCGAAACCCATAACACACTTACCTGCCACAGACACACCAACTGGAACCTGTGCACAAGTGCTGCTGTCCACACCAACATTAAAGGACAGCACACACCACAAACCACACAGGGACCCAGGATGCCCATAGCTGCAATAAACATGAGACAGGGGAATGTCTTACAAACATGCTGGACACCAAAACTAGACATACCAACACCCTGAACATAACCCACTCCATACACATAGGGACAGGAAGGGAAGGAGACACCGGGATGACATTGATAACCACAAGGGTGGCCCTCACTGGACAGATGGAACAACCAGACAAGGAGCTTAACTCCAGCACACACTAAGGCTGGAGTACAACTGACTCCTGACCTAAAGCCACAGGTATAAGAAGCACAAGTGACCACACCCAGCAAGGTAGTTAACCCTTACATTACCAGACAGAGGGAGGCTACAACTTAAAGGGGAATTCCACACACAAGCATACTAAACCAAACGTTACCACTGGCAACAGCATGCGTGGCAACCATGTCACGGCACACACCACAAAGGCCGTGACACTGCCCCCGCATGCTGAAACAGCAACACGTTGCCACAGGCAACAGCAAGCGTGGCATAAGTGTCACAGCGCACACCAAAGGCCATGACAATAATAAATAAATAAATAAATAAAATCATACTTACCTGATCCATTTAATTGCAAAGAGCCCGTCACCTCTGTCACATGCGCCCCCATTACTGAAAAAAATAGGTTTTAATATATGCAAATTAGCCTCTAGGAGCAACAGGGGCATTGCCATTACACCTAGATGCTCTGCTCTCTCCGCATTCAAAAAATGAAAACCGCACAACATTAACCCTTTACGGGCCCTATTTCACCTTAAGGACCAAGCCATTTTTTGCAAACCTGACCAGTGTCACTTTAAGTGCTGATAACTTTAAAACACTTTGACTTATCCAGGCCATTCTGAGATTGTTTTTTCATCACGTATTGTACTTCATGACACTGGTAAAATGAAGTAATAAAAAATCATTTTTATTCATAAAAAAATACCAAATTTACCAAAAACTTTTACAAAATTGCAAATTTCAATTTCTCTACTTCTATAATACATAGTAACAACTGAAAAAATAGTTATTACTTTACATTCCCCAAATGTCTACTTCATATTTGGATCATTTTGGGAATGTTATTTTATTTTTTGGGGATGTTACAAGGCTTAGAAGTTTAGATTTTTCTGAAATTTTCAAAAACCCAATTTTTAGGGACCAGCTCAGGTCTGAAGTCACTTTTCGAGGGTTACATAATAGAAACCACCCAAATATGACCCCATTCTATAAACTACACCCCTTAAGGTATTCAAAACTGATTTTACAAACGTCGTTAACCCTTTAGGTGTTCCACAAGAATTAATGGAAAATAGAGATACAATTTCAAAATTTCACTTTTTTGGCAGATTTCCAATTTTAATAAATTTTTTAAAGTTACAACGCAAGGGTTAACAGCCAAACAAAACTAAGTATTTATGGCCCTGATTCTGTAGTTTACAGAAACACCCCATATGTGGTCGTAAACTGCTGTATGGGCACACGGCAGGGCGCAGAAGAAAAGGAATGCCATACGGTTTTTGCAAGGCAGATTTTGCTGGACTGGTTTTTTTGACACCATGTCCCATTTGAAGCCCCCCTGATGCAACCCTAGAGTAGAAACTCCATAAAAGTGACCCCATCTAAGAAACTATGGGATAGGGTGGCAGTATTGTTGGTACTAGTTTAGGGTACATATGATTTTTGGTTGCCCTATATTACACTTTTTGTGAGGCAAGATAACAAGAAATAGCAGTTTTGGCACCATTTTGTTATTTACAACATTCATCTGACAGGTTAGATCATGTGATATTTTTATAGACCAGGTTGTCACGGATGCGGCAATACCTAATATGTATACTTTTTTTTATTTATGTAAGTTTTACACAATGGTTTCTTTTTTGAAGCAAAAAAAATCATGTTTTAGTGTTTTCATAGTCTGAGAGACATAATTTTTTCAGTTTTTGGGCGATTACCTTGGTTAGGGTATGATTTTTGCTGGATGAGATGACGGTTTTATTGGCACTATTTTGGGGTACGTGTGACTTTTTGATCGCTTGCTATTACACTTTGTGTGATGTAAGTTGACAAAAAATGGTTTATTTAGCACAGTTTTTATTTTTATTTTTTTACGGTGTTCATCGGAGGGGTTAGGTCATGTGATATTTTTATAGAGTTGCTCGATATGGACGCGGCAATACCTAATATGTATAATTTTTTTTATTTATGTAAGTTTTACACAATGATTTCATTTTTGAAGCAAAAAAAATCATGTTTTAGTGTTTCCATAGTCAGAGAGCCATAGTTTTTTCAGTTTTTGGTTGATTATCTTAGGTAGGGTCTCATTTTTTGCAGGATGAGTTGACGGTTTGATTGGCACTATTTGGGGGTGCATATGACTTTTTGATCGCTTGCTATTACACTTTTTGTGATGTAAGGTGACAAAAAATGTTTTTTTTTAGCAGTTTATTTTTTTTTTACGGTGTTCATCTGAGGGGTTAGAGCTGGTCGATACGAATGCGGCGATACCAAATATGTATACTTTTTATTTATTTATGTAAGTTTTACACAATAACAGCTTTTTTAAAACCATATTCTGAGCCATAGTTTTTGTATTTTCTGTCTCTGGTAGGGGCTCATTTTTTGCGGATTGAGGTGATGGTTAGATTGGAACTATTTTGGTGGGCAAACGCCTTTTTCATCGCTTGCTGTTGTACTTTTTGTGATGTAAGGTGACAAAAAAATGATTTATTTAGCACAGTTTTTATTTTTTTACGGTGTTCATCTGAGGAGTTAGGTCATGTGATATGTTTATAGAGCCGGTCGATACGGACACGACGATACCTAATATGTACACTTTTTTTTCCCCCCCTATTTTTTACCTTTTTTTTTTACTTTATTTGGGCAAAATGACGTTTTTGTTTATTTTTACTTGAAACTTTTCGCCGGGCGGCGATGATCGGAACAACACATGACGTATCGGTATGTCATGGGTCCTTAAGGATTCAAGATCCATGCCGTACCGGTACGTCATGGGTCCCTATGGGGTTAAATATCGCATGGCTATTAATAATTAAGGCAGCTATACAGTGCTGCCTCATTAGTTAAATAAAAGGCAGCTGCGGCCTAATTGGTTGCATGGTTCTCTACCACAGCTGGATGTGGATCACGATCATGCATGGTAGAGGTTTTATTATACAGATATTATAGATTACTATATATTATATAAGTTAATTTTTACTCTGGTAAATATCTAATCTGCAGTTTTTGCATGCACACACAAAACATCTGCTTGCATGCATCCTGCTACTGCTAAGCGCCAATCAGTACAGTACGCATCTGCTCAGTTTTCCATGCAGACTTTTTTTTTTTGCATGTGTGTAAAAAAAAAGTAAAAAATAAATAAATAAAAGAAGTTGCAGTTCCTGGTAAAGATTAGGGATGAGCGAACTTGTGTTTTCAAGTTTGGCATACAAGGTTCGGGTTATCTAAGAATTCTGTTATGTTTTCCACTACCACAGACCATAACTTATGGTCCATGGTAGAGGACTCCATAACGGAAGTCTTAGATAACCTGAATCCTGTACACTGAACTTGAAAACACAAGTTTGCTTAACCCTAGTAGAGATATGTCTCCAGCAGTGAGAAGAAGTAGAGAGAGTAATAGCAGGTGTGTAGCATAGGGCATGAGGTGGCTGAGTTTGTTTAGAGGGGAAGATTTTTCAGTTTAGTAGGAGCTCAGTGAAGGTAAGCAAGTGAGAGGATAGAAGGGATGGATAGATAAATTGTGTTTTCGAGGGAAGATTTGTTGATTCACACACACACCCCAATAAAAACAAAAATGGCCCATTCACCCAAAAGAACTCAGAAAATGGGTCTCTTCAAATGTGACATGGCACCCCAAAACCATTCAAGCAAAATCTGCCATCCAAATGCCATATGGCGATCCTTCCCTTTTGAGCGCTGCTGTGTACCCATACAGTAGTTTACGACCACATATGGAGCGTTACCATGTTTTGGAGAAAATGTTTAACGAATTGTGGGGTGGTTTTCTCCTCTTACACCTTGTGAACATGAAACATTTGGGTCTAAAGTGACATTTTCTTGTACAAAATGTAACTTTTCATTTTCACAGCCAAGTTTTTAAATTTTATGAAACACCTATTGAGTCAAAGTGCTCACAAAGAGCCCAAAAACAATTCCTGGAAAATCTTCTCTCCAAAAACCATATGTCACCCTTTCCTTTATAAAATCTGCTGTGTGCCCATACAGCAGTTCACAACCACATATGGTGTGTTTTTGTAAATTGTAGAATCAGGATAATAAATATTGAGGTTTGTTCTGCCATTAACCCTTGCTGGGGAGCAGTAAAAAATTGATTAAAATGGAAAAGCTGCAAAAAAATTACATTTTGAATTTCACCCCCATTAACCCATCTAAAGGGTTAACACATTTTTTTAAATCAGTTTTGAATAATTTTAGGGGTAATTTTTGGGTGGTTTATATTATGTAAGCCCCAAATTTATAACTGCATTGGTCTTTAAAAATTTGGAAATTTTAAGCTATCTAATGTCAACAAAAAGGAGACACGTGGTGAATGTTAACTATTTCATGAGGTATCACTATTCGTCTTAAAAGTATATTGACACATCAGACTTACAAAATTTGGCCTTGTCAGGAAGGTGAAGAATAGCTGTTTAGGGAAGGGGTTAACTATATACAAAGCACCTCTAGGAAACACACCTACCTCCAGGGCAAGAGAAGCTGTGTCCCCTAACCCATCCCTTCTCATCCAGTTGGAAAATTAATGGACATGGGTCCCTCCATTTACTTTTGTGGGGGTCATGGAAACAGGTAAATGTGCTTGGCTAATTCCCATATTAGCCAATGGAGAGACCTGCATGTGTGGCCTTAATTCATTATCTTCCTGGATGCAAAAGGCAGGGACCACCTCACCAGGTGCACTTGGGTCTGGGAACCATTTGCTTTTGAGATAGATGTAGGTCCAAGAGGTGTGCTACTATGTTTGAACCACAGACCAGATCCATAAAATGAATCCGACCCAAGACCAGAAACCTAAAATCAATTCAGACCCCAGACCAGACAAACAGAAGAAACGTATTTATCTTCATTTGATCTATATGACATCAGAAACAGCAATAGGACCATTTTGTGCCAGACAGTAGTTCCTTTCCTAAAGATGGACCTTCCATTATAGATGCATTGGAGGAGACATTGGCTTTGCCCAATGCATCTTTGACAGTAGGACTAAGAACTTTGGACAGCTCCTGTCCACAGTCTGCCATTTGAGGATCACTGTAATAGAGGAAGCTGTAAAGTACTTTTAGGGCACAGGGTTTGATATCCAGTTAAATCAACAGAATTTGAAGTTTCATTGCAGTCTAGTGCATCAGAACTGTAAGAAAAAAAAACAACTATGTTACATTCCCTGAATATTTTGTCCACATCGCTGGAAAGTGCTTTCAATTACATATAATGAAGTAAACATGATGCATTCAGTTAAGTTTTCTGATTTTATTCTGCATGTACTTTTACTCTCCAAAATGTGGTAAAGGCAGGGAGTAGGTTCTGTGGGTTGCTTGCTGGACTACAGTTTCCTGTGCACCTGCTCTAGTACCTTTTGCAACGTCGAGACTGATGAATATTTACTTAACAAGATAAATATTCGAAGTGATGTACTTCAGTAATATGAAATGAACACTTTCATATTTCCATATTTAATAATATTTCCCATCTAACCTTCCCTATTCTAATAATAATAGTAATAACAGAATATTGAAACATATGGATGGCAGAAAAGACCACATGACCCTTCTAGTCTGCCCTTGAACCTACTGTGGATTTTATAATAATTTTACATTCTGCCATTCAGTAATCATAGTGAAGCAAGACACCACACAAAGCATGTGCACCGAATAAACTAGAGGTAAATGCACTTTGTATAAAAAAAAAAAGGGAACTAGTTACTAAATAGGACAAAGGTAATTTAGGAAAAATTGACTTTGGTGAAAAGGCATTACCTCAATACTGCTTTATAGACCCTGGGAGCATTAAAGGGGGGCCATTATGGACACTTGGGCACTGTGGGGTGTACCAAGAACACTGCAGGGGTTGGAATACTAAAAAAATAAAACAATAAAATCAGTTTTTCATGGGTGTTTAATGGCCATGAAAAATGGATGCAAAACGGCCATTAAAAACAGAAAATGGCTTCACAAATGGTTGAAAAATGGCCATGAGAAACTGACAGTGTGTCCGTTTTTAACAGCCGTTTTTTTCACATGTATCCCTATTATCACTGTTAGGGATCATACACACAACCATGTTTTTTGTCCACATCCGATCTGCATTTTTTGTTGGTCAGAGGTGGACCCATTCATTTCAATGGGGAAGCAAAAAATGCGGTGAGAGGTATCACTGTGTTATTGGTGGTGATACATAGGAGTGCAAGAGATATCTTCTACATTATCTGCACTCATCGAGTTATCATTGTATTATCTGTAGTGTTATATAGGACTGCAGGTGACATCAACTACAAAGTACATTATCTGTCAGGGAGTTACCGTATCACCGTGTTATCTGTGGTGTTACACAGGACTGCCAGTAATATCTCCCCCTTTCCCTGCTTCCTCCACTTTGCTGTGTCCCTCAACGTATTATCCTGTTTCCTGCACAACATATGAATTCCTGGTTGAATTGGGAATATAAATATCAGATTAGTGGAGGACCGGTGAGCCTGCCGATCCTTAAAGTGAAAGGCCATGGCATCCTGCGAGTTCTGCATCCCCTTCATCCATGTACATATGGCTGTATCTGTGCTTTTTCACTTAAAAAGGACAAGATGCAGTGTTCAGCACATGATGTGCCCTAATATTTCAATGTAGCTATTGGGTGGCCCCAAGATTCAGTTTCTCTGGTGGGCCCTAGGTTCCCCAGTCAGACACTGACTACAGCTATACAGACTCACTGCAGGTGAGGGGATAACATGTTAAGACACCCATCACCACAGTTGAGGACAGACAGGCGCTCTCCAAAGCCTGCTTCACACAAGTGAACACCTATAGTCACAAATGGCAGCTTATTACTTAGTCACGAGAGAAGGACTACTCTAGATTGCCATTATCTTCCATCTTGTCTGACACCATACCTTGTACAGATGGCAGCTGGATGTACTTTAGCTATTCCTTTGCACCCAGAAAATAAAAATGTTTGAGTTGCGTCTACATCTGCCTGATTCCTTCACTTTACCTTATAACTGTACCAAACCCCAGGGAGCGATGGCCTGAGGGAGTACACTGTGACACATCTCATCGGGGCCACTACCACTCCCATTCTCTGCACCAGCATCTCAGGGCTTACTGCATATGCCAGAAGTATAGTAGTATTTCCTACAGCACTATATTAAAATTACCCTAAGGTTACATGCACACAAACGTTGTTTTTTTCCATGTCCGTTTCGTAGTTCGTTTTTTTTTTGCGGATAGGATGCAGACCTATTCATTTCATTGGGACCGCAAAAAATTTGGACAGCACACCGTGTGCTGTCTGCATCAGTATGTCCGTTCCGTAGCCCCGCAAAAAAATAAAACATGTCATCCGTTTTGTTTGTTTTTGCGGATCCGCAATTTGCGGACCTCAAAACACAGATTCGTGTGCATGTAACCTTACACAAATGCTTTCTTTGAGAAAAACACGAGAATAACTAATGTCACCATGAATCCAATGTAACAAATAAAAGCAACACCAATATAGTCAAACCAACCTTTTTAACACCTTTCCCCATATATATACAGTATATTGCACTTTCATTTTTTTGATCATCGCATTGCAAGAGCTATAACTATTTTATTTTTCCATTCATGTAGCCATATAAGAGCTTGAAGTAAGGATCACTTGTATCCAGAAAATGCAAAAAAAAAATTATCAATAAAGTCCAAATTAAACATTATAATCTGTGCATCTGCACCACCTTAACACAGATGAGAAGTCCTGGAATACATAGATGAATGTCTCTTATAGCTCAGCCATAAAAATCTTCACTTAATTGATGAACATATTTGAGCCTATGGCGGTCCCCATAACTGAACAAAAAGTAATAATTTTCGAACAAGAAATAATGGAAAGGCAGACTATTTGCAACAAAAGATATTAAACTATTACTGATGTAAAGTATCTAATGCCACCAGATGTAAGGTAGCTATGCTATAAATCAATGTTCGACCATTTAAAAAGGCAATGATGAGACATGAATCGCATATTAAATAAGCCAGCACCTCATCTGCAGACAGCTGTTTCAGGCTGATTGCCCCTCATCAGTGCAGAGCAGAGAGTACTAGCTTTAGTGGGTGAGAGGCCAAGTCAGGATTTGGGGGTACTCCTTGGAGAGAGAGTGCCTTAGTCGGTAGGAGAAGACTTAAAGGTCATACACGCTCCACTGGAATTCTGGGAAGCAATTTGCAAATGAGCTCTTAGCAAGTTCCTGTGATGCTAACATCATATTAGGGAATTGGTATCTTTATAGATACTTCTAGTTGTCGTCTAGAGCAATCTATTGACAATTGTTTTATGTTTTTCATTAAGCCTTATACTTCAAAGGAGCACTCTATAAACACTTTTACATGACACCCATGAAAGATTTGTGGTGGCCTGCACCAGTGGATAGACAATTGCCACATAGGGACGTTATTACAATTTAATAAATGCATAGTATTTTATAATACATGAGAAGCAAATAGAAAATCTTATTAAAGCGGCTCTGTCACCAGGATCAACCCTATTAAAGCATACTGCCTGGTAGGGATCATCATGCTGATTAAAAAAATACCTTTCTTTTGTCTGTGTCACGGATCAGCGGGTGTGAACCCACTGTACCACTGACTGGCTATACTCTGGAGGGGCATGTCTAAGCAACTACCTGGTTTTCACTAGAGCCTCAGATGGTGAGGATAGACTTGAGCCATTAGGGTAGTTGCCAGGGGCTACTCCAGAGCAATCCCCAACTCAGTGGCAGCTTAGTCGGGCGGACCAGGAGGTACCCGAGTAGATACCAGAAGTACAAGCGTAATCGGGTGGGCAGAGACATTACCAGGAGCAATGGTGCAGGACGAAGAATAAGGCAGAGACAGGGTCAGACAGGCGATAGCTCAGAGCAGGCGGCACAGATACAGGTCTGGCAATCTGGATCGGCAACAAGAGAGACAAAGCAAGCAGGCATGGATCAGATGAGAAGCAGAGTCCAGGAACGAAGTATAGAAAAGGAGCACACGAGAGTATCAGGAACCAGCAAACTCAAGGACCTTGACACTAAGGCATCTGGGAAGGGGACTGAGCCACTTAAATACATGCAGGAGAGCCAGTGTTGGTCAGCGAGGTCATCTGACCTAACCCACACAGCCCAGGGAGTGATGCGCTCTGCCCTTAGAGCAGTGTAATACGAAACCAGCCGAACTCATGCTGTGTCCAGGACTGAGTGGAAGCTGTGGAACAGAATCCTCAAAATGAATAACACCTACAGAAACAGAGCCCAGGGCCACAGTGGTGAAATGGGAAGCACCGGCCACAGGTCATCTCTGTGCGCGGCGCCCGGGACCGTGGCAATAAGCAGGGGAACAGTGGCATACAGCAGCCGCTGTTACAGTACCCCCCCCCCCCCCTTACTGCCCCTTTTCTTGAGTCCACGACAGGACAAGAACTTTTTTATCAGGTCCAGAGCATGAATATTCTCCTCCGGCTCACAAGACCTCTCTTCTAGACCGAAGCCCTTCCAGTCCACCAGGTAGTAGGTTTTCTTACCAAATTTCCTGAAGTCCAAGATGTCCTTGTCCTCGAATGTCTCTTCCAAGTCTTCAGACTCTGTAGTCGCCGTAGATGGAGCTGTTGAGAAGTGGTTAAGGACTACTGGTTTGAGCAAGGACATGTGGAAGGCATTGGGGACACGAAGAGAGAGAGGTAGCCGTAACGTATAGGTCACTTCATTGATCTTCTTCAAAACTACAAAGGGTCCCAAGTACCTAGGGACAAACTTGAAACTAGGAAGTTTCTGGAGTAGAGCCATACCTTATCTCCCAGCCAGAACTGAGGCAGTTTTCTTCTTTTCCTGTCCACATTCGTCTTCATATGGGTCACTGATTTCATACTTCATATGGGCCCCTTTCACACGGGCGAGTTGAACGCATTGCACCCGCACTGAATCCCGACCCATTCATTTCTATGGGGCTGTTCACATAAGCGGTGATTTTCACGCATCACTTGTGTGTTGCGTGAAAATCGCAGCATGCTCTATATTCTGCGTGTTTCATGTAACGCAGGCCCCATAGAAATGAATGGGGTTGCGTGAAAATGACAAGCAAGTGCGGATGCGGTGCGATTTTTACGCACGGTTGCTGGGAGACGATCGGGCTGGAGACCCAATCATCATTATTTTCCCTTATAACATGGTTATAAGGGAAAATAATAGCACTCTGAATACAGAATGCATGGTAAAATAGCGCTGGAGGGGTTAAAAAATAATAATAATTTTAACTCATCTTAATCCACTTGATCGCACAGTCGGCATCTCCTTCTGTCTTCATCTTAGCTGTGTGCAGTAACAGGACCTGTGGTGACGTCACTCCGGTCATCACATGATCCATCACATGATCTTTTACCATGGTGATGGATCATGTGATGGACCATGTGATGACCGGAGTAACGTCACCACAGGTCCTGTTACTGCACACAGCTAAGATGAAGACAGGAGGAGAGGAGTACAAGGATGCTGTCCAAAAACAACAAAGAAAGGAGATGACCCCATAGACTCACTAGTATGGTTATTGTAGGAGAACTCTGCCCAAGGTAACAATTGTACCCAGTTGTCACATTGACCCGCTCTACTTGCTTGTTGGTTTGGGGGTGATAACTGGAGAAGTCCAGGTCAACTTCTAGCAGTCTGCAAAAAGCTCTCCAGAGCTTGGAGGTAAACTGGACTCCCCGATCAGAAACAATATGCCCAGGTAAACCATGCAGATGAAATATATGTTTCACAAACAGTGTAGCAAGTTCCGCAGCTGAGGGCAATCCAGTCAAAGGAACGAAGTGCGCCATCTTGGTGAAGCGGTCCACGACCACCTAAATCACTGTGCATCCGTCCGAAAAGGGCAGAGCATCCGCTTTGATGTTTTTCTCAGCCGGGCAAAAGTGCAACTCGAAATTAAAAGGAGAGAAGAAGAAAGCTCACCTGGCTTAACGAGGGTTCAGATGCTGGGCTGTCTGCAGATATATGAAGCTCTTGTGATCCGTGAATATTATCACCGGATGCTGGGCCCCCTCCAACAGATAACTTCACTCCTCCAAGGCAAGTTTTATGCAAAGAAGTTCTCTGTCTTCTATACAGTAATTCCTCTCAGCTGGTGAGAAGAGTTTGGAGGAGATCCCACAGGTAAACCTCTTGCCCTTGGAACCTCTCTGTAGAAGAACAGCACCGGCTCCTATGGAGGAGGAGTCCACTTCTAGAAAGAATTGGCGGGAGACATCGGGGTGACGCAGAACCGGTGCAGAAGCAAAGGACTTCTTTAATTGGACGAAGGCAGCCTCTGCGTCTGGAGTCCAGTCCTTGGCATTCACCCCTTTCCTAGTAAGATCAGAGATGTAAGTGATAAAATATTCTAGATGAATTGCAGATAGAAATGAGCAAATCCCAGGAAGCACTATATAGCCCGAAGACCCTGTGGGCGGGGCCAGTCCATTACTGCCCTCAACTTTTCAGGATCCATCTGCAACCCGGCATCCGAGATGACGTATCTGAGAAACGGTACAGTAGATTTTGAAAAGGTATTTATCGAGTTTGGCGTAAAGACGATTTTCTCTTAACCGCTGTAATACTAAACGTACATGCTTCCGGTGAGTGGTTAAATCCGGGGAATAGGTCAGTATATCGTCCAGATACACTATTACGCAGACATAAAGCAAATCCCAGAAGATGTCGTTCACCAACTCCTGGAATACCGCAGGAGCATTACACAGACCGAAGGGCATGACAAGATACTCGTAGTGTCCGTCATAAGTGTTAAAAGCAGTCTCCCACTCATTGCCCTTTCGAATGTGGATAAGATTATATGTGCCACGAAGGTCGAGTTTATTGAAGACGTTAGCTCCCCAGATCCTGTCGAAGAGTTCCGAGATTAGCGGTAGAGGGTATCGGTTCTTGATTGTGACCTTATTCAGACCACAATAGTCGATACAGGGCAGTAAGTATCCATCTTTTTTTTGCACAAAGAAGAACCCGGCACCTGCAGGTGAAGTAGATTTCTGGATAAAACCGCTCTCGAGATTTTCCTTAATGTACTCAGACATCGCTTGGGTCTCGGGAAGTGAGAGGCGGTAGAATCAACCACGAGGAGGAGTGGCACTAGGCAGGTCGATCGGACAATTATACGGACGATGAGGAGGCAGGTTCTCCGCCTCTTTCTTGCTGAAAACATCTGCAAAACTAGTGTACTGCTGCAAGAGTCCAGATAGGTCTAATGGTACAGTAGGCGAGAAAGCAGGTCAGACCTCTGATAGACAGGTGGAATGACAGGATGATCCCCAACGTAGAATCTGACCGGAATTCCTGTCCCGAACTGGAGAGTGCTGACTCAGCCAGGAAAGACCGAGGATAACTGGATTCACGGACGCTGGCATCACGTGGAAGGAAATCATCTCAGAACGCAGAACCCCAATTTGCAGCTTGAGGGGCATAGTCACAGAGATCACTCGTTCAGGGAGTGGCAGTCCATTAACGGAGACCACTGACAGAGGCCTTTCGAGACAGATGGTAGGAAGCTGGAACTGATGGACCAGAGCTTGCTGAATGAAATTACAGGCCGATCCAGAGTCCAGGAATGCAGGCACAGATAGCATGACTCCCTTATTTGCGAGAGTCACCGGTACAGAAAGTTTCGGAGAGGACTTATCTTTGTCTAGGACTACCTCTCCAACAGATCCTAGACATTGGCATTTTCCAGCTTCTGGGGTCAATTATGCACGAAATGGGCCTTGCCACCGTAATACAAACACAGGGTCTCTGCTTTGCGCCATAAACGTTCCTGGTCAGACAATCGAAGGGGCTCTATTTGCATGGGATCTTCAGGTGGGGTGGACACTAGAGGAAGGACCAGCCTCTGGAAGGATGGAGCTAACCGAGGTGGCCGTCTGGTGCACGCGACCTCCTTATCACGTTCCATGAAGCGCATATCTATCCTTTTAGCCAAGATGATCAGGTCATTCAGAGTAGAAAGATAGTCGCAACCAGCTAGTTCATCCTTAATTCAGCCAGAAAGACACTCCCAGAACACCGCCAGCTGAGCCTCATTGTTTCATGCCAGCTCGGGAGCCAGGGTATGAAACTGGATGGCGTACTGACCCTAGGACGAGGAACCCTGCCGTAGACGTAGCAGGGCTGAGGCAGCGGAGGACATGCGGCCGGGCTCTTCAAACACCAGTCGGAAGGTAGCCAGAAAAGACTGCAGATTGGTAGTCTCAGGATCTCCATGTTCCCAAATAGGATTTGCCCAAGCAAGGGCCTCATCAGACAGCAGGGACACAGTGAAGGAAACCTTGGATCGTTCAGTGGGAAACTTCTGCCCATGCAACTCGAAGTAGATTAAACACTGGTTCAGGAATCCACAACAGGTTTTTGGCTCTCCACCATAGAGTGAAGGCAGAGGGAGTTGCACACCTGTGGTACACAAATCCAGACTTACCGGTGTGGGAACTGCAGGAGTAGCAGCGCCTGACGACCCTGCAGTAGCTGGAGATGAGATGGTATCCAGATGAGCAGCAACATTTTGCAAGAACTGCATCAAGACATCCTGACGTTCTCTCTGGCGCTTTATTTTATGTAACACTTCCTGGACGACAGGCTTGGGATGACCAGCGGGGTCCATGGCCTCAGTGTACTGTCATGGATCAGCGGGTGTGAACCTACTGTGCCACTGACTGGCTATACTCTGGAGGGGCGTGTCTAAGCAACTACCTGGTTTTCAGGGTAAAGCCTCAGATGGTTAGGATACACTTGAGCCGTTAGGGTAGTTGCCAGGGACTGCTCCAGAGCAATCCCCGAGTCAGTAGCAGCTGGTCCAGGCAGACCAGAGGGGTACCAGAAGTACAAGCGTAGTCAGGCAGAAACGTTAGCAGGAGCAAACGGTTCAGGAACGAAGGATAAGGCAGAGATGTGGTCAGACAGGCAATAGGCCAGGGCAGGCGGCACAAGTACAGGTCAGGCAATCCGGATCAGCAACAGGAGAGACAAAGCAAGCAGGCAGGGATCAGATGAGAAGCAGAGTCCAGGAACGAAGTATAGATCAGGAACCAGCAAACTTAAGGACCTTGACATTGAGGCATCTGGGAAGGGGGCTAAGCCACTTAAATACATACAGGAGAGCCAGGGTTGGTCAGCGAGGTCATCTGACCTAACCCACACAGCCCAGGGAGTGATGCGCTCTGCCCTTAGAGCAGTGTAACACGTAACCAGCCGAACTCATGCTGTGTCCAGGGCTGGATGGAAGCTGTGGAACAGAATCCTCAAAAGCAATAACACCTACAGAAACAGAGCCAAAGGCCACAGCAGTGAAAAGGGAAACACCGGCCACAGGTCAAGCTGAGCGCGTCGCCCGGGACCGCAGCGATAAGCTAGGGAACAGCAGCGTACAGAAGCCGCTATTGCAGTCTGTATGTTAAACGGCTGCAGAGATATCAGCATTTTATTAATTTGAAAATAAGCAATTCAAGCACTCAGAGGCAGGGATGAATATTCTGAGCACTACTCTGTAACTCCCTCTGTGCTCTGCAGATGCCCCCCTCCCCTTGATTGACAAGGCTAGACATGCTGAAGGCAGATCTGTGTCCATGCATCTACATATCATATACTCTACGTGCGATAGCTTCACTACTCTGAGATCTGCTCAGAAAGCTAATATACATAATACTGCTGTACTCACAGGCAGAATATATGATTATACATACACCAGTAATATGTTTCAGCTTATAAGTATAGAAAAAACATGGCTCTATAAGTGATAGTGCTATAGCTTAGTGGTTAAGTTATTGATTTTGTGTGTAGAGATCCCAGGCTTGAATCTTAGGAGACACTTTAAAGCTTTTTTTCTTCAGATATTTTTTTTTCTTCCACATTTATCCCATAAGAAAAGTCTATGTCCTTATTATATTGAGAATAATGTTTTTTAGAAAGCTAATAAATATTACTGGTTTCTTCACAATCATGTACTGTGTCAATGAATAAAGCAGTAACAGGTTTTAGGGGGGGAAAAACACTATTCTCAATATATTGTAGTAAGTCCTTATCATTATTATATGATTACATATTATTTATTATAGTATAGCCTTTTAATATGGTTTTAAATAAAAAAAAACATCTCTCCTGGAGCTTGAACCAAAGGGAGATCACAATACCACTAAGCTATAGCATTGCCACATAGTCATGCTTGCTTTTCTATGCTTATAAGCTGACACATATTATGGCTGTTTGAATAGTCATACATTGTGTCTGTGAATAAAGCAGTATTATGTATATCAGCTTTCTGACCAGATCTCTGTGTGGTGAAACTATAGTACAGAGTGTGTACAGTGGTGGCCAAAAGTTTTGAGAATGACACAAATATTAGTTTTCACAAACTTTGCTGCTAAATTGCTTTTCGATCTTTGTTTCAGTTGTTTCTGTGATGTAGTGAAATATAATTACACGCAGTTCATACGTTTCAAAGGCTTTTATCGACAATTACATGACATTTATGCAAAGAGTCAGTATTTGCAGTTTTGGCCCTTCTTTTTCAGGACCTCTGCAATTCGACTGGGCATGCTCTCAATCAACTTCTGGGCCAATTCCTGACTGATAGCAACCCATTCTTTCATAACCACTTCTTGGAGTTTGTCAGAATTAGTGGATTTTTGTTTCTCCACCCGCCTCTTGAGGATTGACCACAAGTTCTCAATGGGATTAAGATCTGGGGAGTTTCCAGGCCATGGACCCAAAATGTCAACGTTTTGGTCCCCGAGCCACTTAGTTATCACTTTTGCCTTATGGCACGGTGCTCCATCGTGCTGGAAAATGCATTGTTCTTCACCAAACTGTTGTTGGATTGTTGGAAGAAGTTGCTGTTGGAGGGTGTTTTGGTACCATTCTTTATTCATGGCTGTGATTTTGGGCAAAATTGTGAGTGAGCCCACTCCCTTGGAAGAGAAGCAACCCCTCACATGAATGGTCTCAGGATGCTTTACTGTTGACATGACACAGGACTGATGGTAGCGCTCACCTTTTCTTCTCCGGACAAGCCTTTTTCCTGATGCCCCAAACAATCGGAAAGAGGCTTCATCTGAGAATATGACTGCCCCAGTCCTCAGCAGTCCATTCACCATATTTTCTGCAGAAGATCAATCTGTCCCTGATGTTTTTTTTGGAGAGAAGTGGCTTCTTTGCTGCCCTTCTTGACACCAGGCCATCTTCCAAAAGTCTTCGCCTAACTGTAAGTGCAGATGCACTCACACCTGCCTGCTGCCATTCCTGAGCAAGCTCTGCACTGGTGGCACTCCGATCCCGCAGCTGAATCCTCTTTAGGAGACGATCCTGGCGCTTGCTTGACTTTCTTGGATGCCCTGAAGCCTTCTTAACAAGAATTGAACCTCTTTCCCTGAAGTTCTTGATGATCCTATAAATTGTTGTTTAGGTGCAATCTTAATAGCCACAATATCCTTCCCTGTGAAGCCATTTTTATGCAACACAATGATGGCTGCACGCGTTTCTTTGCAGGTCACCATGGTTAACAATTGAAGAACAATGATTTCAAGCATCACCCTCCTTTTAACAGGTCAAGTCTGCCATTTTAACCCAATCAGCCTGACATAATGATCTCCAGCCTTGTGCTCGTCAACATTCTCACCTGAGTTAACAAGACGATTACTGAAATGATCTCAGCAGGTCCTTTAATGACAACAATGAAATGCAGTGGAAAGGTTTTTTGGGGATTAAGTTAATTTTCATGGCAAAGAAGGACTATGCAATTCATCTGATCACTCTTCATAACATTCTGGAGTATATGCAAATTGCTATTATAAAAACTTAAGCAGCAACTTTTCAAATTTTCAATATTTATGTAATTCTCAAAACTTTTGGCCACGACTGTATATAATTCCACATGTGTTAATTCACAGTTTTGATGCCTTCAGTGTGAATCTACAATTTTCATAGTCATGAAAATAAAGAAAACTCTTTGAATGAGAAGGTGTGTCCAAACTTTTGTTCTGTACTGTATATCAGCTTTCTGACCAGATCTCTGTGTGGTGAAACTCTGTGTGGTGTATAGTACAGTAAATATGTATAAGCAAGGACACAGCTCTGCCCTCAGCCTGCTGTCTAGTCCTGTCAGTCAAGGGGAGGGGGCGTGTCCATAGCACAGGGGGTGTTACATAGCAGTGCTGAGCAGTGCTCAGAATATTCAGCCCCGCCTCTGAGTGCTCTAATTGCTCATTTGCATATGAATAAAACACAGATTTCTCTGCAGCTATTTATCATACCGACAAAAGAAAGGTATAGTTTTAATCAGCATGATGAGCCCTACCAGACAGCATGTCTGGTTTAATAGGGTTAAACCTGGTGACAGAGCCGCTTTAAAGGGTTTTTATAGAGGAAAAAACTGATAACCTATGCATTTGGATAGGCCATCAATATCTTATCGGTGGGGGTCTGACTCCCGGCACCCATCACTATCAGCTGTGGTGCTCCAGTAACTTCTGCAACCTCCTTACAGGACACTAGGCCCAGTCTAATACATTATATATGGGCTGTGTTTGGTATTGCAGTCCAGGCCCATCTACCTGAAATAGCTCAAGTGACCAATAAACATGATGTTACTGGCCACAGTGCTCACTGGAAATCTATTGTCTTTTCAAATAGCTTATCAGCCCTGCTGCTGGTAGTCAGACCCCCCCCCCCCAACAACCAATCAGATATGGAGGACTTAGTCTTATGAAAGGTCATTAATATTCTGCTCCTGAAAAACCCTATAAAAAAGTGTTTCTGAAAATAGGATGTCTATGCTTTTTATGGAGAAGATTGATTTTCTATCATGAACTATAAATATTATATCTGAAAGATTACACTGCAATCATTTTGGTACATTTTAAGTATACTTCTTTCCATCTACTGTATGTAAACAGTTCCTAATCCTAACTCTATAATTACACATATATCTGTCTGTAACATGCAAGTGCAGACTTGTTAGACGGTGCCACATTGAGTTTTTCCTCGGGCTCCTCATTGAATATGTAATATAGTTATTCCAAAATTATAAAAGTCATGTAATGTTCTCATTATAGTTGACAGCATGGGCGTAACTACCAGTGCAGCAAGCATAGCAGCTGCTAAGGTGCCCAAAAGACTAAAGGGCCCAATCTCCACTCATACAGTATGTGCAGTTAGTGATGTACTGTATATGGTCAATGGAAGAGTGCATTATATCTATGGTGTGACATTACTGATTTATTTCTGTACATCACCATGCATCATCATTCTCTTGTAATATCACTGTGAGCCTTATTCCTGTGACATAATTGTGCACATTATGATTGTGCTGTAACTTTATTGTGCACACTATTCCACTATTGTGATATAACTGTGTGCATTATGGAGTAACAATAAACAATTACACAAGTGTGGGTGACCTTATTAAAACTTAACATTTAAAGAATAATGCATAAAAATAGGCCCATATCAAATATGTAGAAAATCAAAATAAAATCAACAAAAATTACAAATATCGGTGCCTCGATATCTGCACCCTTATGGCATGCAATAGAAGCACAAAACAATAGGTCCTGGAGAAGGGGATAGTATAAAATGTCAGAGAAAGGAGTTAAAGGGACACATACTGTGAGCCATGCCTACTGCTACATGGACAGATGAGTATAACGACTATTAAGCGATTGATCACTACTGTAATTGTTTATTGATTCTATTGGGTTACCCCTATAATGTACTTCAATTGACCAAAATCTATTTTGGTTGTGTTAATCATTTTCATTATGGAAAGCAAATGATCATAAGCTTCTAATGTTATGAACTTGCTACTAATATTTGTGGAATGGGGCCCCATGGGTCTTTATTACACCCCCGAATGACAGAATATACAGTAATTGTATGAGCATAAAGTTATATAATTTCAGTGGGAATATATGACCTTGCACACTTACCAGTAATAGTTTTATACTCTGAACATGTTGAAACAAGAGGCTGAAACTAGCGAAAGATTACATAAGAAAAGACTCAAAGATGAAACAATCTTTCGTTTCAGAATAATACAGAAATTTGGCTTTGTCTGAAAAAACATACGAGATTTCGGTTCAGTTCAGATTTGCAGAATTTTTTAAGAAGATCGGTTGGACCTGAATCGATTCAGGCCGAATAGGAGTTGCTCCAATTGCCCTGAAAATTGGTATATAAATCATAGCTATGGGTAAACACATGTTTGACAGCGTTGACATACAGCGTGTTTAAAAACACACTGCGCCAGCACATGTATTATGTTTTTCATATTCAAAAGCTTCTATGGGTAGTAATAGTAATAGTAGTAGTAGTAGTGGTGTTAGTAGTAGTAGTAGTGACAGATGCTTTGCGTTAATTGTGGTGGCAGTAGGGCATTAGCAGCGAGGAGCAGCAGCATTTGAGGCAGCGGTGCCTTCAGCAGCAGTCATAGGGTACATGTTGGCAAGTATACAGCAGCATGTTAGAGACAGCAGCAGCCTTAAGCAAGATGAAGGTCGACAGGCCGCAGCAGTGGCATGATGGCGGCAGCAGCAGCCTTACAGAACATGATGGTTGGCAGGTCACAGCAATGGCATGATAGGTCCTGTCCAGCACACAATCATCTTCTGATCCTCAGCCTCCCTGTCGCTTTTATCAAGGTTGTGAGGTATCATGGTGGACTCCTGGGCTCCCCTCCCTCGCTCTGTGTTTTCCCCAACTGTCAATGCCATGGATACAGGTGCAACTATTATCAACACAGCTCCACCTCTGGTAAGGCCAAACAACGATGGCTCTCACCCAAGTCGCCAACAGGGAGATGTTCTTGACTATCTGCTGTAGGGCGTGGTGGGGTTTTCTTGCCACTTCTTAGGAAAAAGGAAAGTGTCCCACTAGGACAGTGAATACAGAGAGGGCTCCACTGAAAGTCTTCTCTGGGGCTGCAAGGAGGAGGAGCAGGAGGAACGCTGTGACCCCTGGCTCCATCGCACAGTGTCAGACTCTGAAGTCATCTCCACGTCATCCTGCTGTGACTGAGAGGAGAGGTGATCCATCCAATCAACAATCTTATCCGCTTTCTCCTAAATGATAATGTTGCACCTTTCTGAAGCCAGCAGGGACAATTGTGGCCTACTATTACTTCTGACCGGATACATGATGCTGATACTACCAACATTCTGGCTCTGGATCTTTAATTTGGAACCCTTTTCGTAGCCCTGACATATTTGGGCCTCTCAGATAATATTGTGCGCTACCCTGTGTATTGGTGTAGTAATGACATATATGCTGATTTTAATAATTTTAACAACCCTCCAAAAAATATATATTGGAATCCTGTGGAGACAGAAATAAACAGAAATGGATTTAGACCTAAATTATTTATCGCTCACAGATACTTTTGGGCGCTACCCAGTGTTTTGTTGTAATGATCACCTAAATGCTGGTTTTAATTAAATTGACAACCCAAAACAAATAATTCCAACTGTGTGAATATTAAATAAACAAAAACAGATTATTAAGAGCAAGGTGCTCAATTTCATGTTATCACTCAAAGGTAAATTGTTGCCATACCCTGTGTACTGGTGTACTAATCACCTATATGAAACCACCAAAAAGAAATAAATTCCAATCTTATGGAAATAAACTAAATGGAAATCGACGATTGAGGCCTGACCCTTAATAGCACGTTATCACCCACAGATAAATTGTTGCCCTACCCTGTGTATTGGTTCACTGACCACCTATATGCTGGTATAATTAAATAGATCAATCCCAACCGTGGACAGATGTCACAAAAGGAAGGTTTAGGCATATTGAATTTCAAAATGGCAGCTCCTTTTGTTCTCACATGAGATAAGCCACATGTATATGGGAGAAAAAGAAATATGTAATGTTATCTGGTGTGAAAATAATGGACCTCAGCAGCAGTCCCCTTAAGGGAGTAGGTTCAATCTCCTAAATAAGTTACAAACAAAGGGTGCAGGAACCGCGCTCTACCAAACAGTTAATGTCAGTTCTTGAACTCTGCAAACATAGAGAACTGAAGTCTGATCCAGCTGACAGAGGCGTTGTTCGCAGAAACGTAATGTTCATACGAAAAGGTGTGTAATCCGCCTCCTACTGGTCCACAGATCTCGTGATGATTCACCAACCAAGGAATCCAAACACCGGACCCGAATACCTTCAAGAAGGAATAGAACAGATGGTGCAATACCCTCGGTATCTTCAAAGGTAAGAGGTTTATTATACTTACAATTATCACATTACAAACATGCACATAGAAATGCCCGACCCGGGTTTCGCTATTCGCTTCTTCAGGGGCTGCGGTGCACACGCCGCTGCAAACCACGAGTCTTTTCTCGTGGTTTGCAGCGGCGTGTGCACCGCAGCCCCTAAAGAAGCGAATAGCGAAACCCGGGTCGGGCATTTCTATGTGCATGTTTGTAATGTGATAATTGTAAGTATAATAAAACTCTTACCTTTGAAGATACCGAGGGTATTGCACCATCTGTTCTATTCCTTCTTGAAGGTATTCGGGTCCGGTGTTTGGATTCCTTGGTTGGTGAATCATCACTTGGACGCGTGTGATGTAGCATTGTCCTGCATGAAAATCATGTTTTTCTTGAAGGATGCAGACTTCTTCCTGTACCACTGCTTGAAGAAGGTGTCTTCCAGAAACTGGCAGTAGGACTGGGAGTTGAGCTTGACTCCATCCTCAACCCGAAAAGGCCCGACAAGCTCATCTTTGATGATACCAGCCCAAACCAGTACTCCACCTCCACCTTGCTGGCGTCTGAGTCGGACTGGAGCTCTCTGCCCTTTACCAATCTAGCCACGGGCCCATCCATCTGGCCCATCAAGACTCACTCTCATTTCATCAGTCCATAAAACCTTAGAAAAATCAGTCTTGAGATATTTCTTGGCCCAGTCTTGACGTTTCAGCTTGTGTGTCTTGTTCAGTGGTGGTCGTCTTTCAGCCTTTCTTACCTTGGCCATGTCTCTGAGTATTGCACACCTTGTGCTTTTGGGCACTCCAGTGATGTTGCAGCTCTGAAATATGGCCAAACTGGTGGCAAGTGGCATCTTGGCAGCTGCACGCTTGACTTTTCTCAGTTCATGGGCAGTTATTTTGCCCCATTCTTTTGACCTTCTTTTGACCCATTTTGCCAAAGGAAAGGAAGTTGCCTAATAATTATGCACACCTGATATAGCTTGTTGATGTCATTAGACCACACCCCTTCTCATTACAGAGATGCACATCACCTAAAATGCTTAATTGGTAGTAGGCTTTCGAGCCTATACAGCTTGGAGTAAGACAACATGCATAAAGAGGATGATGTGGTCAAAATACTAATTTGCCTAATAATTCTGCACTCCCTGTAGTAAGGACAGAATTGAAACCAGCTTTACTGTTAAATAAAATATTTAGTGCATGCTGTGGTTATTTTGTTGTGATTTTGGTTCTGTATCATAGCATCTAGCTGAAACCAACCATTATGCCACATAGAGCAGGCACTTAATTCTAGAAGACCTTTTTTGGTCTTGATAGCGAATGAGTCCATTGTTCAATTATATAGTAGTTGTATAATAAAGCCCCATTGAGATTGCTTCAATTGTAGCACTATAGCCCCAATTGCTCAGTGGATCCTATTGATTCTCGGTTTAAGTAAGAATATCCTCAAATGACTTCTACTCATTTTTCTTTCATTTCATTGCATGAAAATCGTAGAGAATTTTAGAAAATGAATTGCCATGTTTATACATTTTTATCAAACACTTATAGTGATGTAATGGTAAATTCACTTAGAAATCTAGGGAATCATAAATAGGCACAATCACTGTGAGGCAGGCTGTCAGTCATGGATTTTAACCCCTTAACACATAATGCAATCGCACCGAACCCTATCATTTAACTCCTCAGATGCCATGATCAAACATGATTGCGGCATCTCTGAGGTAAGACAGAGAGATTCGGCATCCCGTGCCTTTCTATCGGAGCCCCAGGAGTGAAATGGCAAGAGTCTGATCTGTTGCCATGGCAGCATGGATGCTTCAGTTATTTGGTCAGTTATTTCCATCAGTTATTGTGATCCAAAACCAGGTGCGGATCGAAAACACAGAACAGTTGCAGATTGTTTCCTTAGGGCTCATGCACACGACCGTATGTATTTTGCAGTCCGCAAAAAACGGATCGGCAAAAAAATACAGATGGCGTCCGTGTGCATTCCGTATTTTGCAGAACAGAACAGATGGCACCTAATAGAACAGTACTATCTTTTTCCGTAATGCAGACAATAATAGGACATGTTATATTTTTTTGCAAAACCGAAATACGGACATACAGAAACAGAATGCACACAAAGTAACTTCAGGTTTTTTCTTTGCAGACCAATTGAAATGAATGGTTCCGCATACGGTCTGCAAAAAAAAATGGAACGGACACAGAAAAAAAAATACATTCGTGTGCATGAGCCCTTATACCTTATCTCTGTGTAGGCATCATTACTGGTTTTGGCTCACAATAACTGATGGTAATAAATGACCAAATAACTGAAGTGTGAACTTGGCCCAAGCTATGCATAAGGCACAGCTCATCATGAAGGATGTTAACATTCTATTCATCCTAATAGATCCCTATTAGGGTGAATAGGACAAAGGGTCCCAGGTTCTGGTCCGCTAAGGGGGCTAATAGTTATTCAATAAAAAATTTAGAAGTTTAAATCACACCCCTTTCCCAATTTTACATATAAAAATATATAAACAATAAAAAATAAACATATCAGGTATCGTCACACATCTGAAAATATCTATTTAAAATATTTTTACAAATTTCCTGCGCAGAAATAAAAAGAAAAACTCTCCATTTTTTTGTCACCTTATCCCCCCCAAAAATTGAACAATGACCAAAAAGTTGTACACGCCTTCATACAGTTCCGTGCACATCAGAAAATGGTGATGCAAAGAACATTTTTCTTTTATTGTTAAAAGTAATAAAACAAAAAAAAGACTATACAAGTTTGGTATTGCCTTAATCATATTAAGGTGCAGAATAAGTACGTCATGTCATTTTAAGCGCACAGTGAACGCTGTGATGTCAAAGGCTACTTTCACACTATCGTTGTGCTGGATCTGGCAGGGTTCAGCAAAAATGCTTCTGTTACTGATAATTCAACCATCTGCATCTGTTATGAATGGATTTGGTTGTATTATCTTTAAAATAGCCAAGACGGATCCATCATGAACACCATTGAAAGTCCATGGAGGACGGATCCGTTTTCTATTGAGTCAGAGAAAACAGATCAGTCCCCATTGACTTGCATTGTGGGTCATGACGGATCCCTTTTGCTCCGCATTCCATGATGGAAAGCAAACCGCAGCATTCTGAGGTTTGCTCTCCGGTATGAGAAAGCAACCAAACGGAACGGAATGCTTTTTGGAGCATTCTGTTCTGTTCAGTTACGTTTTGTTACCATTGACAATAAATGGGGACAAAACGGAAGCATTTTTTTCCGGTATTGAGACCCTATGAGGGATCTCAATACCGGAAAATATTAACGCTAGTGTGAAAGTAGCTAAAACCTCAAACCTTGGTGGAATTGCAGTTTGTTTGTTTTTTAGATTTTACTTCACAAATATTTTTTGTTTTCCATTTTCCAATACAAGACATGATAAATCAAATGGTGCCATTAAAAATGCATATTGTCCCACAAAAAATAAGCCATCATCATATGGTTATGAGAATAGAAAATTTTTAAAAGTTATGGCTATTGTAAAAATCAAAACTAATGAAAATAGGCCCAGTCTTTAAGGGGTTAAGCAACTGTGAAAATGGTGTGGATACAAAATCATCATTTGTATCATGTTTATTATTTGCCTTCTTATGGCAATACTACATTATCATTTTTGAAAAATGAAAAAGACCTCCAATCATGTTATTGCCAACTATATTTATTTTATATAGAATAAGCAATGAAACTGGAACATGAAACATATGATGACTTTGTTAAATCAGATGAAAGTAAAGTACAATTTATGTGCTAGACATGGGTCACAATAAAGTCTATATAACTGCCCAGAGAAGAGGAAGCAAATCTGCTTTGTTGTGCACACTTTCATGTGGGTTTCAAAACATTGTCTGCATGAGGGCTTTTACAAAGAGGTGTACTTTAGAAGCAGGAAGAACAGAGGGGTGAGCAGGTCACATAGGTGGGGGTTTCAGCTGGATGAGGGAGACATTTGTTTGACGCTTACAAGGTCTCAAAGGTGAGGCATGTTCCCAGGGAACCCTTATCCTAAACAGTAATTTCATGTTTCAACAAGGGCATGAAGCAAACAAAAAGACAGAAAAAAACATATCAACATATATGCACTAAATTATATATGTGCAGTGAAAACAAGACAGAAGCCAACCAAAGAAATTAGTGTAAGGCACCACAGTGAAAACATATTGGAGAATGAATCACTGGATCTTCTGTGGACTTAGGCTTGCTCTAACTTTCTGTCTCTTCATGTAATCCAAGACAGACTCAATGATGTTGAGATCAGAGCTCTTTGGGGGCCATATCACCACTTCCAGGACTCCTTTTTCTTCTTTAGTTCTCAATTAAATTGGCTGTATGTTTGGAGTCAATGTCCTACTGCAGAATTCATTTGGAGACAATCAGACTTCTCCCTGATGGTATTGCATGATGGATATATATCTGCCTGCATTTTTTACCATTGAGAGTATCACTAATCCTAACAAAACTCCCTTCCAAGCTCCATCAAAAACTGGTTTCTCTTTTGTTAATTGATACATTGATAAAATTGATATTTTATATATACAGTAAATAAAAAAGGCATGTCAGATATAGCTGGAAGTAGTGTTCTCAATTCTGATTATCTCTCTGGAGTATTGGTCTACAGAAGAATGGGGTAACAAACTCTAGGAGTAGGAGCTCTGGCATGTGCTTCCTATCCTTTACCAGGCCAGCTGACTCCTACCAAGAGGGGAGAAACTGGGTGGTTAGCCCTGTTTTTGCTAACCATTGCCAACCATTCATCCTCATGCTTGAACATACAGCCAAAGGATAAAAATACATAACAATATACAACATTATAAAACATTGTAAATACCCCCAGGTCTGGGGTACTGCATCCATCGTGATGGTATTTTGTGGCCCACACTGCACTTGACTCCTGCACAGATGCTGATTTATAAGTCCACTGTACTACTCTAAACAGTTGCTGTCTCCTCCACATTATTCTGGGCCCTGGAAGACTCTGTCCTTGCAACATAGTTCTAGGGCTTTTGTCTGTGGCTACTTCATACCATTTCATATTGCATTCTACGGATATATACTCTTCAGCTCAGGGACACACTGCCCAAAGTGACTGAACAGGAACAGCTGTCTTTCCTTGCTGTCACTTGAGGACCTGGACATTGGACAACCTGATCATCTGGTCCTTCAGCAGTCTTTGCCTATATCTGTAGGTTGCATATCTATTGAAATAGTTATGAATGTTTGAATCCACAGGAAGACTCTATGACAATTCTGCACCTGACTACAATCAGAACACACAATGTCTTCAGAATATCTTATACAGCCCCATTCCTCAGAGATGGAACAAGAGATCATATGAAATTATGATATAGTTCTAGTTGATTAGTGATGAGCGGCAGGTGCCATATTCGATTTCGACGAAATTCGCGAATATTCGATAGAATATTCGTTTTATATTCGTCGAAATCGAATATTCGTCATTATTCTTGTTATCGCGATTAATATGCGATTTAAATAATCGAATTTCGATTTTAACTTAAAGGCTACTCTCCTATTGAAATCGCAATTCGATTTTTTCAAGTTATAATAATCGAATTTCGATTTTAACTTAGCACTGCTATATGCCATATTAGGCTAACTAATATGGCATATAGCAGTGCTAAGTTAAAATCGAAATTCGATTATTATAACTTGAAAAAATCGAATTGCGATTTCAACGTAATTCTCAAATCCGACAGTACATTCTAGTATATGGAGTCGTTCCCATGGTGATGGGGACGCTCCATAAGCATGGAATATGGCTTCAATGGCTTGGTAGAATTAGCGAATTGACGAATATATTCGTTATATTCCACAAAACGAATATAACGAATGTATTTGTCATATTCCACAAAACGAATATAACGAATGTATTCGTCATATTTCACAAAACGAAGATAACGAAGTATTCTGCATCTTCATTTTAGCTACCTATTCATCAACTTCGCTAATTCTAGCAATGATATAGGAAAGTTGACTATAGAGACAGCTAAGTTTAATTCGCTATGCGATTATATTACTGCTTTTTTTAAAAATAAATAGAATAATTATAATACCTGATAATTATTATAATTATACTATTTATAAAAAAAAGCAGTCATATAATCGCATAGCGAATTAAACTTAGCTGTCTCTATAGTCAACTTTCCTATATCATTGCTAGAATTAGCGAAATTGATGAATAGGTAGCTAAAATGAAGATGCAGAATACTTCGTTATCTTCGTTTTGTGGAATATGACGAATACATTCGTTATATTCGTTTTGTGGAATATAACGAATATATTCGTCAATTCGCTAATTCTACCAAGCCATTGAAGCCATATTCCATGCTTATGGAGCGTCCCCATCACCATGGGAACGACTCCATATACTAGAATGTACTGTCGGATTTGAGAATTACGTTGAAATCGCAATTCGATTTTTTCAAGTTATAATAATCGAATTTCGATTTTAACTTAGCACTGCTATATGCCATATTAGTTAGCCTAATATGGCATATAGCAGTGCTAAGTTAAAATCGAAATTCGATTATTATAACTTGAAAAAATCGAATTGCGATTTCAACGTAATTCTCAAATCCGACAGTACATTCTAGTATATGGAGATGTTCCCATGGTGATGGGGACGCTCCATGAGCATGGAAGTCGGCAGAAGCTGCAACGGGCACTGACTGGAGCAGCCAGGAAGCCAGGAATCCAAAGGACAGGTAAGAACAACTTTAGGGAAGTGGGAAAGAAAAAAATATAACAATAAAAAAAAAAAAAAACGAATATTCGAAATATCGAATTTATATCACTATATTCGAAATATTCGCGAATTAGCGAAGTGCCGATATTCGCGAAAAAAATTCGATATTCGAATATTCGCGCTCAACACTATAGTTGATCTTGAACAATTCAACTGGTGCACCTCATCATGCTGGTGACTAGAGATAATCGAATCGAATCATACAAAGTGGAATTCGATCCGAATTTCAGGAAAAATTTGATTCCCAACAAATGCGAATTTCCTCGCGCTTCGTGGTAACAAATCGCAATTTTCCTAAAATGGCGGCTACAATGGCGGCTACACTTGTGAGGACATGGGGCAAGGAAATCTGGGAAGGCGAGGTGACCCATAATGATATGCATGCAGCCAATCAGCAGCCAGCCCTGTGATGTCACAGCCCTACAAAAACAGCAGCCATCTTAGAGTGAGACATTTCCAGCATTCTGAGTGCAGGGACAGATGTGAAAAGGAGCTAGGGACAGCAATAGGAAAAACCTCATTGTGAAAAAATACTGAAAAAACTATTTATGTGTGCAGGGAAAGGATAGGGAGGATTCATTTCACAACATCTTAGTGCAGGGAGAGACGTCAGAAGGCGCTAGGGACAGTGCCAGAAAAGTGATTTACAAGTGCAGGGAAAGGATAGGGAGGATTCATTTCACAACATCTTAGTGCAGGGAGAAACGTCTGAAGTCGCTAGGGACAATGCTAGAAAAACCTCATTGTGAAAAAAAAAAGTGATTTACAAGTGCAGGGAAACAATATTTGGGGATCCAAATAGCCATTATACAGCTCTGGGATTCCAGAAATTTTGAAAAGTCTTTAGTGGCTTATATCTGTGGAAAAATAAAAACATATACGCATTTCACTTCTGCATTTATTTGTGGGGAAAGAATTTAGTGGTCTATTTCAGTACAAAAAGGAAAAATATATACGTATTTCACTGGTGTATTTATTTCAGCTAAAAGAGTTTACTGGGTTATTTCAGTACAGAAAGAGAAAATATACACACTTCACTGGTGCATTTATTTCTGCTAAAAAGTGTTCAGTGGCCTATTCAGTACAAAAAGAAAAATATATTCTCAGTTCACTTCTGTAGTTATATGTGTTGAAAGCGTTTATTGGCCTATTTCAGTACAGAAATAAAAATATATACCCACTTCACTGTTGCATTTATTTCTGCTAAAAGCGTTTACTGGCCTATATCAGTACAGAAAGAAAAAATATACGAATTTCACTGGTGCAGTTATTTGTGGTAAAAGCGTTTAGTGGCCTATTTCAGTACAAAAAGAAAAATATATTCTCAGTTCACTTCTGCAGTTATATGTATTGAAAGCGTTTATTGGCCTATTTAAATACGGAAAGAAAAATATATACTTCACTTGTGCATTTATTTCTGCTAAAAGTGTTTACTGGCCTATTTCAGAGCATAAAGAAAAAATACACACACTTCACTGGTGCACTTATTTGTGGCAAAAGCGTTTACTGGCCTATTTTAGTACAAAAAGAAAAATATATTCTCAGTTCACATCTGCAGTTATTTCTGGAAAAAGAGTTTAGCGGCTTATTTCAGTACAAAAAGGAAAAATATATACGCATTTCAATTCTGCAGTTATATGTGGTGAAAGCGTTCAGTGTCCTATTTCAGTAGAAAAAGGAAAAAAATATACGCATTTCACTGTTGCATTTATTTGTAGTGAAAGACTTTAGTGGTCTATTTCAGTACAAAAAGGAAAAATATATATGCATTTCACTTCTGCAGTTCTATGTTTTTAAAAGCGCTCAGTATCCTATTTCAGTAGAAAAAGGAAAAAAAATATACGCACTTCACTGTTGCATTGTGGTGAAAGAGTTTAGTGGCCTATTTCAGTACAAAATGAAAAATATATACGCATTTCACTTCTCTAGTTATATTATTTCAGTACAAAAACAAAATATATTCAGCTTTCCCTTTTGCAGTTATATGTGGTAAAACCTTTAATGAAGTATTTCAGTTGAAAAACTAAATATATTCAGCGCTCACTGTTGCAGTTATATGTGGCAAAACCTTTAGTGACGTATTTCGGTCAAAAAACTAAATATATTCAGTGTTCAGCGCTGCAGTAATATTTGTGGTAAAACCTTTAGTGACGTATTTCAGTAGTAAACTATACATTTATTCTGCATTCAGCCCCCCAGTTATATGTGGTATGTATCCTTACTAAAAAGGGGTCCACGGGTTCACGGAAGCAACGGCAGTAGCAGTCAGTCAGTGTGTAGTGTTGTCGGTAAAATCACCTACTCTGGGGTGTGACAGTTTTTTGTACAGCCTCCGGAGGAGTTGAACATGGCCATATGTAGAATCTGTGGGCAGAAGGTGAAGCGTGGCAATGTTGGCACCACGGCCCTGCGTCAACATATGCAGCGTCACTATAAAGTGGCCTGGGAGAACCGTGGCTCCAATGTGGTGGTTCAGCCTGCAGCAGCAACCGCTGCATCACCCAGTGCACACTTCCCCCGATTTCAGGTAGTCACGGCCCCACCACCTCAGGCAAAGGGAGCTGTCTGTCCTTCCCATCGTCTGCTGGTCCTGATACCCCTGCTCTTACTACTCCTCATCAGTCATTTCATCAGCAATCTATCACCGAAGCGATTGCCAAGAGACAACAGTATGCGTGCATGCATCCAACAGCGCAGAAGCTGAACATGCTACTGTCTAACTTGCTGGTGCTGCAGTCCTTCCCTTTCCAAGTGGCGGACTCTGCACCTTTCGGAGAACTGATGGCTGGTGGCGAGTCAAGGTTGAAAGGCCCAAGCCTTTAGTCACGTATTTCGGTAGCAAAAAAAAATGTATTCAGCTTTCAGCGCTGCAGTGATATGTGGTAAAACCTTTTGCGACGAATTTTGGTTGAAAAACTAATTGTATTCAGTGTTCAGCTCTGCAGTTATATGTGGTAAAATCTTTATTGACGTATTTTGGTCGAAAAACTAATTTTATTCAGCATTCAGTTATATGTGGTAAAATCTTCATTGACTTATTTTGGTCAAAAAATTTTTTATTCAGCGTTCAATGCTGTGATTATATGTGGTAAAATCTTTATTGAAGTATTTTGGTAAAAAAAACTAAATTAATTCAGTGGTCAGCACTGCGGTTAAAAGAGGTAAAATCTTTATTGAACTATTTCGGACAGAAAACTACATTTATTCAGCGGTCAGCGCCTTGGTTATATGTCGGAAAATCTTTATTGAAGTATTTCGGTCAAAAAACAAAATTTATTCAGCGGTCAGCGCTGCAGTTATAAGCGGTAAAATCTTTATAGAACTATTTTGGTCAAAAACAACATTTATTCAGCGGTCAGCGCTGCGGTTATATGCGGTAAAATATTTATTGAACTATTTAGGTCAAAAAACAACATTTATTCAGCGGTCAGTGCTGCGGTTATATGCAGTAAAATATTTATTGAAGTATTTGTTTATTTAGCGCTTCAGTTATATGTGGTAAAGTCTTTATGGGAGTATTTTGGCCAAAAAACTAAATTCATTCAGCTGTCAGCGCTACGGTTATATGTGGTAAAATCTTTATTGAAGTATTTTGGTCGAAAAACAAAATGTATTCAGCGGTCAGCGCTGCGGTTATATGCGGTGAAATCTTTAGTGACGTATCTTGATGAACTTCACAACTCTTCCGGGCTCAAAGCAATCTTGACGCTTTGTCTTCTCATTGTCTGTAGCTACTAGAGGCCTGTTCATGCCAGCAGGTTCAACCAGAAGTATCTGCGTCGATGAGCAGCCGATACCACACTTAGACTACTTTCACACTAGCGGCACGGACCTCGGGCAGGCTGTTCCGTCGGGTGAACAGCCTGTCGGATCCGTCCTGCCGCTAGTGAACTTGTGCCCCCGGACTACCGCTCCGGCCACATTGACTATAATGGGGGCGGGGCGGAGTTTCGGCGAAGGCACGGCAGCGTAAGGTGAGAGGCTGCCAGAATAAGTTACAGACATGTAGTAGTATAAGAATTTAATAGAACAGGTTCTTTTCACATCTATGTGGAATTAGCTGGAGACGGTGTAAAAGGAGTGCGCTTCTTCTTGACGCTAACATCGACCTGTAAGGCTGAGTTTATACTTGAGTTATTTTGTCGATTTTGGCCCTGTGACTGCCCGAATAAGTGAAGTGTGCAGTGAATCTAAGAGCGACACCTATCATCTGCATGTCATACTGACTCACAGTATTATTTCACCACCACAACAGACGCTTTATGCATGTTACTGCAAGGCACAGTGTTCTACCCCACTATAAAGGCTCTCTGCAGCCAGGAAATAGCAGTTTTTTAACGTGATTTACAGCTAATAAATTTAAATCGAAGCTAACGTTTTCAAAAAATTCGGCAAACCGGACGAATCTAATTTATTTTTTATTTTTATTCGCTCATCTCTACTGGTGACTAATGAGAACTGTGACTAATGTACCCGAAATTGACCCTTTAGTAATTAATCGTTCTGTTGTTAACTTGGCATCATAATTTCCTGCACTGCTACACTGCATCAATTTCCTCAGCTGCCAAGGGGACTGACTATCCCTTGCACCTCACAGGACCCTCAACATCAACGGCACCCCAACCAACACCAGGCAGGAGAATACCAGAACCAGGGTGTGTCCCATCACTGCACAGCCCAGGAAGTGTTTGAACTGTGAGTACTACTACTCCGGTCCTCCACCCTGCCCCTTCAACTCACTGCACATTGAGCTGCCCACTGAGAATGGAGCAGTGGGGCATATGTTCCATTCACTTGTATGGGGCCACCACTCCATTCTTATTTTATTACTGGCACAACCCCTTTAGGACAAAAATACATATGTACAATGCCTTGCAAATGTATTCAACCCCTTGGTTTTCCCTGTTTTGTTGGATTACAATCGAAATTAAAACAGATTTTTAACTTAGATTTTATGTGTTGGGCCTGACAGTTCAAATTATCCCAGTGGAATGAAAATTGCCTTTAATAAATAAATAAGACTGAATAGTTGTTTGTGCATATGTATTCCCCACCTATCTGTCTGTAAGACCATAATTAACTATACACTCCACATAAGGGGGCTGCATGAAAGGGTGGTCATAAAAAATCCAATCCTTCAAGAAAGCGTCAAGGTTTAAAAAAAATATATATTTATGTTTAATCTTTATTAGAAATAAGACATATACAATAAAAAAAATGCAGTTCTTCAGTAAATACATTTCTGTTTTTCTTTATGTTAATTATCCTATTCCTAACCCCCAAAAATAATCCCTTCCTCTCCACCCCTACCTATACCACCCCAACATCCGTAAACCCCCCCCCCCCCCCCCCCCATACACACACACACACACACACACACACCAACACATTCTCTCTGGACAGTACAGGAAGAAAAGGAAAAAAAACTTTTATTCCCCTTCTCCCCTCTTTACACTAAAACCTTTTTATACTTAGAGATTGTAAAGTTCTCCCAGGCCTTCCATAATACCTTGTGTTTCTGGATTTTATTTAGTCTATTATACCACCACTTCTCCATAGATCTATTCATATTCATAACAGATATCCATTCCTGAATAGTTGGAATCTTAGGGAGCATCCATCTTCTTGCCATTAAGCAAGCGGGCATAGAAAAAACATTTATATATCATTTGTGCTTTTATCCCTTCAACCTTTTGTGGTATATCTCCTAATATGCATAACATGAATAACATGATACATTTTTCTAATTTACATTGATTTATATCTCCTATAATCTTGGGTAAATTATCTCAGAATGGTGAGATCTTTGAGCAACTCCACCACATATGGGTAATATCAGCTTCTAAAATTCTACATCTGGGACAGACCATAGGTGTAGTAGTATTCAACTTATGCAACAATCTAGGTGTGAGATAAAATCAATGGAGCACCATAAATTGGGTTACTCTATATGATGCATTTCGAGTAAATTTAGAATTATTGCAAAGTCTGTACCATTGCTATATGGTCATCGGGCCTGAAAGCGTCACAGTTTACCAGACAGCATTTAGTAGACTCTCCAAACACATCCTAATGATTCTCCAGGTGGAATTCAATTTGCTTAGCTGCTGTACTGTAGGACCATTATGGTGGCTGGGAGATTAGGTCATTCTGCCCCTGACTTTTGCCGTGGGGGAGGAAAGAGGAAGATCAGCGTGTTCATGCTCCTCACCAAAATGTAGTGATGTATGATGAGGGAGTTTGAATGATGCCTTTCTGCAGGTACCAGAGGTCCACTGGGGGGGAAGGAGGGGGCTTATACAATGGGGTATTTTCTCAACATTAAAATTGAAACACCATGAAGGACAAGCTGTAAGGTTATGCAAATCAAGGAAGTAGCAGCTTTTGCAGATCAAAAAGCAAATACCTACAATATGTGGCATGTGGGAGGGTCTTAAAACACAGATTGAAAGCAAAGTTTTTTAACCACATGAAACCTAAAAAATCAGATCAAGTCATGTGAGATGATTGTGCGATGCATCCAGTTCCTCAACATGCCAGTTACCACCACTTATCGCAAACTAAGAGGGACAGAATCCGTGAACTGAGAGACCTTGGCATATCACTTCACCAGATCACTACACTCCAAGGCTGAGTAGCTAGTGTCTACACAAATCATCAGAAGGCATTTGCACAATATTGGGCTATGAGCCAGACATCCTGCTATAGGTGTTCCAATGAAAACATACCACTGCTCTCAAAGGCTATCTTTGTGCACAGCAAAATGGCAATGGAAGCTAGAATGGAGGTTTATCTTCTTCATAGACGAGTCCTGCTTTTGTCTCAGACACAATGATAGTTGAAGATTGGTCTGGAGACCACAGAGGCAATGCCGTGAAGAGGCCTCCACAAGAGAACATCACACTTGTCCAACTTCCAGGATGATGTTGTGGAGTGGCATAATGTTTGGTAGACAGTCTCCTCTAGTACACTAACAGTTCGATCTTAAATTTATTTGGTTATGAAACAAGTGGAGCGGCCTTTTTAACAGTTTTTCAACAGCAAAATGCCAGGCTTGTATTATTGTGAGCAACCTGTGTGGCCTAAACGTGCTATCATGACCTGCAGCATCGCTGGACGTTCTCTCCTATCGAGCAGATCTGGCACGTAATTTGTTGGCAATTGCAAAGGTAGCTGCCAGGAGTGGATCTTGATGATTTGCATGCCCAAGTGCATTCAACTTGGAAGAACGTTTCTCAACCATTAATAACCTCATTAATAGTATGCCAAGATGTGCAAGTTTGTATATTTCTGTGCGTGGTGCTCATAATTGATACTGAATAAATTAAGATGTTTTGAATATTTTGTTTCCATTTTTATATAATTAACATATCTTATGATCCTGTAATTTCCTTTTCCAGCCAAGACTCTAAGCAGTATCTTATGTGCTAATGATGTGCTCTTCTGTTGGCTGCTGACTGGTCCAGCAGGAATATGACTCTCCTTTTGTGGCAGTTTTTATAGTGAGATCCTACCTTAATCCCTCTTCCTTCTTACTCCCTATCACCCTGACCTCTATCTCCCTGCTAACCCCAAATTCTTGTTGAACCTTCAATATGCTGTCCTCTGCTCTTTGTGCTTTCTCTGTTTTAAAGAATCTACAGTTAGAGATGAACTGGATCTATCACCCGACCTGTTCCTGGATAACCTCACGCATGATTCATAGACAGGCAACAGCAGTTGAGCCAAAGCCTGCCCTTCCCTAAGGCCATGTGGAGTATAATTATTTGGTGTTGGTTCAACTCAGTCTTGTGTTTTTCATGTTCTGTTTGTTTTTTGGTAAGTTTCATCACATAATGCCACTGCTGCAGAAACCAGGCACTGAAGGTTTACTTGTATTTTTCATGTTTTATCAGACGCTCGCAAATGACTTGTGTCATGTCCCGGAGGCCCTAGGTAATAGTGGTAGAACTACCACAAAACCAAGTGCATCGGCAGACCAGAGGCAAAACTCAGAGGGTGGAGAACCAGTGAACCCAGTTCTTCACAGAGCCCCTTGGCGGAGGGCTCACTGGTCACACCTCAAGGAAGGTCAGGGTACACTATGTTGCTACTTGCGGAGAACCACGCTGGCGCATGCACCAGCGGAAACGGACAACAGGACTGGAACCCAACCAAACTCAGGACATGGATCAGACGACTAGATGAACGGGAACCAGCACAGAAGCAGGTGCCTGGACCCCAAGTGGTATTGAAGCATGGTGGTCCCAGGCAGTGGCGTAGCGTGGGGCGGTCAGCAGGGCCGCACAGCCAATTATGCAAAGTGAGGCGATCGCCCCAGGCCGCATGGCCCTGCTCACAAGTGGGGGGCTGCGGCAGGGCACAGGGAGATGAGCCCTTTCATTGTGGAAGCGCTCATCCCCATAGTCATCTGTATCGCCGTTCTCATGACAGCGATACAGATCGATGTGCTGCGGGGCAGGGGAGAGGCATCTCCCTTCCCCGTTCCTCTGATAGGCTGCAGGCCTAGTGCCTGCAGCTTATCAGAGGCGGGTGCAGACGGCACGGTGACGTCATCACGTCACCTAAGCCGTACAGCGCGGGACACAGGCCGGAAGAGGCCTGCATCACTGCCATGGAGGTAAGTATAAGTGTTTATTTTTTTACATGGTACAATACTGTCTACTGGCACATGATTGGGGAGCCATCTATGGGGGCACTTGTTACTGGCACACGATTGGGGGGCACTTGTTACTGGCACATGATTGGGGGGCCATCTATGGGGACACTTCTCACTGGCACATGATTGGGGGGCATCTATGGGGGCACTTACTGGCACATTATTGGGGGCACTTTTTGCTGGCACATTATTGGGTGGAACTATGGAGGCACTTCTTACTGACACATTATTGGGGGCACTATGGGGGTATCTACTGAAGCCACAAAGAAGGAGCATTTTATATGAGGGGCTCTGTATATGAGGGGTTTTTTTATACTGGGACACATTGTGGTGGGTACTATGAAGAAGGGGGGAGAGGAGTACTATGGGGTCATCTATGGGAGCACTAAGAAGGGGTATTTTATACTTGCAAATTATGGGGTAAACTGAGGGCATCTACTGGGGCACTATATAGGTGTATTTTATACTGGTACATAATGGGGGGCACTAGAAGGAAGGGGGAGAAGAGTACTATGGGGGAATTTACTGGGGGCACTATATAGAGGTATTTTATACTGGCACATTATGGGGCACTATGGGGACATTAGCTCAACTGTAAGCATTAAAAGGGGGCATTTTCTGCACTGTCACATTATAAGGAGAATTAATAATGCTGGGGGGCATTATGGTGGGCTTTATTACTACTGGGGGTCTATGGGTAACATTGTTACTAGTATGGGCACTATGGGAGCATTATTACTTCTGGGCGACAGTGGGGACATGTTGGGGGCCCTGTAGGAAGCACTATTACTACCATGTGTGCTCTAGCAGAGAATTATTCCTATTGATGGGACTTTTGGGAGCACTACTGCTCTTGGGGGGCCCTTGGCACAGTGTCAGCTTACCACAATTATTTTTGAGGGACGTTATGTTTATACTATTAGTGTCAGGGGCGCTATTTGCTGGGCGCAGTTATTTTAGGGCACTGTGTGCCATTAATTATTGAAGGGCACTATCTGCATGGTGCTAGAATTACCTGGGGGTTTATATGTTCTGTAGTGATGGGAGGGTGGATATAGAATTTGGCCCACACTGTAGCAACCTGGCCCCAGACTTCAGGTCACACTGTGTGTGCTCTGAAATCTGGGGCCTCACACCCATCTACTACATTATCTGTACTCAGAGTTATCACTGTGTTATCTGTGGTGTTACATAGGACTGCAGGTGATATCTACTACAGCCAGCCTGCACAGCAACAGAGACAGGAACTGCAGTGAGATGCAGGCACAGGGACTATACACATACACAGGCATAGTTCACACAAGACACGGCAGCTAGCACACAGCCCCAAGCAACCAGCAAACACAGGTGTCAGCCTGCAGCCAATACGCGAGAGGGCATGCAGCCAGCCTACGCGGCCACAACTGTCACTTTGAACCGCACCGTACCAACACGATTGAGAAAGAAATGGGGCAAGTGTTCACATAAAAGGTATGAAATAATATCGTTGTGTTGGGTGTGCAGATAATAACTTAGGCGTTGACACACAACAAACAGCACTTACTCTCTCAATAAACATGTCAGCGAGCATGCACTAGTAATGGATAGCCGAGAGTAGCTTTTATTTAAGGAAGACCGATGAAAATCCCTGAAGACCTCCTCAGTGTTATCATCTATAGCAGAGATCTGATAAGAAAAACATTATTGTGCTAACTTTGCAAAAACCTTTTTGGGGGCTTTAAAAAAAAAGCTGAAGTGTTAGTTAAAAGGGTTGTCCCATGACAAAAAAAAGTGTCCGTTATCCTGTTGATAGGTGATAAGTGTCTGATTCGTGTGGGGCCAACCGCTGGGGCCCTTGTTAATCACTACAATGGGAGCTAGTGGATCCCTATCCACAGGAGGGGGTATAAGTTGTTGTCATGGGACAGCCTACTTCAGTAGGATGCCTCAAGAATTCCATAACAATTATTTACATTATTTCAGCAAAAAGAATGAACACATAAGGGGATAATTTATAAATGCCAGTGCACTAGTAGTGTACCAGTCTCTGCCCAATGCGATATGTGTTCTGATGATGAATCCACTGTGGGCTAAAAATAATGCTACTTCAGACCTGACATTGTTTTTCTGATACTGTGTTTAGTAGAAAGGTATCAACAAATATCGACAAAAAGTGGTCCAACTTAAAATGTATTTTATCCCCCTTAAGGACTCAGCCCTATTTCACCTTAAGGACTTGGCAATTTTTTGCAAATCTGACCACTGTCACTTTAAGTGCTCATAACTTTAAAACACTTTGACTTACCTAGGCCGTTCTGAGATAATAGAAACCTCCCAAAAATGACCCCATTCTAGAAACTACACCCCTCAAGGTATTCAAAACTGTTTTTTCAAACTTTATTAACCCTTTAGGTCTTCCACAAGAGTTAATGGCAGATTGAGAAACAATTTCGAAATTTCAATTTTTAGAATTTTTTCCAATATAATCAATTTTTTCCAGGAATAAAACAAGGGCTAACTGCCAAACAGAACTCAAAATGGGTTGCCCTTATTCTGTAGTTTGCAGAAACACCCCATATGTGGTCGTAAACTACTGTTTGGCCGAACGGGAGGACATAGAAGGAGGGGAACACCATATGGGTTTTGGAAGGCAGATTTTGCAGAACTGGTTTTGTTTATACCATGTCTCATTTGAAGCCCCCTGTTGCACCCCTAGAATAGAAATTTCAAAAAAGTGACTCCATCTAAGAAAGTACACCCCTCAAGGTATTCAAAACTGGGTTTACAAACTTTGTTAACCCTTTAGGTGTTCCACAAGAGTTAATGGCAGATGGAGAAACTATTTCGAAATTTCTATTTTTTGGAAGATTTTCCATTTTAACCCTTACTTTATTACTGGAAAAAATGGGTTGCCCTGATTCTGTAGTTTGCAGAAACACCCCATATGTGGTCGTAAACTACTATTTGGCTAAACGGCAGGACATAGAAGAAGGGGAACGTCATATGGTTTTTGGAAGGCAGATTTTGCTGGACTGGTTTATTTACACCATGTACCCTTTCAAGCCCCCTGATGCACCCCTAGAGTAGAAACTCCATAAAAGTGACCCCATCTAGGAAACTACGGGATATGGTAGTTGTTGTTTTGGGACTATTTTAGGGGTAAATATGATTTTTGGTTCCTCTATATTACTCTTTTTTGAGGCAAGGTAACAAAAAATGTAAATTCTAAAATTGTTTCTACATTCGGTATTTAGTTTTGTGGAACACCTAAAGGGTTAACATAGTTTGTAAAGTAACTTTTAAATACCTTGAGGGGTGTAGTTTCTTAGATGGGGTCATTTTATTGGAGTTTCTAGTCTAGGCAACATCAGGGGGGCTTCTAATGGGACATGGTGTAAAAAAAAAAACAGTCCATCAAAATCTGCCTTCCAGAAACCGTATGGAGTTCCCTTCGTTCTATGCCCTGCCGTGCGGCTATATACGACCACATATGGGGTGTTTCTGCAAACTACAGAATCATGGCAATAAATATTTAGTTTTGTTTGGCTATTAACCCTTGCTTTATTACCGGAAAAAAGGATTCAAATGGAAATTTTGCCCAAAAATTTGTGTTTTGGCACCGTTTTTATTTTATATTTTTAACACCGTTCATCCGAGGTATTTGGTCAAAAGTTATTTTTATAGCGACGACTTTTACGCACGCGACGATGCCCAATATGTATGGCTCTCAGACTTTGGAGACACTAAGCAGGCATCCTAAAACTGCGGCCCTCCAGATGTTGTAAAACTACAATTCCCACCATGCCCTGCTGATGGCTGTAGGTTGTCTGGGCATGCTGGGAGTTATAGTTTTGGAGGGCCGCAGTTTGAGGATGCCTGCACTAAAACTAATATTTTTTGGGGGAAAAAAATTGTTTCCGTGTCTCCAAAGTCTGAGAACCATAGTTTTTTATGTTCTCTAGTGGACTGTTGGGGATTATAAAAATTTAGTACTCCATGGAAGTGTGATACTCCCTGAAGCAATCGATAATGCAGAGGCCCGGATGATCGGGGCACGTGTCGCACTGAGTGGTGGTGTCCTTCCGTATCCCCCTCCTGCGACACACTCTGCACTTTTTTGGGGTTCGTCCCTTCTTTCCAGTATGGGGGACCACACCTGGAAAGTGTTGGCCAGGGACGATCCGGGCGCCTCCAGTTCCTGAGGTACTCCGGCCTGCTCTTTCCCGGTCTGAAAAGATCAGGGCCTTGAGGACTGCCTCATAGAATTGGAGGAATGTCCCTGTGCTGCCAGCGCTTCGGGATAGTACAAAAGAGTTGTACATGGCAACCTGTACCAAGTAGACCGCAACTTTTTTGTACCATGCCCGGGTTTTGCGCATGGCGTTATATGGATTGAGGACTTGATCAGAGAGATCAACTCCTCCCATATACCGATTGTAGTCGACAATACAATCGGGTTTGAGGACCGTTGCCGCAGTACCTCGCACAGAGACAGGGGTGGTGCTGTTACCGTGGATTCTGGACAGCATAAGAACATCCCTCTTGTCCTTATACCTGACCAGCAACAGGTTTCCACTGGTAAGGGCACGGGTCTCACCCCTGGGGATAGGTACCTGGAGTGGGTAGGCAGGCAGGCCATGTTGATTTTTCCACACGGTCCCACAAGCGAACGTGGATCTGGCGGCAAGGGAGCCTGAACAAGGGGCTACTGGTATAAAAGTTATCCACATACAAGTGGTAACCGTTATCCAGCAGTGGGTACATAAGGTCCCACACGAATTTCCCGCTAACACCCAGAGTGGGGGGACATTCTGGGGGTTGAATACGGGAATCTCGCCCCTCATACACACTAAATTTGTAAGTGTACCCTGACGTACTCTCACAAATTTTGTATAGCTTCACGCCATACCTCGCCCGCTTTGGGGGAATATATTGGCGGAAAGTGAGTCTCCCCTTGAACGCAACAAGATACTCATCAACCGCGAGATAGGCCTCAATGAATCTGGCCCCAAAGTGATTGATGACCAGCCGTATCTTATACAGACGGTCATAGGCAGGGGGGACATGCTGCATTATCGGAATAATGCAGACATTTCCGGATGGCCTCAAACCGGGGACGTGTCATGACCATACTGTACAGTGGGGTCTGGTATAGGACGTCCCCACTCCAGTATTCCCTGACACTGGGTTTTTGGACTAGACCCATATGCAGCACGAGGCCCCAAAATGTCCTCATCTCGGCTGCACTGACCGGCGTCCAGCCACCGGGTCTAGCCAAAAATTAGCCTGGGTTTTGAGCGACAAACTGTTTTGCTTACGGATTCGTCTGCTCCACCATCAGATTCACCAGTGGGTTACTGAAAAAAAAAACTAAAAAAGTAAATTTCAGTAAACCCCACTGTGGGAATCTGGATTCCAGGATTGCCAGCAAAATCCGGAATCTCAGGCTCAAAGTCCACTGGGGGACACCAACTAAGTTCATCGGCAGGGGGCTCCGGTGGGCTTATTTGGTATGCCGGGAAACCAGTACGAACCCCAGGGCGGCTCGTACTAGGGTGGGCCACAGGATCCCTAGCATCGTGGGGGCAAGTGGGAGGGGGGTCCGGGGTCTGAGAGATGGAACACAGAAAGTTTTAGATAAAAGTTATTTATTTTTATTGTTTTCCTAACTAACTTTTCCCTTCTTTCCCTGCCTAACGGTGCCTCTCCCTCACTGACCCTAACCTACCTGGATGGCGATGGGTGCAGGAGGGTGATGGATGCCGATTTAGGGGGACGCAGGAGCTGGTGCTGGACGGTGCTGCACGGTGAGGGTGCTGGACAGGAAGAGGAGGGGAGAGAGGAGCGCAGGAAGTTTGAATCTCGCGCCTCTCTCCCCTGCACCAATCAGCACCCTGGACAGCGGCGTTCAGCACCAGGGCCAGCACCGCCTCTCCAAATCTTCGTACTGCAATTGGTGGTGTATAATCACGCCACCGATCGCAGTCTTTTTCCGGTTCATCGGGTCACAGGAGACCCGAATGGACCGGAAACGCCGAAAACCGCAGGTCTGAATTGACCTTCGGTTTTCTGCGATCGCCGATATGGGGGGGTCAAATGACCCCCCCTGCATTGTTACAGGATGCCGGCTGAATGATTTCAGCCGGTATCCCGTTTCTGATTAACCCCCACGGCGCCGGAATCCCGATTTAAAGTTAGGACGTACCGGTACGCCCTGAGTCCTTAAGGACTCGGGAAATAGGGCGTACCGGTACGCCCTGCGTCCTTAAGGGGTTAAAAAATGTTACACATTTCTACTAAGAAAAGTATCAGAAAACATTGCCAGATCTAAACTGTTGTTATTAACACTACTATGTTCTTAACCTTTTTTGTTCACATTCACTGGTCCAAACACCATTTTTTTTAAGTATTTATGCTAGAAAACCAACATGCATACTTATGAAATATGCCACAACCTGCACATGTGCCAAAGCCAATATTTTCCAAATGCTATAGGAAAGTCGAAAACAAAAAAAAAATGCTATACCCAAGCACTTAAAAAATAAATAAAAATCACCAATTCCACAAGAACACCACAAAAACTTAAATAAAATGCTGCATATGTAGCCATTTCTATACACTTTAAATTAACATAGGACCACAGTGTTTTATTTTTTTAAACCAAAAGAGGCCTTTAAAATACAGTGCTATATGTAAACCGGACTATACAAGACTGACGATGTCTCTACATCACAAATTTATTTTAGAGCCCCTATCATAAATCCTGTTGAGAACAGAGTGTAGTCCCAAAATAAATGTGTCAGGACTTTAGGGTCTGAGGGAGCATAAGCAGATCTAGCAGCACAGGTAATGCCAGTTTCATAGCTGGCTAAGTAGGTGGAGCAATCTAATTATCGTCATATTTGTTGGTGTGCTAATGAAAATTAGGTGCATAGGTATGCAAATATAGTCTGTAAAAGTTGGGACCATTTACAAAGGAGGTAACAGTTGTACACAGGTGCTCTTCTGACTATATAAATGATTACGGTACTTTTAAATCCAGTGACTCTCGAGTGATGTCTTCTTTGATTGTAGACATTCTCTTTCCTTTTCTTCTCCATCTAGCCAAGTCTACTATTGCTACTTCTCCTGATGGCACTGTTTAATGCCGAGTTATTTTTGGTTCTTGTATCTGCAACCGTTTCCACCTTCTAGACCAACACAAATAAATTCAAATCCCAGAACAGACAACCTGAGCCTCTATATAATCTATAGTCCTGTTCAATCCTTGGTTGCATAAAATAAATATATTGCAGTTGCTATCTTAACAAGACTGCTTGAAAATAGCAAAAGCTCTCACTAGTCTGCAGGAGGCGGGGAAGTAAAGCGATGTGAGCCTCGAACCCACCCTGCTCCCTGGTCTCCTCCAGGCTGCTCTCCACTGTCCTGACTGCCTACAGCATCAGGACGTAGTGCATGCACTATGACCTGATTCTGCAGACAGTCAAGTAACTGTGCAGTGCGGGCCCATAGAAGACAAGGAAGCGCAACTGGAGGAGAGAACGCCGGACCAGGAGAGTGGCAGAGTGGCAGTGGCAAGTCTGATCTTAGGTCTGAAACTTGAGGAGTCTGACATGGTGGTCTAATGGCGGCCTGATTTGAGTTCTGACATGAAGGTCTAAAGGGGTGTGATATGGGAGGTGGGTCTAACATGGAGTCCTGATCTGATATAGGGGTCTCACATGAAGGTCCTAAGGGGGTCTGATCTGAAGTCTGATATGGGTGGCCCATCTCATACAGAGTGCTGATCTAAGGTCTAACATCGAGGTCTAAAGGAGGTCGTATATGGGTGGTGGGTCTGACATGGAGTTCTGATCTGAGGTCTGATATAGGAGTCTCACATGGAGGTCTAAAGGGGTCTGATCTGAGGTCTGATATAGGGGGTCTGACATGCAGGTCTAATGGGGGTCTGATCTGAGTTCTGATATGGGGGTCTGACATGGAAGTCTAAAAGGGGTTCTGATCTGAGGACTGATATGGGGTCTAACATGAGGGTCTGATGGGGGCTCTCATGTGGGGTCTGATCTGAGGATCTGTTATGGGGGGTCTAAGGATATGATATGTACTGACGCACATTATAAGGGGGTAGTTTTTGTACTGGTGCAAATTATAGGGGTATTTTTTCTGTTGGCTCACCTTAAAGGGGGGCTTTTTTTGTACTGGGGCACATGCTCTGTCTATTGCAAAATGCCACAAGGTAGTCCACTGAGATTTTATTGCCCAAGGGCCCACATGAACCTGGAATCAGCCCTGCCTCCCACTAAGCACTGTCTCCTTTCTTGGCATTTTAAAATAGCAGGGAGAAACACAAAAAGTCACAAATTAAGTTTCAAAAATGGCATGCGCCAGAATCTGCAACATTTAAGCAACATTTTATGGCATAAAAGGCTTAATAAATCTCCCCCAAAATACAAATTTTGCAGCTATGTTGTGACCCCAGTAAGGTCAATTCCACAAAGAGCGCTGGTCTGTTGAGATACTTTATATTTAAAGTATACCTATCATTATAACTTTTTTATTTTTTACCATCAATCAGGACTACATATGCGAATGTCAAAACTTGTAATATGTTTTAATAGGGGAAAGGGATAGGCATATTTCTCTCACTCCAGTAGCCTCTATATTTCACACATTTTTAATTCTCTGTAAATGTTTAGAAACATCTTCACTCAAAAAAATATATCTTGAGTAAAAAAGAGAATACTAGTTGGGGAGGAAGGGGAATCTTTACCACTATCCTTCCCTCACTGTGTGAGATTGATGGTGTGATAGAGGATGGCTTAGAAGGATATCATGTTACAGTCTATTATACAGTCTCAGCCTGTGCATGAGAGGAGAGAGGAGGCTAAGCAATGGGATGGGCAACTGATTCACCACAGCAAACTGCACACTTCTCACATCACACCAAGAAAAGAGGAGAAAAAATAGATTAAGGCCTCATGCACATGACCATATTTTTCATCCATGTGCTGTCCGCTTTTTCTGCAAATAGCCCACTCACTATTCATTTCTATAGGGCCATTCACATTTGTGTATTTTTTGTGGATCTGTGTGGCTATTAGAGATGGCTTTGTGGTTCGCCCGGCGGTCGTTTCGTGGCGAACTTTGCTCATTCGCTGTTCGCCGAACATATGGTGATATTCACTCCCGCCATATTCTTTTACATTGTGAAGAACTTTGACCCATGACACATCCATCAGGTGGTACAGGACAGCCAATTGAGACATTTCAGCACATAGGCATAGCCCCTACCTTAGAAATTGACCCGATTTGGCCGCCATTTTACACTCAGTCTTTTGCCAGTGTAGGGAAAGGTTGCTGTGTGGAGCAGGGACAGACTGTTAGGGACATCTGAGGCTAGCTAATAGGGCCACAAAAGTCCTTTTAAGGACTGGGATAGGTGTGATACCGATAGGTGTGACTTACTGAGGGGTGTAATATACCTATAATATACTTTCTAACATAGAAAGTATATTATAGTGCATTTGTATTGTGCAGCAGTTATGTGCGGTTCTGCTGCGATACTGCAGCCACACAGAGTGCCAAATGCCATTCGAACTGATAATTTCTGGTGTGATATACCAGTCGCCCCCCAATAAAACTGATTGAAGCAGGGGTGTTATATACCAATAATATATTTTCTATATAGTGCATTTAGGTAGTGCAGCATTTGTCTGCGGTTTTGCTGTGTTACCTCAGCTACACAGAGTGACAAACGCTATTGGAAAACATAATTTCTACTAGTGTGATATAGCAATTTTTTTATTGAAGCAGGGGTGTTATTTACTCTAAAATAATTTGCATTCATTTCTTGTGAAAGAGCATAGGGCAGTATTTAAGTAATACACAAAACATTTGAACGCACTGCACAGTTGCATTCATTTCTGGTAAAAGAGTATAGGGGCTTATTTCATTAAAAAAAATATATATATACATACGCACTGCTGGTGAAAGTGTATAGTGGCCTATTTCAGTCCAACAAAAAAAATACATTTTTAGTTAGTTTCTGCGGTTATTTCTGGTGAAAGTGTATAGTGGCCTATTTGAGTCCAACAAGAAATATATATTCTCAGGTCACTTCTGCAGTTATTTCTGGTGAAAGCATATAGGGGCGTATTTCAGTACTACAAGAAAAAAATATTCTCACTGTTGCAGTTATATCTTTTTATAACACCGAATTTTATAATATATATGAAATTAATTTCATAATAAAATGCTTAATAAATGTAATAGTAATAACTAGAGTTAAGCGAACCCAAACTGGCACCCGGACCTGAACCCGAACATTTCTGTAAAAGTTTGGGTTTGGGTTCGGTGTTCAGCGACCTCTTGGCGCTTTTTGAAAGGCTGCAGGGCAGCCAATCAACAAGTGTTTAACTAATTTGCCCTAAGAGGCCATCACAGCCATGCCTACTAATGGCATGGCTGTGATTGGCTAGAGCAGCATGTGACCCAGCCTCTATATAAGCTGGAGTCACGTAGCGCCGCACGTCACTCTGCTCTTGTCAGTGTAGGGGAAGCTGCTGCTGCTGCTGCTGCTGTGAGGGACAGATTAGGGCAGAATACTGGTGTTGTACAATATGAAAACTACAGCGATAATTGAGGGTGCTATGCTACAATATTGTACCCAGCCCTGAGCCTAGTGATACTCCAAAATAATTTTTTATCCATCTGTTAGTGAGGTCGGTGTCGGCGGCCATTTTGTTAAATGCAGTCACCTTGAAACTGCCTGTGTGCCAGGGACATTAGTCTACTTCTGTTCTGGTAGCTCATTGGAGGTGAAATTCCCTTTTTTGGCAGGTCAAGTACCCCTACAGCCGGCAGTGCATACCTGGCATTGAAAATTATTCAATTACATTGGGCTACTTTCACACTTGCGCTTGATCGGATCCATTCTGAACGGATCCGATCATATTAATGCAGACGGAGGCTCCGTTCAGTACGGATCCGTCTGCATTAATAACTTAGAAAAATTTCTAAGTGTGAAAGTAGCCTGAGCGGATCCGTTCAGACTTTCAATGTAAAGTCAATGGGGGACGGATCCGCTTGAAGATTGAGCCATATGGTGTCATCTTCAAGCGGATCCGTTCCCATTGACTTACATTGTAAGTCTGGACGGATCCGCACGCCTCCGCACGGCCAGGCGGACAGCTGAACGCTGGAAGCAGCGTTCAGCTGTCCGCCTGGCCGTGCGGAGGCGAGCGGAGCTGAGGCTGAACGCCGCCAGACTGATGCAGTCTGAGCGGATCCGCATCCATTCAGACTGCATCAGGGCTGGACGGAAGCGTTCTGCTCCGCTCGTGAGCCCCTTCAAACGGAGCTCACGAGCGGACAGCAGAACGCTAGTGTGAAAGTAGCCTTAGTCTGTCAGACTGTCACACATTTTTGTGACCTAAAGCGAGTTTTTTTTATCTGTCTGCCACAGGCACTGCATATCTGACAGTCCAATAAAACCGTTAAATAGTGCTGTTACCTTGCTGCTGTAAAAAAGCACTTTTGCGTACAGTGCAGTATTACCTATTATATAATTAAGCAGTGAAATACTGCATTTCTAGAGTTGTTTGCCAAAAAACTGTTCTAGTGCCACAGTGCCCATTTGCGTACAGCGCAGTATTACCTATTTCATAATTAAGCAGTGAAAAACTGCATTTCTATAGTTGGTTGCCAAAAAAAGTGTTTTAGTGCCACAGTGCACTTTTGCGTACACCTCAGTATTAATACCTATTTGATAATTAAGCAGTGAAAAACTGCATTTCTAGAGTTGTTTGCAATAAAAGTGTTTTAGAGCCACAGTGCACATTTGCGTACAACGCAGTATTACCTATATCATAATTAAGTAGTGAAATACTGCATTTCTATAGTTGGTTGCCCAAAAAAGTGTTTTAGTGCCCGAGAGCACTTTTGCGTACAACGCAGTATTGCCTATTTGATAATTAAGCAGTGAAAAAATGCATTTCTACAGTTGTTTGCAATAAACACTGGTTTTGTGGTAGATTGCACATTTGTGGTGTACGCTGCGTTTTCTAATCTGTCAAATTAAACCGTTATCTTCTGCAGTTAAATTGTTGGTTTGAAAATTCTAACTTTTGGTGACAGTGAAGTAATTGTATTCAATTGCTCTGTTACACTGTTGTGTGACCTAAATACATTTATTCTGTTTATGACACAGGCACTGCCTTACTGTTAGTGAACTTAATTGTTGACTTTTGGCAGTTTAATTGACACCTGGTGGGTGAACGCAAATAAGGAACGTGGACATTGTCATGGTGGTGTTGGTGGAGCTCCTGTTGCAGGGAGAAAACGTGGCCGTTCTACGCCAGCTACACGACCAAGTGAAACACCTTCCTCAGGTGCGAGTAGGCGCCAGAACCTGCAGCATTTATTTGGTAGGCCCCAATGCCGCTCTACGGAGGGTAAAGCCAGAACAAGTACAGGCGCTAGTAGATTGGGTGGCTGACAGTGGATCAAGTTCCTTCACGTTATCTCCCACCCAGTCCTCTGCAGAAAGCTTAGAGTTGGCACTTGCAGCCCATGCCCATTAGTCTTTCACCTCACCCTCTTGTAAATCAGCCAAGTAATCTGAGCCCAAATTGCACATTCCTTGTCTGGAGCATGTGCTGAATTTGGTGGTGCAGAAATTCATTAACAACTACCCCGACATGTCAGAGCTGCTGCATACAGTGCAGGCCGTCTGTTCGCGCTTTCAGAGTTCTCATCCTGCTACAGTTCACCTGTCTGCGCTGCAGCGTAACTTCAGCCTTCCCACTTACTGCCTCATATGCGACGTGCCCACCAGGTGGAACTCCACCTGGCATATGCTAGAGAGACTGTGCGAGCAGCAGCAGACGATAGTGGAGTTTCAGCTTCAGCACGCACGGGTCAGTCGCTCTGTGGAACAGCACCACTTCACCACCAATGAGTGGGCCTCCATGCAACACCTATGTGCCATGTTGCGCTGTTTAGAGTACTCCACCAACATGGCCAGTGGTGATGACGACGTTATCAGCGTTACAATACCACTTCTATGTCTCCTTGAGAAAACACTTGGGGCGATGATGGAAGAGGATGTGGCATAGGAGGAGGTGGAGGAGGAAGAGGGGTCATTTCAAAAGGTTTCAGGCCAGTCATTTTGAAGTGGCTCAGAGGGTGGGTTCCTGCACCAGCAGAGGCCAGGTACACATTTGGCCAGTCAGGGCACAGTTCTGGAGGACGAGGAGGAGGTGGAGAAGGAACCATGTTCACAGCAGAGTGGCACCCAACGCAGCTCGTGGCCATCACTGGAGCATGGCTGGGGGGATACGGAGGACACAGACGATACGCCTCCCACAGAGGACAGCTTGTCCTTACCTCTGGGAAGCCTGGCACACATGAGCGACTACATGCTGCAGTGCCTGCGCAACGACCGCTACTTGGTGGCCACCCTGCTGGATCCCTGTTACATAAACAATGTGCCATCCTTAATTCACTCAGTGGAGCGTGATGGGAAGATGCGCAACTACAGGCGTACCCTGGTAGACGCGCTCCTAAGAGCATTCCCAACTGATACCGGGGGACAAGTGGAAGCACAAGACAAAGGCAGAGGAGGAGGAAGAGGTCGCCAATGCAGCTGGGTCACCGCCAGCACCTCAGAAGGCAGGGTTAGCATGGCCGACATGTGGAAAAGCTTTGTCATCTCGCCACAACCGGCACCACCAGATAATATGGAACATGCAGCATTGAAGGCAGCATTTGAACAACATGGTGGAACAGTACCTGACTCATGGTTCTGCCCCATTCAATTTCTGGGTCTCCAAATTGTCCACATGGCCTGAGCTTGCCCTTTATGCCTTGGAGGTGCTGGCCTGCCCTGTAGCCAGTGTATTGTCTGAACGTGTATTTAGCACTGCAGGAGGAGTTATTACAGACAGATGCAGCCGCCTGTCCACAGCCAAAATGGACAAGCTCACGTTCATTAAAATGAACCAGTCTTGGATCCCACAAGACTTGTCTGTACCATGTGCAGAATAGACATTTATACCGCCATCAAACATACATTCTTGTACTCAAGTCAAGTGCAATGATTCTTTGTTTCCTTTTTTTTTATTTGTCCCAATATCTTGGGGGCTACCTACCCCAATACATTTTTTATTTTATTTTTTAAAACATTGTTGGCTACCTCCTCCATCGCTGCCTCCACCTACAACACCACGTTCACCACCTCCTCAACCTCCGACTCCATATCCACCTGAGTTGTAGGTTAATAATTTGCCATTTTTAGTTATTTTATTTTAAGTTATTTCCCTATCCACATTTGTTTACAGAGCAGTTGCCAAGCTCTTAAGCACATTTTACTGCCTTTTACATCTCTCTAGCCTTTTCAGTGTCCTAAATTTAAAAATGTCTTCTTTTTCAATTGTTAGGTGACATGTTACTATTTTTGCTGGGTATAAAAGCCTGCTCTGCATAGGTGACAGGGACCTAAATTTCAAAAATTCTTATTTTCAATTGTCGGGTGACATTTTACCATTTTTGGCGTATACAAACACCTGCTGTGCCTGGGTGACAGGGGCCTAAATCGCTCAAAATCCTCTGTTCTATTGCTGGGTGACATGAAGCTAGTTTTGCTGTGAATAAACCCCTGCTGTGCCTGGGTGACAGGGGCCTAAATCTCTCAAAATTCTCTGTTCCATTGCTGGGTGACAAGAACCCACTTTTGCCGTGAATGAACCCCTGCTGTGCCTGGGTGACAGGGGCCTAAATCTCTCAAAATCCTCTGTTCTATTGCTGGGTGACATGAAGCTAGTTTTGCTGTGAATAAACCCCTGCTGTGCATGGGTGACAGGGGCCCAAATCTCTCAAAATCCTCTGTTCTATTGCTGGGTGACAAAAAAAAACCTTTTGCAGTGAATGAACCCCTGCTGTGCCTGGGTGACAGGGGCCTAAATCTCTGAAAATCCTGTGTTCTGTTGCTGGGTGACATGAAGCTAGTTTTGCCGTGAATAAACCCCTCCTGTGCCTGGGTGACAGGGGCCTAAATCTATAAAAATAACCTGCTCAATTGCTGGGTGACATGAACCTCCTTTTGCTGTGAATGCCCCATTCAATTTCTGGGTCTCCAAATTGTCCACATGGCCTGAGCTTGCCCTTTATGCCTTGGAGGTGCTGGCCTGCCCTGTAGCCAGTGTATTGTCTGAACGTGTATTTAGCACTGCAGGAGGAGTTATTACAGACAGATGCAGCCGCCTGTCCACAGCCAAAATGGACAAGCTCACGTTCATTAAAATGAACCAGTCTTGGATCCCACAAGACTTGTCTGTACCATGTGCAGAATAGACATTTATACCGCCATCAAACATACATTCTTGTACTCAAGTCAAGTGCAATGATTCTTTGTTTCCTTTTTTTTTTATTTGTCCCAATATCTTGGGGGCTACCTACCCCAATACATTTTTTATTTTATTTTTTAAAACATTGTTAGCTACCTCCTCCATCGCTGCCTCCACCTACAACACCACGTTCACCACCTCCTCAACCTCCGACTCCATATCCACCTGAGTTGCAGGTTAATAATTTGCAATTTTTAGTTATTTTATTTTAAGTTATTTCCCTATCCACATTTGTTTACAGAGCAGTTGCTAAGCTCTTAAGCACATGTTACTGCCTTTTACATCCCTCTAGCCTTTTCAGGGACTATTTTAGTGTCCTAAATTTAAAAATGTCTTCTTTTTCAATTGTTAGGTGACATGTTACCATTTTTGCTGGGTATAAAAGCCTGCTCTGCATAGGTGACAGGGACCTAAATTTCAAAAATTCTTATTTTCAATTGTCGGGTGACATTTTACCATTTTTGGCATATACAAACACCTGCTGTGTCTGGGTGACAGGGGCCTAAATCTCTCAAAATTCTCTGTTCCATTGCTGGGTGACAAGAACCCACTTTTGCCGTGAATGAACCCCTGCTGTGCTTGGGTGACAGAGGCCTAAATCTCTCAAAATCCTCTGTTCTATTGCTGGGTGACATAAAGCGAGTTTTGCCGTGAATAAACCCCTGCTGTGCATGGGTGACAGGGGCCAAAATCTCTCAAAATCCTCTGTTCTATTGCTGGGTGACAAGAACCCCCTTTGGCAGTGAATAAACCCCTACTGTGCCTGGGTGACAGGGGCCTAAATCTCTCAAAATAACCTGTTCCATTGCTGGGTGACATGAACCTCCTTTTGCTGTGAATGAACCCCTGCCGTGCCTGGGTGACAGGGGCTAAATCTCTCAAAATCCTCTGTTCTATTGCTGGGTGACATGAAGCTAGTTTTGCCGTGAATGAACCCCTGCTGTGCCTGGATGACAGGGGCCTAAATCTCTCAAAATCCTCTGTTCTATTGCTGGGTGACATGAACCCCCTTTTGCCGTGAATAAACCTCTGCTGTGCCTGGATGACAGGGGCCTAAATCTCTCAAAATACTCTGTTCTATTGCTGGGTGACATGAACCCCCTTTTGCCATGAATGAACGCCTGATCTGCATTGCTGACAGGGAACAAAATTTAGTGAAAACATCTGTTACTGATCGGAAGATGCGCGACTACTAGCGCAAGCTGGTAGACGCGCTCCTGGTGGCATTCCCACCTGACAGCGGTGGAACAGTGGAAGCACAAGGCAAAGGCAGAGGAGGAGAAAGAGGTCGCCAACGCAGCTGGGGCACCGCTAGCACCTGAGAAGACAGGGTTAGCATGGCCCAAATGTGGAAAAGCTTTGTCATCCTTGGAGGTGCTGACCTTCCCTGCAGCCAGTGTATAGTGTGAACGTGTGTTTAGCACTGCTGAGTGCATTATCACAGGCTGCAGCCAATGTGGACAAGCTTACGTTTATTAAAATGAACCATGCATGGATCCCATAGGACCTATCCGTACCTTGTGCAGAATAGACATTTATACCAGCCTCAACCATCCATTCTTGTACTCAAGTGCACTTATTCTTTGTTTTATTTTGTTACATGTCCCAATATTTTGGGGGATACCCCAATTTAATAATAAAAAATAACACAAATCAGTGCTGGCTACCTATTCCTCCTTCACCGCCACTTCGACCTACACCGCCACGTCAACCTACACCGCCACATCCACCCATCCACCGCCTCCTCAGCCTCCTACTCCTAGATGCAGATTGTTATTTTAAATTTTTCTGTATTTTATGTTATTTTAAGTCATTTTCCTATCCACATTTGTTTGCAGAGCAGTTGCCATGCCCTTAAGCATATGTTGCTGCCTTTTGCAGCCCTCTAGCCCAGGACTATTTTAGAGCCATTTTAGTACCCAAAAGTTCCAGTCCCCATTGAAGAGAAGGAAAAAGATCTGAAATTGATCATTCCCCTTCACCTTTTTTGGCATTAAAAAGTTGTAAAACCCTGGTTCTGCGACCTTTTAAATGCCATTTCAACTTTTTAAGTCGCAAGTGGCAGTTTTATGTCGCCTGTGGTTTTCCGAAAGTAGGAGTTATGAGGCAGAGTGTGAGCATGGTTGTCAGCCCCAGCATACTCATCATTGTTTTTGCCTGAAACTAGCATAAATAATGACTAAAATCTATGCTTCAAGCTGTCTTAGATTTCAGACTGGTACACGGACTGCCAGAGTAAGCAAGACAACTTAAAACAAGGCCTGCGCCAGTGGCGTAACTAGAAATGACTTGGCCGCACCGCAAATTTTTGATTGGGTTCCCCTGCCAGCAATTTCTTCACAACCCCTTGCGCTCGTGCAACCCCCAATCCTGTGGCAAGTCAAAATCGCTCTCTCAGACCAGGCATGGCAACAGCTCTATTCATTGTCTCTATATATATTGTCATTATAATACTGGTGAGGGGCCCCTGACAATAAATTATTTTAGTCCTCCTGGTGAGTGGGCTTTTGATTTTGAGCCCCAAAGCAGCCGTTTCCCCTGCTTCCCCTATAGCTACACCCCTGGCCTGGTATAAATTATATGCCTCCTGAATGTACAAAGTTTGCCTACAAATATAGTTAGAAGTGAGACCCAACCCCATTTGAAAGCTATTATCAACACAACCGCCCCAGAATACTGTTTTATAATACACTGGTCTCCCCAGCTCTGGAAAGTAGACCTTTATATCTTCTTTCCTGGGAGAAAGAGCTGAATACAACCTTCTCTGAATCAGAGGTGATATCTTTACTTGCTTTCTGGCAGGGGTTCTCTAAATGTGTTTTATTACAGGAAAATGCCTAAAAACTCAGCTCCCACTGGTGTAGAACCCCTGAACCCTTGCACCACTTCAACTTGATGGATTCAACTCTCTACTGATGCTGCAGCGCTCAGATGGGTTCCATATCGCATACATTATGGTATTGTACAGTTTTAACTCATTTCTGGCAGAGGTTAGAGTCTTCTGTGTGACAGATGGGCATTCTTGCATCTACACTGTCACCGGAGGAAGTACTACAATCTAAACCCATTCTAAATTATCATCCTTCCAAGAACAACTTACTAACCCTCCTATTGCAGCATCCGGCTTTATGGGAGTGACCAGAGTATGGGAGTGGTATATTGACCCTGAGGGTGGTGGTAGTAGTCACAGTTTATAGTGGCAATTCTCATTCTGGCTCTACCTGGGGCAATACAGTGACTGGTGGGTGCACTCTTTCTTCCCACACGGCACAACCTGGTATTGGGGCTCCTGTCTGGTGGTAGTTGGGGTGCAGGATGTTGGGTATTTTGGCAGGAAGGTGGGTGGATGACGTGGCCAGAGGATGGTGAAGTAGTCAGTTATAGGCCAGTTGATATCAATAAATAAGTCTCTTTTTACTAAAGTGCAAAATAGGAGTAGTAGAAAATCCAACAGTAGCAAGGCACAGTTCCAAGTAGATCATGGTGTAAATCCTCCCGAATAACAATTTATGGACAGCAGCAATGTTGGAAGCTGTACTACTCATTACCTCTCTTTCTCTCTCTCATTCTCTAAAGTCTCTCTCTCGCTCTTTATTTTTCTGTACAACCTTAGGTATTCAATGACGTTCTTGTTACATTCCTCCGCAAATTCTGATCTGAGGGGTGCAGATTGTGCAGCCAGCCAGTAGCGCAGGAGCAACACGTGAGGTGCACGGTGGACCGATGAGGGGCCAAAATATAACACACAGTTCATCAGTTTACTCACGGTTAGCAGAAAGCCTCCCTGGGCTGGCAGCACAGTGTTGAGGTGCACAGCACGGAATCCTCCGGGGCACGCTCTGTGGTAGGGAAGCATCAGCCAAGAAGGTGGTTGAAGTGCCCTTGATGTTAGGGTGCTTAGGGTGCTTGTTGCAGCTGAGTCCCTTGATGGGTTTTGTCATGACGCCAGTACCGTTAATAGTGGTACAACCAGTAGTGGTAATAATGAGGTAGACAGTGGTAAGATGCAACTCACAACTTTTACTGTTAATGACTTTGGTTGCAGCAGTACAAAAATGCAGTCTCTTGATGTTATAGAGTTGATTCTGCAAATCCACTGTTTCTAGGCTTTTTAGGTTTGATTTGGAGCTTAGCCGGATATTTTCTATATCAATGCAATTTTGGGTGAGGTTGCCGGAGGCTATGGTATCCTTCACCTGAATATCCCAAAGGTCCTTGAAGCCTGATTTGTGGCTTTTATCCTTTGGATAGATAAGTCCTTTTCTCTTGTCCCTTTCTGGACTAAACTTTCATTAGAGCAGCAGTGCTAGATCTGCACTCTCTCACTCTCAGCAGACTGAATCATAAGTCAACAACCGCTGACCTGTCCCTATCCCTCTCTCACTAGGCCTGAACTAGGTATATGAGACCTAAGTTATATCCCCATCTAGTGGTAGGATGTATAAATTACACCTAATCTGCCTAGTAACAGGGATTTTGCAGATACATTAATTCAAAGTACCACAACACAACATAATGCAGTTGTCAAGGTAAAAAGTGCTTTTAAGCAGTGCCCACATACACGTAGTGGGACACTGCATACCCCCATGATAAAATGTAAGTTGACCTCGACACATTCTTGACTCGATGTTGTATCTTCCTGTAAGATATAAAAATGGAAAAAGTATGCATGCATGGGAAAATAATGCCATAACTCACATTCTTGTACTTCTTGTACCTATAAATAAAATGGGTTAGGCAAGCATATCTCAGGCAACAACGAAATGTGTAAAATGGGGTAACATTTTTTTTTTTCTGAAGACCGTTGATGTACCAGAAACCAAAATTGTCCACAATGATGAAGAAAAAACTAAAATAAACATCTCAGGAGGCTCACAGGGTATGAGTCCATTCCCTAAGCTCAGGAAAATATAAAAATAGTATATCACAGAGGCTCAGGTACGTGAAAGTCTATCTCCGGGTGCAGACTTGAATGTTGCAAACAAGCAAATAGTCCCTTAAAAAGTCCTTTAAGGGAAATGGAACAAGATAACCTGTAGATTAGTCCTTTTTCTGAATTTGTAAAACTCCAAACAAATTAAGGGTGTCCTCAATGTTCAATTAACATAGCCGTAAATTAACTTCTCGGCTGCTGGAGCAGGAAATCTCCGTAACGGACTGGTGGTTGTCCTCTTGTAATCTGGCACTAAGATGTTGAGCCATAGAGTTAAGAACCATTGCAAGGGATCAGAGGCTAATAATGTTTTTCCAAAGGACTGTATTGGTCCCTCTGGCTTAGCTGGTTTTTCCAGTTCTGGCTCAATGGGTTGAATTTCTTCTGTAACAGCTTCTTCTTGCGAAGTTTCTACTGGAGTGTCTTCTTTAAGACATAATTTTAGGCGATTTCTACCCGGGATTTGTCCTCTTGGGAAATCTCATACGTATCAGTTTCTGGATTGAGAATAGCAGTAATGGTGTAAAGTTCTCTCTCTCATTTGCTATCTAGTTTGCTGGTACGATAATTATTTTGTAACCACACGATCACCAACTTTGAGAGGTTCTGTCTTGGCAGATTGGTTATAGTCCTTCTGTTGTTTTCTATGGGCATATCCTATGCGTTGTTGAACAATCTCTTGTGCATCAATCAAACGCCTTTGGTGTTCAATCACTCAATCAGTTTTTGGTAGAGGGTTGATTGCATCAGGCACTTGTACGCCCAAAGTGTGATCAGCAGGTAATGTACCCTGTCAGCCAAACATAAGGTAGTAGGGTGTATACCCAGTAGAACAGTGAATAGTGTTGTTGTAGGTATACATCAGCTGAGGCAATAAAGCAGGCCAATCATTTATTGTAGCAGGTGGGACTGCTCTTAACATTTCAATTAGGGTTTGGTTCATCTTTTCACAAAGTCCATTCCCTTGGGGATGATATGCTGTGGTCCTGATTTTCTGACAGTTGTGAAAGGCACACAGTTTTTTAAAGAGTTGTGATTCAAAGGCATATCCCTGATCTGTGAGGATTCTCTCTGGGCATCCATATGGCAACAAGTAATGTTTCCAGAAAGCATCTGCAATTTTGTGTAATGATCAATGATGGTCATAGCATATGTGTAAACTGAGCGACTTGGCTCCAACTTCACATGGTCAATTGCTACTATTTCTAGCGGTGTTCTGCTCACAATGGAATGTAAGGGGGCCTTATTGTCATGTTTCTCATTTCTTCCAACAGTACAGGTGGAACATTCTCGACACCATTTTTCAATGTCTTCTCTCATCCCAATCCAATAGAATCTTCTATGGATGGTGGCTTCTGTTTTCTGCACGCCAAAGTGTCCTGATTGATCATGGTACATCTCCAGAATGATTCTTGCATCACGGCGTGGTATTAGGATTTGGTATAGACAATCCCATGTAATTTGGTCTGAAGTTCTTCTTAATAGTAGGCTCTTCTGTAGAAAGAGCTGTTTTCTGTGTCTCCATAGTTTTGATAACTCTAGATCAGCATTCTTCCTGCGGATTCTTTCGGGTGTTCTTCCACTGGTGAAGAAATCTTGCAGTTCTCCTAACACTCTGCTTTCATTTTGTAGCTTGATCCATCTTTCTTTGTCTACATGAGATTTTGGATCCACTTGTTGTTGAAGGTTGAAAACCTTTTTCCCTTTGACTGTGATGATGTCTTGGTGGGCAAAGTTTTTGTAGAAGGATGGCATCTCTACTTCTTCCCAAACATCTTCTTGTGAAGTATGGTCTTCTTTGGTCGGCAGACGAGATAATGCATCCACATTTTCGTTTGCCTTTCCTGTTCTGTACTTCACGGTAAAATTGTAGTTAGCAAGGCGTGAGGCCCATCTTTGCTCCAACGCTCCTAACTTGGCAGTGTTAAGTTGTGCTAGTGGGTTGTTATCTGTGAAGGCCACGAAGGGTGTTGCGGCAAGATAATCTTTCAATTTTTCTGTAACAGCCCACACAAGTGCAAGAAATTCCAATTTGAAGGAACTGTAGTTTTGGTGATTTCTTTCAGCACCTCTAAGAGATCTACTAGCGTAGAAAATGTCTCTTTCTTTGCCTTCTTGTACTTGTGACAAAACAGCTCCCAGACCTTTCTTACTTGCATCTGTGTAAAGATGAAATGGCTGTTGATAATCCGGATAACCTAAGATTGGTGGTTCTGTTAACTTCTTTTTCAGGAGCTGGAAGGGAATTTCTCTTTCAGTGTTCCATTCAACTGGTATTGGAGATTTCTGATATCTTTTAGGATGCCCTCTCAAAATTTCCAATATTGGCTCTGCAATTTGGGCAAAGTGAGGAATGAAACATCTGTAATATACTGCGAAACCGAGGAAACGTCTTACTTCCTTCACTGTAGTAGGAGTAGGCCAATTTCGGACTGCGGCTATTTTTTCTGGATCCAGTTTAACACCTTTAGAGCTGACAATATGCCCTAAGTATTTAACTTCTGGCTTCAGTAGATGACACTTTGATGGTTTGACTTTTAGTCCATGCTTAATGACAACTTGAAAACTTCGGCCAGATATTTCAAGTGATCTTCATAAGATTTGGAGTAGATGATGACATCATCCAAGTACAACAGGACAGTTTCAAAATTTTTGTGGCCCAGACAACACTCCATTAACCTCAGAAAAGTTCCAGGCGCATTGCAAAGTCCAAAGGGCATGCAGTTGAACTCTAAGCCCATAGGGGTGGTAAATGCAGTCTTCTCACGATCTTCTGGTGCCATTGGTACTTGTCAGTATCCACTGGTTAAATCAAGAGTAGAGACGTAGGATCCTAAAGCTGTCAAGGATTCCTCTATGCGTGGTAAAGGGTAAGCATCTTTGTGAGTAATTTGGTTGATTTTTCTGTAGTCCACACAGAATCTGATGTTGCCGTCTTTTTTACGGACAAGGACTAGTGGTGCAGCCCATGGACTATGGCTGTCTTTGATGATATTTGAGTCTTTTATCTCCTGGATCATTTGCTTGACCGATAGGCCGATACCTTTCTTTGATTGGTGGGTGTGAACCTGTAGGGATGGAGTGTTTTATGATATCCACTTCCCCATAGTCTGTAGAATGCTTACTGAAGGCACAGTGATACTCCTTCACGACTTGCAATACTCCTTCCAATTGGTATTCTGGTGTGGAAGCATCTCCCATATGAAGTCCTTTTCCACCAGGGGATGCTTAAATTCTGGTGCTGATGACATCTTGAAGGGTAACCTGGATCGGCTGTGCAATGGGTCGGTATTTTGTTAAAGTTACACTGTGATCACTCAAGTTGAGGAGACGAATAGGCACTTTATTTTCAGAGATGGTTACCAGGCTTCTTGCAGCTCTAACTAAAGAATAGTCCTCCAAGACAACTGGCTCCACCAAGGCTTGGTAGTCTTGACCTTGAATTCAGAATACAGCTCGGCACCACAAGAGGGTTTCGGTGTTGGGTTTGAGAATCACAGGTTGATAATCTCGGATGCGGACACAGCAGATTTCTCCTTTTTCATTGGCGAATTTCTGTTGAGCGCTCAGTACACAAATGGTTTGTTGGATCACTTTCTTAGAAGCAAAAGAAGCAGTAGGCACTGGTGTAAGGCTTCCAGCATTTCAACATAACAATTCCTGAGGACATTAATGCCTAGGACTATTGGAGGGTTATTGTTATTTTCTTTGACTTGTACTACAATAATGGCTTGTTGGGATAGGATAGTTCCTCCTACTTGGATGGTAGGTTCCCAGTAACCCAGTATTGGTACAGGTTTGCTGTTACTAGCTATGAGACTCAGCCAGCATTCTGGGGGCTGGGTAAGTTGATTTTGGTCCCAGTATTTTTCAAATGCAGTTTGTTGGATGGTAGTGACTTGGGATCATGTGTCAACTAGGGCAACAAAAGGAACTCCATTATTTGAAGTGTCACTTCTGGACGGGATCCTACATATCTTGGCATCCAATAGGGATCTTCTGGACCTATTGATCTACCTCCCGAGGGGTGGTCTTTGACCTCGGGGGTCGCCCGTTTAACTGCCAGCAGGTGGCTTCAGTATGGCCTGGCTTGTGACAGTATGTACAGATATGTCGCCTGGGGGTACTAGTGTGGTCAGGTGGGCGTCCGCCTGAATTTCTGGAATGTCTCTTTATAGTCAGGAGAAAAGAGCCTTCTGGACACAGGTTTATCATCCTCCAGCAATAAGGGTTTTTCCCATTGTTCCAATTTTTTGTGAACTTTCTCCAGACTTTTAGTCAGGAATTGGACTTGCTCAGTAAGGGCAGCAACTGCATCAGGAATTGGGGCTTGAGTTGCCTGACTGACGACAGGTAAACGTTTGACAGGGGTGACCGGCTGTGTTGCTGGCACTACAGCAGATCCAACTGGTTCTGTTGGTGAACTTTTTCCCAGTATACTGATAGCTAACTCTTTAAAGTCTAAGAAAGCAGCACTTGGATGCTGGGCGGCTAACATTCTTAGTTGGCTCTTTAAATTGTCTGTATTGACACCTTCAATAAATTGCTCTTTCAGGGTTTTGTCCTGATTCTCTGCCTCACTGGGGGTATACTTGTACAACAGCTCTAGGGACTTTCTGCAAAGATAATGCAAAGTCTCTGAGTGATTCACCCGTTTGCTGTTTCTTACTGAAGAACCTCATCTTGACCTCTGACACGGTCCTGGGTTCAAAGGTGGTGTAGAGACGTTCAAATATCTGCTCCAGTGTCCTTTTTCTGAGCTTGGCCAGGATTTCACTTCTCTGAGAGCAGCTCCTTCCAATTGCGCAAGGAGAATCTCCATCTGCTGTTGGGATACAGGGTACAATCTGAACACAGCAACCATTTTTTTTTAAAAGTCCTTTAAGGTGTGAACTTCTCCAGAATACCGTGGGAACCAGGGGGGCCCAAAATAATAAGGCATAGTTAAAGGCATTAAACCTGGTGCTGCAGCAATTGGTATTGCGCTGGGACCGGTTGTGGCTGCTGCAGGGGGTCCACGGAGGTCAGCCTGCACGTTATCTTCTTGCACAGACATGCTGAAATAGGTGAATTATAGTTAAGTAAGTCAATTGTGACTGTAGATACTTCTTATGTGGCGTAAATATGGGCGACCTCTATTTTGCAGAGTATGGCTATTTAAATGTTTGATATCGGCTGAATACAATACTCTTCTTAAGCTTCTGGTAGCACTCCTGGCTAGCGGTGCTCCCTTTAGCTTAGTGGGGCAAATCGGAGTACTTACAGACTGTGTGCTCTATTTTGGGGGACGGCAGACAATGCAATCCGATCCGGTAGCTCGCCTGTGTAACTCTCGCGATACTTTGGGATACACGCACGTCACACTCTCCTCCTGTGTGCGGCGTCTCCTTTTGATGTGGCTACAGGAAGAGGAGGCGGCACTGCGTTTGCATACAGGGCTGGCCTTTCGGAAACAACACAGTAAAGGTAGGATTGGCTGTGACCAGACAATTTTGCATAAAGGGGTGGCACAATATTTTCCCGCTCTTCAGGGGTTGTCGCTAACCTGTCCACATTGATGGCGCAGTATTTTTTTTTTAAACAAGAGCTCCAGTGGCCATGTTAAGTGCATATGAGCAGTCTATTCACTGACAGCAAGCAGTGTTGGTGACACACAAATGTTGGATTTTCTCACTTTTAACACTGTGATTGTTATGCTGGGGACTAGTATAGCACCTCCATATACTTTGCAAACAATTTAAACACTTCTGTAGCCCAAAACAGCACACAATAAAAGTCTCTCAATCCAATAAAGGGGCTTATTCACATGCGAAAGTCTCTCAACTATGGCGCATGGGTTAATATCCTGTTCATGATGCCAGGAAAATATATGCAGCCAGCCAGTAGCGCAGGGGCAACACGTGAGGTGCACAGTGGACCGATGAGGGGCCAAAATATAACACACGGTTCATCAGTTTACTCACGGTTAGCAGAAAGCCTCCCTGGGCTGGCAGCACAGTGATGAGGTGGACAGCACAAAATCCTCCAGGGCACGCTCTGTGGTAAGGAAGCATCAGCCAAGAAGGTGGCTGAGGTGCCCTTGATGTTAGGGTGCTTAGGGTGCTTGTTGCAGCTGAGTCCCTTGATGTTTTTTGTCATGACACCAGTACCGTTAATGGTGGTACAACCAGTAGTGGTAATAATGAGGTAGACAGTGGTAAGATGCAACTCACAATAATATTTAGCAAATAATTATGTTGCAATAATACAAAGTACCACAATACAACATAATGCAGTTGTCAAGGTAAAAAGTGCTTTTAAGCAGTGCCCACACACACGTAGTGGGACGCTGCAATTGAATATACGGTTGGCAAAACCATCTCAAAGTGTGGAGGGTGCATTAGCAATGTTCCCTCTCGCAGCAGCAAAGTCTCTCTCTGCCATAAATGTGCAGAGCCTTGAAGATTCTGGACCTTCTAAACTTCCAAACTTCCTTTTCTCTGGAGCACTTTAGTGGTAAAGCTTCTTCTTTGGCTGTAAATGTCTCAGAGATAAAGGTTCTCTGAACTTTGGCACAGCTGTGGGGAACTTGCATATGTAGGTCTTCGCTGAATAGGAGTGATGGTGAGAATACTAGACCAGCGCTCCATTCTAATGGGGGACACAGGTCCCCTATTCTCATGATCAGTTGTTGTTCTCCTATTGATCTAAGAGTTATCCCCTTGGATTCCCCCTTTCAATGGAGTCTATAAGTAGTTTTGACAGCTCTAGGTAGGGGCCAGAGAACACAGGAAAAACATAGCATGTGTGGAGCTTTTATTATCAGGATTCAGGAGTAGTGTAACTTTTATTCTGCTAGTTTCTGCTCCCGGAAGTACACTGATGGTGCTGCTTTACTGTGAAGTGCTCTCTGCTTCACAGTCTTATCTGTCTGATCTGAGTGACAGCCATAACATCCAACCAGACTACAAAGAAAAAAAGGGAGTTAGCCAGCACATCCCAGGATGTATTGTAATGCATTGTACAAAAAAGAGCACGGATTTAACAAGGTAAAAAAATCTCATTTTATTCAATATAAATCACATGATCATTATAGGTGAGACTCAAAAGGGACAGGACATGGAGACTGGGCCACAAAAGGGCTCTACAATGTGGAGAATCACAATGGGGGATAATGTGACCATATACAGCAGGTAACAGACAATTGACAGAAGCTGTGAATATTGGAGTAGTTGCGGGTGCAATTGCTGTTCCCTGGTATTGAACAACTACCTGGCTCTTATTCACAGCGTCCAACCAATGGATGCTGTAGGGTATAAATGGACAGTGCAATACTACTCATAAAGATGGCATATAACAATAACTGCAAGCCACTAGTCCCACCCTAATCCAGATACCATGTCACCTACCCATGTTACTGCTGAAAAATGGTGACACGGTTCCCCCACTGCTTCAACCTCGACTACGTGTTTCGCCACGTAGGCTTCGTCAGGAGGTACAGCTAAAGTAATGCATTGTAGAGGGGATCAGACCCCAAAAAGTTGATGTCCCACAGTGGGACAAAAAATATGAAAAAAAAAGCTTTTACATTTTTTTTTTCATAATAGAAAAATAAAAGTTTCAAGTTAAGAAAACACAGTTTCCCATAATATACATATAAACTTGTAAAAAATAGAAAAAAAATAGAAAACCATAATAACGCATAAAATCCATGCCAAAATAGTAATTTTTTGTCACTTACACTTACTTTGCCTTACAAAAAGTGCAGTAGCAAGTGATCAAAAGTACTATGTACCTCAAATTGCTACCACTGAAAACGTCAACTCATCCTGCAAAAAAAGCCCCCACACAAGACAAATGGCAGATAATTTAAAAAAAAATATGGCTCTCAGAAAATGGTGACAATTTTTTTCAAAAAAGCTTTGTTTAAAAGTGGTAAAATGTAATAAAAACTATATAAAATTGGTATCTCTGTAATCATACTCATATATTAAATATAACATGTCAGAGCTACGATAACTAATCTCAAAAACAATGGCAGATTTTCCACTTTATCATTATTTTGCTTCCTAAAAAGCTAAATAAAAAGCAATAAAAAAGTTGTATGTGCCTCATAACGGCACCAATGATAAAGCTCCGTTGAGAGAAAAATAAAATGTATGGTTGGCAGTAAATGGCTGTACTGGTCTTCAGAGGCTGATCAATAGCAACATGGCGCCTGTAAACTATTCCACCAAAATCTTCCCTCCAAAAACCATATGGTACTCCTTCTCTTCTAATCTCTGCCAGGTGCCCAAAAAGCTATTTACAACTATGTATGGGATGTTGCCGTGTTCAGGAGAAAATGATACATTTTTGGTGCTTTTTCTCCTGTTACCTCTTGTGAAAATAAAACATTTTATTGGAAAAAATAAAAATAAAAATGTTCACATCCAAGGGTTTCTAAATTCTATTAAAAGCTTAAAAGCCTGTAGGGTCACAGTGGTCAGTGCAACCTCAATAAATTCCTTGAGGGGTGTTGTTTCGAAAATGGGTCACTTTTTGGGGCATTCTACTGGGTGTACATTAGTGTGCCTTCAAATATAACATGGTGCCCAAAAACCATTCCAGCAAAATGTGCCCATACTGCAGTCCTGCCATGTGCCCATACTGTAGTTTCTGACCACATATGGGGTGTTTCTGTAAACTGCAGAATCAGGATAATAAATATTGATGTTTGTTTGCCTTACAGGAAAAAATGGATTAAAGTGTAAAATTTGTATTCTTTAATTATTTTATTATTGTAAAACATATAAAGGGTTAACCACTTTAAAATCAGTTTTGAATAACTTGAGGGATGTAGTTTATAAAATGGGGTCATTTATGTATGTTAGCCCCACAAAGTGACTTGAAAGCTCAATTGGTCCTTAAAAAAGTGAATTTTGGAAATTTCCTTAAAAATTTGAAGATTTGCTTCTAAACATCTAAGCCTTCAAACTTCCTAAAAAAATAATTGACATTCACAAAATGATGGAAACATAAAGTAGACAGATGGTGAATGTTAATAACTTCTTGATGAGGTATCACAATCCGTCCTAAAAGTAAAGAAATTTAAATTTAGAACAATAGCAATTTTTTCTACATATTCTGTCAATTTTGGATTTTCTTTTATATAAAGGTAAAACATACTGACTCAAATTTACCTTTAACATAAAGTACATTGTGTCATAAGAAAATCTCAGAATTGTTTCGAATAAGTATAAAGCATAACAAAGTTATAACCACATAAAGTGACACAAGTCAGATTTGCAAAAATAGGCACTGTTAGGAAGGTGAAAAATGGCTGTGTAAAGACACAGGGGTTAAACCATCCTACACAGGTCACTTTGCAACCTCATTTTACTATATAAGGCATTATGGTGGTGCTGCATTTCTTCCTGGATTAAAGCCTCCGTACACATTAGATAATCAGTCAAACCTGCCGATTTTGGCAGGGCTAGGCAACTGTCTAACATGTATGGTAATTTCACAACTCTCCCCGATCAGAAGGAACAGAAGGATCAGCACGTTGATTTCAACTCAAACCTTCTGTTCATGTGGCGCATGTCAATGGGGAGCCAGGAGGAGTAGCTATGGGATGAACAAGCATTCACCTGACACTGTTATTGAAGGTTTATTGGCACCTTTAGACAGGTGACATTTATTGGGGATTTTACTGTGTCACTTTTCTCCTGACATTTATTTTTCCATGTGAACAGAGAGGAGAAAAATGTTTTATTAATTCACTTTATCCTAATTACCCGCTATAATTCCTCACTCATTACTTCTTAAAAGACCAATAGTTTGAGTTTTAAACTATTTACTACTTATGCACCGTAAGTGATGACAATATTTTTTCCAGCCTCTAAAAACTCAATCTATGGCTGAAAGTAAAAATAAATACATATTCCACACAACCACCATCTTTAAAGGAGTTTTTTATACTCATGACCTATCCTCTATATATGATTACTGGGGGGTCTGACATCTGGAACCTCCCTTGATCAGTTATTTGAGGAGGCCATGGCGCTTACAGGAGCACTGACCTTCTCGTAGTCTAACTTAGGCCAGTGATGTCACGTTCATTGGTCACATGGCCTAGACACAGCTCAGTCACATTCAAATAACCATCCTATGTAAATGAAAGCTAAATATATTGTTCATCCATGACAAAATTATTTGTACTACATCACCAATCAATACATCAACCAACATGCTATTAATTAGGTAGAAATTATTAATAAGGGCAATCATTCATGGGCAATCACTATCTGTCAACAGATCTTAAAGGTAATTATCCTTATCATTTGCTTGCTTCTAAACAAAGCCAATATAAATGCTTAATGGAAATGCATAAGAAGACAGTGACAATAAAACTTAATGTTGATCTAAATTGCATATATCTAAAAATGATCACCTATGCCAACAGTAACAATTAATTTCCATGTTACATATACAATATGCACCTACCTAGCACACAGATCTTGAGAAATTTGGTTTGATTTTTTGGAGAGCTGCCATCTCCTTATTCATCTGGTTCTAGTCGGTGATGTTGCCCACCCTACAGAGGATACTCCTCCTTGATGAGTGTACTGATGGAAAAGGTCCATCTTGGAAAATGCCAAGTCAAGCCTTGGTTCCCACATTTAGAATTCAAACCCAATCATACACACACCCTGATAACTACTTTATGCCAGGTGTGAACCTCATTTCTTGATGTAATCCTCATTTACATACAACAATCAAAACTAAAGTGATCACATCAGAAAATAAATTGTAGGTTGGATAATAATGGGATCTAGTAGATTCAATAACTTTGAACATTTTCTGTTTATACTAATAATGTGCTTGCCTTGGGTAAAGGGAGTGTATCCTTCATTTGTGTAGCTATATATCCAGATAATTTCCCAATCTAAAAATCACGTCAATAACCAGGCCACTGGGACCGCCATCGATGACAACAATGAAGGTGTTGTGTCTATTATATCCTTTAGCAGGTTCGGACTGGCCCACAGGGGAACAGGGGAAGCCCCCGGTGGCTCCCTGAGAAAGGCAGGCCACAGGTCCTCAAGCACAGCAGCTCAGACAACCTACAGTGGATATAAAAAATGTCAGGTTTCTGTGCTGTAAAAAAATGAGACAAAGATAAATCAATTCAGAACTTTTTCCACTTTTAATTTGACCTATAACTGTACCACTCAATTGGAAAACAAACTGAAACTTATAACTGGGGATGTAGCTGTGTTCATAATTAAGCAATCACACTAAAAATCATGTTAAATAGGAGTCAGCATACACCTGCCATCATTTAAAGTGCCTCTGATTAACCCCAAATAAAGTTCAGGTGCTCTAGTCGGTCTTTCCTGAAATTTTCTTAGTCGCATCCCACAGCAAAAGCCATGGTCCACAGAGAGCTTCCAAAGCATCAGAGCACTGTTAAAAGGTCAGGAGAAGGGTACAAAATAATTTCAAGAACAATAAACAAATTTTCAGACTCCAGCACTCACTTTTTCTTGAAGTATCAAGTTCTCCGGCTTTATTTATCAAAAGTGCACAGGTATTACAAGGTTCAATTCTCTTAGGTGTAGGCTGTTGACGCGTTTCGAAAGTTCTTATTCGTAACAGCGAATAAGAACTTTCGAAACGCGTCAACACCTACACCTAAGAGAATTGAACCTTGTAATACCTGTGCACTTTTGATAAATAAAGCCGGAGAACTTGATACTTCAAGAAAAAGTGAGTGCTGGAGTCTGAAAATTGTTTATTGTTCTTGTATACCTGTAAGGAGTTTTGGAAAAACTAAGACCCGGGCACGCGGATATAAATACCATTCACAGAAAAAAATGAGCCGTATCTCTACTTACAGGTTAACCTACAAAGTAATTTCCAAGGCATTAGATATACCATGGAACACAGTGAAGACAGTCATCACCTTCATCAATTGTAGAAATATGCACAACAGTGACATTACCAAGAACTGGACGTCCCTCCAAAATTGATGAAAAGATGAGAAGAAAACTGGTCTGGGAGGCTACTAAGAGGCCTGCAGCAACATTAAAGGAGCTGCAGGAATATCTGGCAAGTATTTGTGGTATTTGTGGCTTTGTGGTACATGTGACAACAATCTCCCATAATCTTCATATGTCTGGGCTATGGGGTAGTGTGGCAAGACTAAAGCCTTTTCTTACGAAGAAAAACATCCAAGCCAGGCTGCATTATGCAAAAACACATCTGAAGTCTCCCAAAAGCATGTGGGAAAAGGTGTTATGGTCTGATGAAACCAAGGTTGAACTTTTTGGCCATAATTCCAAAAGATATGTTTGGCGTAAAAACAACACTGCGCATCACCAAAAGAACACCATACCCACAGTGAAGCATGGTGGTGGCAGCATCATGCTTTGGGGCTGTTTTTCTGTAGCTGGAACTGGGGCCTTAGTTAAGCTAGAGGGAATTATGAACAGTTCCAAATACTAGTCAATATTGGCACAAAACCTTCAGGTTTCTGCTAGAAAGCTGAACATGAAGAGGAGCTTCATCTTTCAGCATGACAACGACCCAAAGCATACATCCAAATCAACAAAGGAATGGCTTCACCAGAAGAAGATTAAAGTTTTGGAATGGCCCAGCCAGAGCCCAGACCTGAATCCGATTGAAAATCTGTGGGGTGATCTGCAGAGGGCTGTGCACAGGAGATGCCCTCGCAATCTGACAGATAAATCTGAAATGATTTATCTTTGTCTCAATTTTTTACATCACATAAACCTGACATTTTAACAGGGGGTGTGTAGACTTTTTATATCCACTGTATATCATTATAAAAAAATTGGGTAGACTATCAAGTTTATTATTATAGATGCATCAGAAGATTAAGATGGCCTCTAGGAATAGAGGCAGACCAGCCAGTATCCTCTCTTCCTTGGGACCCACCTTTTGAAGTTGTTGCAGAGACCCGCATTGTCAATCTTCTTTTACCGTCTTGTTGCTGTCTGCCTCTGTGTGGGCAGGCAATATTTGCCTGTGGCTGTACAGTGGGCCCCAGAATTAATTTTACTGGTGGGCCCTAGGCATCCTAGTCTGACACTGACCATTAGTATGAAATGGCTTTTTCAAATTACCATTGATTAGACCACCAATCAGAAATTATTTTCTTTCACAACCCTTGTTGGGGCACACAAAACAAGATGCAATCATGGGAATAATTTTAAACATCTCCCATACTTGCAAATAGTATAAATTTACGTTGTTCTAGAAGAATTTTTTAATATGACACCTGGGAATGTCCTCAATCTGTAAAAACCAATGGAACAAATCTCCATCAGTTTAGAACATACACATAACGATCACCATTAACAGTTTTACATTTTAGATTAATATACTAACTTGATAGTTACATGCTTGGCCCATGAAAAAATCACTTGTCAGTTCATCTGTCTTTACTCTCTGATGAGCAGAATTTAAATGCATTAACTACATTATCAAGCAATAACATATGCAATAACAAACAATAGCAGCTCATTTTATTTCAATATGAAATAGTTGAGTAAGCTTTCACATCATGCAAACCACAGGAGAACTGAACCCTTAAACTTTATAGTAATTTGTTAAAGGGCATCTGTCAGCAGGTTTGTACCTATGACACTGGCTGACCTGTTACATGTGCACTTGGCAGCTGAAGACATCTGTGTTGGTCCCATGTTCATATGTGCCCGATTGCTGAGAAAAATGATGTTTTAATATATGCAAATGAGCCTCCAGGGGCAACTGGGGTGTTGCCGTTACTCCTAGAGGCTCAGCTCTCTCTGCAACTGCTGCATCCTCTGCACTTTATTTCACAGGACCAGGCAATGTATATGTGATCACACCTGGCCCTTTCAATCAAAGTGGAGAGGATGCAGCAGTTGCAGAGAGAGCAGAGCCTGTAGGTGTAACGACAACGCCCCCGTTGCTCCTAGAGGCTCTTTTGCATATAGTAAAATATAATGTTTCTCAGCGATACTGGCACATAAGAACATGGGACCAACAGAGATGCCTTCAGCTGCCAAGTGCACATGTAACAGGTCAGCTAGTGTCATAGGTACAAACCTGCTGACAGACGCCCTATAATGACAGTAATCAGCAATGCAATAACATATCCTTCAGCTCTAAAAAGATACTTATTCTCCCCACTCCATCAGTTAAATTCTTATTCATAACTGTAGATAGACCTTTTTCAGATAAAAAGGTTGATAGATTTATATATATGTATATATACATTTTATATGTACCCATTTAAGAACAAATAGCAAAAACCTTGTTCAACTGAATGTAATCTATTTTATTTTTAAAGGAAGAAAAATTATATGAAAGCAATAAAAGCAGTTCTTTACACTAGCAGTAAATAAATGTATACAACCAATCAGTCTGTATAATAGGATGAAATAAATCTACATCTTATTTTATTATTCTGGTGTCTTTGAATTATACATACAAACAACAATTGCAGGAACTTGTTCACAATGCATTGAGGCCTGAGGAATGAGCTAGCTGTACATCCACATTGGCAATATCGGTATATTAACACTGATTGCCTGGGACCAATAGAACATCCTAAAAAGAGGCCCAAATCCTGAATGTATGAACTGTCTACAAGTTTAATGCACCAAACAACTCCAGCCAGTCAGAGGAAAACAGCGCTGGCAGTTTGTTCATGTTCTTAGACAGAAAGCATTGCAGTATATAAGTCTTAGTTTTCAAAGCCGCCATCTCCATATAGTCTTCTGGTCCTTCATGCTTTTGATACAGGTGCTATGTGGCGATAAAAGTCTCCAAAATTTACAACATAGAAGTTTGTTTTATAGATTTTTATTTATTTTGCTTTTTATATTTCTTTGCAAGGTTCATTACCCCTCTGTAATCATACTCATATATCAAATATACCATGTCAGAGCTACAATAACTAATCTCAAAAACAATGGCAGATTTTCCGCTTTATCATTATTTTGCTTCCTAAAAAGCTAAATAAAAAGCAATAAAAAAGTTGTATGTACCTCATAACAGCACCAATGATAAAGCTCCGTTGAGAGACAAATCAAATGTATGGTTGTCAGTAAATGGCTGTACTGGTCTTCAGAGGCTGATCAATAGCAACATGGCGCCTGTAAACTATTCCACCAAAATCTTCCCTCCAAAAACCATATGGTACTCCTTCTCTTCTAATCTCTGCCATGTGCCCAAACAGCAATTTACAACTATGTATGGGATGTTGCCGTGTTCAGGAGAAAATGATAAATTTGTGGTGCTTTTTCTCCTGTTACCTCTTGTGAAAATGAAACATTTTATTGGAAAAAAATTAAAATTTAAATTTTCACATCCAAGTGTTTCTAAATTCTATTAAAAGCCTGTGGGGTCACAGTGGTCAGTGTAACCCCAATAAATTCCTTGAGGGGTGTTGTTTCCAAAATGGGGTCACTTTTTGGAACATTCTACTGGGGGGTACCTTAGTGTGCCTTAAAATATAACATGGTGCCCAAAAACCATTCCAGCAAAATGTGCCCATACTGCAGTCCTGCCATATGCCCATACTGCAGTTTACGACTACATATGGGGTGTTTCTGTAAACTGCTGAATCAGGATAATAAATATTGAGGATTGTTTGCCTTACAGGAAAAAATGGATTAAAGTGTAAAATTAGTTTTCTTTAATTATTTTATTATTGTGATATAAAGGGTTAACCACTTTAAAATCAGTTTTGAATAACTTGAGGGATGTAGTTTATAAAATGTGGTCATTTATGTACGTTAGCCCCACAAAGTGACTTGAAAGCTCAATTGGTCCTTAAAAAAGTGAATTTTGGAAATTTCCTTAAAAATCTCAAAATTAGCTCCTAAAATCTAAGCCTTCTAACTTCCAAATAAAATAAATTGACATTCACAAAATGATGGAAACATAAAGTAGACAGATGGTGAATGTTAATAACTTCTTGATGATGTATCACAATCTGTCCTAAAAGTAAAGAAATTTAAATTTAGAAAATAGCTAATTTTTCTACATTGTCAATTTGGGATTTTCTTTTATATAAAGGTAAAACATACTGACTCAAATTGACCTTTAACATAAAGTACATTGTGTCATAAGAAAATCTCAGAATTGTTTGGATAAGTAAAAGCATAACAAAGTTATAACCACATAAAGTGACACAAGTCAGATTTGCAAAAATAGGCACTGTTACGAAGGTGAAAAATGGCTGTCTTGAAGGGGTTAAACCATCCTACACAGGTCACTTTTCAACCTTATTTTTGCCACTATATAAGGGGTTAAGGTGGTGCTGCATTTCTTCCTGGATTAAAACCTCCATACACATTAGATAATCAGTCAAACCTGCCGATTTTGGCAGGGCTAGGCAACTGTCTAACAAGTATGGTAATTTCACAACTCTCCCCGATCAGAAGGAACAGCACGTTGATTTCAACTCAAACCTTCTGTTCATGTGGTGCATGTCAATGGGGGAGCCAGGAGGAGTAGCTATTGGATGAACAAGCATTCACCTGACAGTTATTGAAGGTTTATTGGCACCTTCAGACAAGTGACATTTATTGGGGATTTTACTGTGTCACTTTTCACCTGACATTTATTTTTCCATGTCAACAGAGTGGAGAATTTTTTTTAATGAATTCACTTTCTCCTAACTACCCGCTATAATTCCTCACTCATTACTTCTTAAAAGACCAATATTTTGAGTTTTAAACTATTTACTACTTATGTATCGTAATTCATGACAATATTCTTTCCAGCCTCTAAAAACTCAATCTATGGCTGAAAGTAAAAATAAATACATAATCCATACAACCACCATCTTTAAAGGAGTTTTCTGACTTTTTTATACTGATGACCTATCCTCTATATATGATTACTGGGGGTCCGACATCTGGGACCTCCCTTGATCAGTTATTTGAGGAGGCCATGGCGCTTACAGGAGCACTGTAGGTAGACATTCTTAATAAGTTTCTCCACTGGGCAATCATTCATAGGCAATCACTAGCTGTCAGCATATCTTAAAGGGTAATTATCCTTATAATTTGCTTTCTAAGCAAAGCTAATATAAATGTTTCATGGAAGTGCATAAGAAGACAGTGACTAACAATACAACTTAATTGTTGATCTAAATTGCATATATCCAAAAATGATCACCTATGCCAACAGTAACAATTAATTTCCATGTTACATATACAATATGCACCTACCTAGCACACAGATCTTGAGAAATTTGGTTTGATTTTTTGGAGAGCTGCCTTCATCTGGTTCTAGTCGGTGATGTTGCCCACCCTACAGAGGACATTCCTCTTGATGAGTGTACTGATGGAAAAGGTCCATCTTGGAAAATGCCAAGTCAAACCTTGGTTCCCACATTTAGAATTCAAACCCAATCATACACACACCCTGATAACTAGTTTAATCCTGGTGTGACCCTCATTTCTTGATGTGGTCATCAGAAAATAAATTGTAGGTTGGATAATAATGGGATCTAGTAGATTCAATAACTTTGAACATTTTCTGTTTATACTAATAATGTGCTTGTCTTGGGTACAGGGAGTGTATCTTTCATTTGTGTAGCTATATATCCAGATAATTTCCCAATCTAAAAATCACGTCAATAACCATGCCACTGGGACCGCCATCAATGACAACAATGAAGGTGTTGTGTCTAGTATAACCATTAGCAGGTTCGGACTGGCCCACAGGGGAACAGGGGAATCCCCTTGTGTCTCCCTGAGCACAGCATCGCAGACAACCTACAGTGGATATAAAAAGTCTACACACCCCTGTTAAAATGTCAGGTTTCTGTGCTGTAAAAAAATGAGACAAAGAAAAATAATTTTCCACCTTTAATGTGACCTATAAACAGTACCACTGAATTGACAAACAAACTGAAATCTTTTAGATGGAGGGAAGAAAAAAGAAAAAACTAATATAATGTGTTTGCATAAGTGTGCACACCCTCTGATAACTGGGGATATCGCTGTCTTCAGAATTAAGCAATCACATTCAGAATCATGTTAAATAGGAGTCAGCATACACCTGCCATCATTTAAAGTGCCTCTGATTAACCCCAAATAAAGTTCAGCTGCTCTAGTTGGTCTTTCCTGAAATTTTCTTAGTCGCAAACCACATCAAAAGCCATGGTCCACAGAGAGCTTCCAAAGCATCAGAGGGATCTCATTGTTAAAAGGTACCAATCAGGAGAAGGGTACAAAAGAATTTCCAAGGCATTAGATATCATGGAACACAGTGAACACAGTCATCAAGTGGAGAAAATATGGCACAACAGTGACATTACCAAGAACTGGACGTCCCTCCAAAATTGATGAAAAGGTGAGAAGAAAACTGGTCTGGGAGGCTACCAAGAGGCCTACAGCAACATTAAAGGAGCTGCAGGAATATCTGGAAAGTACTGGCTGTGTAGTACATGTGACAACAATCTCCCATAATCTTCATATGTCTGGGCTATGGGGTAGAGTGGCAAGACTAAAGCCTTTTCTTACAAAGAAAAACATCCAAGCCAGGCTACATTATGCAAAAACACATCTGAAGTCTCCCAAAAGCATGTGGGAAAAGGTGTTATGGTCTGATGAAACCAAGGTTGAACTTTTTGGCCATAATTCCAAAAGATATATTTGGCGTAAAAACAACACTGCACATAACCAAAAGAACACCATACCCACAGTGAAGCATGGTGGTGACATCATCGTGCTTTGGGGCTGTTTTTCTGCAGCTGGAACTGGGGCCTTAGTTAAGCTACAGGGAATTATGAACAGTTCCAAATACCTGTCAATATTGGCACAACACCTTCAGGCTTCTGCTAGAAAGCTGAACATGAAGAGGAGCTTCATCTTTCAGCATGACAACAACTCAAAGCATATATCCAAATCAACAAAAGAATGGCTTCCCCAGAAGAAGATTAAAGTTTTGGAATGGCCCAGCCAGAGCCCAGACCTGAATCCAATTGAAAATCTGTGGGGTGATCTGAAGAGGGCTGTGCACAGGAGATGACCTTGCAATCCAACAGATTTGGAGTGTTTTTGCAGAGAAGAGTGGGGAAATCTTGCCAAGTCAAAATGTGCTATGCTGATAGACTCATAACCAAAAAGACTGAGTGCTGTAATACAATCAAAAGGTGCTTCAACAAAGTATTAGTTTAAGGGTGTGCACACTTATGCAACCATATTATTTTATTTTTATATTTTTTCTTCCCTCTACCTAAAAGATTTCAGTTTGTTTTTCAATTTAGTTGTACAGTTTATAGGTCACATTCAAGGTGGAAAAAGTTCTGAAATGATTTATCTTTGTCTCAATTTTTTACATCACAGAAACCTGACATTTTTACAGGGGTGTGTAGACTTTTTATATCTACTGTATATCAATATAAAAAAATGGGTAGACTATCAAGTTTATTATTATAGATGCATCAGAAGATTAAGATGGCCTCTAGGAATAGAGGCAGACCAGCCAGTATCCTCTCTGCCTTGGGACCCACCTTTTGAAGTTGTTGCAGAGACCCGCATTGTCAATCTTCTTTTACCGTCTTGTTGCTGTCTGCCTCTGTGTGGGCAGGCAATATTTGCCTGTGGCTGTACAGTGGGCCCCAGAATGAATTTTACTGGTGGGCCCTAGGCATCCTAGTCTGACACTGACCATTAGTATGGAATGGCTTTTTCAAATTACCATTGATTAGACCACCAATCAGAAATTATTTTCTTTCACAACCCTTGTTGGGGCACACAAAACAAGATGCAATCATGGGAATAATTTTAAACATCTCCCATTCTTGCAAATAGGATTAATTTACGTTGTTCTAGAAGTATTTTTTAACATGACACCTGGGAATGTCCTCAATCTGTAAAAACCAATGGAACAAATCTCCATCAGTTTAGAACATACACATAACGATCACCATTAGCAGTTTTACATTTTAGATTAATTTGTTAACTTGATAGTTACATGCTTGGCCCAAATCACGTGTCAGTTCATCTGTCTTTTCTCTCTGATGAGCAGAATTTAAATGCATTAACTACATTATCAAGCAATAACATATGCAATAACGAACAATAGCAGCTCATTTTATTTCAATATGAAATAGTTGAGTAAGCTTCATCTGTCAGCAGGTTTGTACCTATGACACTGGCTGACCTGTTACATGTGCACTTGGCAGCTGAAGACATCTGTGTTGGTTCCATGTTCATATGTGCCCATATATGATGTTTTAATATATGCAAATGAGCCTCTAGGAGCTACTGGGGTGTTGCCGTTACACCTAGAGGCTCTGCTGTCTCTGCAATTACCAAACCCTCTGCACTTTATTTCACAGGACCAGGCAATGTATATGTGATCCCACCTGGCCCTTTCAATCAAAGTGGAGAGGATGCAGCAGTTGCAGAGAGAGCAGAGCCTGTAGGTGTAATGTCAACGCCCCCGTTGCTCCTAGAGGCTCTTTTGCATATCGTAAAAGATCATGTTTCTCAGCAATACGGACACATATGAACATGGGACCAACACAGATGTCTTCTGCTGACAAGTGCACATGTAACAGGTCAGCTAGTGTCATAGCTACAAACCTGCTGACAGATGCTCTATAATGACAGTAGTCAGCAATGCAATAACATATCCTTCAGCTCTAAAAAGATACTTATTCTCCCCACTCCATCAGTTAAATTCTTATTCATAACTGTAGATAGACCTTTTTCAGATAAAAAGGTTGATAGATTTATATATATCTATATATACATTTTATATGTACCCATTTAAGAACAAATAGCAAACAACCTCGTTCAACTGAATGTAATCTATTTTATTTTTAAAGGAAGAAAAATTATATGAAAACAATAAAAGCAGTTCTTTACACTAGCAGTAAATAAATGTATACAACCAATCAGTCTGTATAATAGGATGAAATAAATCTACATCTTTTTTATTATTCTGGTGTCTTTGAATTATACATACAAACAACAATTACAGGAACTTGTTCACAATGCATTGAGGCCTGAGGAATGAGCTAGCTGTACATCCACATTGGCAATATCGGTATATTAACACTGATTGCCTGGGACCAATAGAACATCCTAAAAAGAGGCCCAAATCCTGAATGTATGAACTGTCTACAAGTTTAATGCACCAAACAACTCCAGCCAGTCAGAGGAAAACAGCGCTGGCAGTTTGTTCATGTTCTTAGACAGAAAGCATTGCAGTATATAAGTCTTAGTTTTCAAAGCCGCCATCTCCATATAGTCTTCTGGTCCTTCATGCTTTTCATACAGGTGCTATGTGGCGATAAAAGTCTCCAAAATTTACAACATAGAAGTTTGTTTTATTGATTTTTTTTTATTTTGCTTTTTATATTTCTTTGCAAGGTTCATTACTTTGTTCACAGCACTAGAAACCCTTGTCAACAGGGAGTTGACGTTTAAATGGCTTATTCACAAATGGGATCCAGATTCAGTGGTCAAGAATGCGCAGATGCCATAGTGAGTTCCTTTGAAATTTGCTAACAATACATTGCGTGAGCATTTAAATTAACTTCCTTTCCATAGGGGGGGGGGTCATCAGTTTGCAAAAAAATGCAAAATAGAGATGAAGTCTTAAGGGGGATGCAAGAGGCATGGTTTAAAGTCTAACCCATGGCAGTGACCATACTGGAGGGATGATGAGGTCCAAACGCGAGGCTGGACGATGGGTGCATTGGTGTTGGTGTGGTAAGCATGTGGCTGGGGTGGCTAAAAGGTGAAATGTGGGTAAGCGAAGACATATGTCTGGAGAGGGCTGCAGGGCTAAATGAACTGGCCTTCGTGTAGTCCTCGAGACCATCATGGATCTTTTTACATTTCTTCGACTTGCTAGACATTTTTCGGTTTCTGGTCTGGATTCCTTCCTTCTTCATAGTCAAAGGTCTGTTAATCTAAACAAAAAATTATTATTTGTTTTTGTCTCTCTTTCTTTAGTTTCTTTTGTAAAGTGCAGGCATACAAGATTGTTATCAACTACTTTATAAGGCCGAATGCACACGGCCGTGAGCGGTCCGTGGAACCGCGGCCTGGATTCCTGCTGAGAGCAGGAGCGCACGGCCTCATTGGTTGCTATGACGCCGTGCGCTCCCTGCTGCCGCCGCAGTACAGTAATACACTGGTATAGATCATAGCAGTGTATTACTGTAGTGCGGCGGCAGCAGGGAGCGCACGGCGTCATAGCAACCAATGACGCCATGCACTCCTGCTCTCAGGAGGAATCCAGGCCACGGTTCCACGGTCCGCTCACGGCCGTGAACAACGGCCGTGTGCATTCGGCCTAAATCTCAGCATTTTCTAAAGGCCCCTTTACACTGGTCAATTCAGCAAGTGATTGTCGAGAAGGAAGCTTTACTTCCAGGCAAGCTCCTGCCTGTCAGTGAAGGAGACCACTGCATGTACATGCAGCAATCTCCTCCACAGTATGGGGAGGAGTGATCGCTAATGTCATCGCTCGTCCCCATACAGACTCGTTGTTTGCCGGTAGCAGAGGCTGTTTACACAGCACGAACTAATGCCAGCAAACAAGATTTAGGTGACCACACAAACTATTCAATCACTATACACACAAGCGTTTTGTCATTCAGCGGGTAATTGTTAGAACTTTTACACCTGCAGATAACTGCTAAGGGTATGCGCAGACTGCAAAACCGGATCCGTTTTTACAGAACACTTGGGACCGGATCTGGCATTAATGCATTTCAATGGAAAATAATGCCGGATCCGGCATTCTGGCAAGTGTTCCCGAATTTTGAACGGAGAAAATACTGCAGCATGCTGCAGTATTTTCTCCCTCCAAAAACTGTACAGTGACTAAACTGAAGACACCCTGATGCATACTGAACGGATTGCTCTCCATTCAGAATGCATTAGGATACAACTGATCATTTTTTTCCGGTATTGAGCCCCTATGACGGAACTCAATACCATAAAAGTTTAACGCAAGTGTGAAAGTACCCTAAGAAGCGTTCCTATAAACGCTCATTAGTGATTATGGATGGTGGATTCTGAGCCAGTGTAAAGGGCTCTTAAGTGTCCTTCTTACACAGCCAAAGAAAGGTGTTCGTTCCTGATAATTGACCCACGTAAAAGTGCAGCCAGCCACCCTACAAACAGGCAAAATGCTAATTTTTGAATGATCAAATGAACATAAAAAATCTGTTAACAGCACATCGCTCTGGGAACAATAAGCAAAGTGATTGTGGGACAAATGATCATAATAACGATTGTTAACCCCCCCTCATTTTGCATCAGGATATGTGAAAGGCACTTTAGCCATCAACTTGTATATTGGCCCTCATTTTACTGCTCAGCATTAGCTAATGTGCACGGATCTTAAGTTGACAAAAAAAAATTGGATTAGTAAATCTGTCCCACTGTCTCCAAAGTCAGTTACAAATGACGTCTGCTATGGACCTTTAAGTCCCATTATTTTTTTCAGAACCTGGGCCAAAAGGTTATGTTACAGCCTGAGCGAGGATGTCTCCTTTGTCGTATTACATAAGTTTTTTTCAGTTCTATAAATTATTATATATCATATCATATAATAAGAATTATGATGATGATTAGTAGAAGTAGTTACTAGTAGTAGTAGTAGTAGTAGAAGTATTTTTATTTAGCTTGTGTAGTGTCCAGTATGTGATATATTAAATAAGATATTAATAAGATTATATATTATATGTTTATAGAATATACTGTGTGTAATAAGTGTCATGTGCAGTTCTTCCTCTCTATATATGATCAGTGACTCCTGAACTGCACATACAGCATTTTACAGAATTAACACAAAAAGCGGACATACTTCTGGCCTAAAGCTGTCATACTGACAGCTCTCTGTCCTAACCAGATTCGGCTTGACTTGAAAGTGTCAGCTTCTACGTGCTGCCCTACACACCATAGATTGATTGCATTAGTCTGGTGCCATTCACCTAACAATTAGCAAATTCTTGCCAATGTTTTTTACTCCATAAAGAGCAACCGTACCATGAGGTCATCCAATAAAAGAGTGGCGTGTGGCTTAGGAAGCTGGGAATTGTTCATGGTCTTCACAGGGTTCTACATGACAGCAAGACCCCATTATCTTCCTAATTAGCTACGCACTTTGTCAGAGGTGGTCTGTTTTTTACAGCTCTTGTAAGCAGCATCTGTCAGAGCAGGTTACATTGAGTAATGGATGGTGATTTAGCGGGGATAAGCTCTATCTATGTTCAGTAAAAATCAGTGGGATCTGAAAGGTGTTGGATTATCGGATGCTGGATTAAAAAGGTTGAATGTATAAAATAATGACACCCATATTAGACGAAACCCTTGTATATTGCATTAATATAGCACAATTATGTCTATATGTCCATGATAGTGGCATTGTTCCCTGTGTTTGAAAGTACATAAAATGTAATAAAGTATAAAAACATCAGACAAGGTTAATACTAAGTTAAAGTCCCATTTCTAACAGATAATTTGCATGTAGAACAGTCTCTTCGTCTGAGATATATATAATCTGCCAGGTTAAAAAAAATGGTTCTACTGCGAGGATGGTTTCAGGTTTTAGTGTGAAGCAGCTTCTTACTAGTCTGGGCTGTTTTTGCATCCAAAATGTATACTGTGCAAACATATGCAAAGAAATAATTATAACTATGGATCTTTCTGTTATTGACTTCCATTATAAAAAATAAGTATACTTTACTGTATGTGTTTTTTTGTGGTTTCCTGTTTTGAAAGTTCTGCAGCCAACATTTTATAATATAGTCAAATAGGTATCCAGACATAACCTGCCAGACATTTGCCTCCTCATAGAAGCCCTTGGGTTTTGTCCAGTATACGTTTTGAAATTGCACAAAAAAAAAAAAAAAAAAAAAAAACCATGGGGGGGTTGGATTGTGAAGCTCTGCGCTCCAGAATACTGGTTTTGAAAAGTCACAGCATAAGACCTCTTGCACACAAACATATTTTCATTCCGTGTCCGTTCCGTATTTTTTGCGGATCTGCTTTTTTGCTGACGGTCCTGTGCAAGGGGCCTAAGGCAAAATTTTGTGACTTTTTGGGCTTATTTGTGCGTTGACACCACTTACTCCAGTTTTGAAAAGTTAGTGAAAAGGTAGGTGTGGTTAGATATATTAATTAGGCCTAGTTCACACTATAGGTTTTTTTGCGAGTGTACGGGCAGTTTTTTTGTGTTCCGTATATGGAACCATTCATTTCAATGGTTCCGCATTAAAAACGGAATGTGTTCCGTAAGCATTCCGTTTCCGTATTTCCGTTCCGTTTAAAGATAGAACATGTCCTATTATTGCCCGCAAATCATGTTCCGTGGCTCCATTCAAGTCAATGGGTCCGCAAAAAAACGGAACACATACGGAAATGCATCCGTATGTCTTCCGTATCCGTTATGTTTTTGCGGAACCATTTATTGAAAATGTTATGCCCAGCCCAATTTTTTCTATGTAATTATTGTATACTGTATATGCCATACTGAAAAATGGAATGGAAACACAACGGAACTCAAAAACGTAACAACGGATCCGTGAAAAACGGACCGCAAAAAACTATAAAAGCCATATGTTCGTGTGAACTAGGCCTTCGTTTTATTCCAGATTAAGCACTGTGACTTATTTAAAAAGCCACAAAAAAGACAGTCCAGTAGGGTGTCCCATAAAAAATAGATTTGAAGATGAAAGTGTTAGGTTTTAAAAATGTTCAAAGTTAAGATAAATTTGACAAAACATAACACTAAGGAAGGCTAAAGCGAAGATGACTACAAATAAATAGAGAAGCCAACATCTTCCCACAATCAGTATGTGGGTGACCAGGCCTAAGGCAAAATTTTGTGACTTTTTGGGCTTATTTGTGCGTTGACACCACTTACTCCAGTTTTGAAAAGTTAGTGAAAAGGTAGGTGTGGTTAAGTATATTAATTAGGCCTAGTTCACACTATAGGTTTTTTTGCGAGTGTACGGGCAGTTTTTTTGTGTTCCGTATATGGAACCATTCATTTCAATGGTTCCGCATTAAAAACGGAATGTGTTTCGTAAGCATTCCGTTTCCGTATTTCCGTTCCGTTTAAAGATAGAACATGTCCTATTATTGCCCGCAAATCACGTTCCGTGGCTCCATTCAAGTCAATGGGTCCGCAAAAAAACGGAACACATACGGAAATGCATCCGTATGTCTTCCGTATCCGTTATGTTTTTGCGGAACCATTTATTGAAAATGTTATGCCCAGCCCAATTTTTTCTATGTAATTATTGTATACTGTATATGCCATACTGAAAAATGGAATGGAAACACAACGGAACTCAAAAACGTAACAACGGATCCGTGAAAAACGGACCGCAAAAAACTATAAAAGCCATATGTTCGTGTGAACTAGGCCTTCGTTTTATTCCAGATTAAGCACTGTGACTTATTTAAAAAGCCACAAAAAAGACTCAGTCCAGTAGGGTGTCCCATAAAAAATAGATTTGAAGATGAAAGTGTTAGGTTTTAAAAATGTTCAAAGTTAAGATAAATTTGACAAAACATAACACTAAGGAAGGCTAAAGCGAAGATGACTACAAATAAATAGAGAAGCCAACATCTTCCCACAATCAGTATGTGGGTGACCAGGGCGCAGCAAATTTGTAGAAATGAAGAACTGGCAGGCTGGAAGACAGGGCTTCTTTCATAAAGGTCTGTTCTCGCTAGCTGCCCTCTGATAGGCCTCTTGCACACGAATGTATTTTCTTTCCTTGTCGGTTCCTTTTTTTTTTTTGCGGATCGTATACGGAACCATTCATTTTAATGGGTCCGCAAAAAAACGCAAGTTACTCCGCGTGCATTCTGTTTCTGTATATCCGTATTTCCATTCCGCAAAAAAATAGAACATGTCCTGTTATTGTCTGCATTACGGACAAGGATAGTACTGTTCTATTAGGGGCCAGCTGTTCCGTTCCGCAAAATACAGAATGCACAGAGACGTAATCCGTATTTTTTGCGATCCGTTTTTTGCAGACCACAAAATACATACGGCCCTGTGCATGAGGCCATAACCTTATAATTCTCTCAGGACGGTCTAATTCCTGAGAGAATTACCCTCCTCTGATACCTCTGCACTCTTGCTGTCGCTCACTCACCACACACATGTGTGCTGTGCTCTGTCGATATAGCTCCTTGGCTTTCTCCCTAGCGCTGCTATGTTTGTTTGTTAGTTGTTTTTTAGTGCAAGCTATTTATTGTTGTGTTTTCTTGTTTTGAGAGTCCTTAGTCTTTGATCTGTCAATTGTATTTCACTGACATTTAAGGAAAATGTCCTAGATTGTGATGGCCTGCATGCTGACCATTGTTCTTGGCCTCTGTTTATGCTCTCCTATTTATTTCAATAAAAACACTATGTTCTCCCCATAGTGTGAACAGAGCCTAAAAACCATACTGCATCAACACTGAAGTAGAAATTCTCTCCGAACCAAATGGCATACTACTATAATCTACTCTACTGCTTGCATTTCTAGTGGTGTGTAGTAGTGGCACAAATATAGGGTCAAATGCAAGTTTTTGGTGATTTGATTTGGGTGAAGTTCTCAAAATGGAGTCAGCTATGCAGATGAAGGAGAATCACGTGATTCCAGGTGGTGTGTGTGTGCACACAGGCAGGAATTTGCCATAAACAAAATGAAAAAAAAAATATGAAAATTATTCAGACCATAAAAAAAATAATCTACAGTGCAGTTTATTTTTAACCCCTTTCCGGCCACCCGAATATGTCCAGGCAGTCGGCACATTTAAAAGTCTGGAGATTAGCAGATACAGCTCTGCAGTGAGGCTGTACGGGTCTCTACAACCTCACTGGGGGTTGTATTCCCCCGGTAACTGAGGCTAGTACATCAGCCCCAGTTATAGGAGAAATCAGCGATAAATGAAAAAATGTAATGTTAAATGTCCCTCAAAGATCTTGTATGACCTTATGGGAGGCACAAAGTGTAAAATAAAAAATAAATAAAGACTAAATAATTTTAAAAAGACCCAACACGCTGCACTGCAGCTTCTAGTGACACTTTAAGGGACCATAACCCATTCATCCCATAATGGACATAATACACAAAAAATGAGTGGCACCTTGTGCTATTAACAAAAAAAATAAAAAAAAATTGGAAAAACCATTTTCCCCTTTTTTACAGTTTTCCTTTTTATATAAAAAAAATTTAATCACTTAAAAATAAAGCTCCATGTATCACTGAATAAAGGCGCAAAAATTAAGTACATAACTGAAAAAAGTTATGGCTTTCAAATAGGCAGGTACTAAAAAAATATGAAAATGCTGTTTGTTGTCACTAGCAGCCATTTATTTGCCCATAGCATATATGCCACTTTCACTTTAAAATAACTAGGGTATTACTACAGTCCAAGGAGACCCAATAATGCCATCCAAAACTTTTCAGGAAAATTGGAGTGCTTTCAATTTGAGTCAAATGTATGTGGCCCCAATTCAAATCACCTAAATAATTCACTCAAATCAAATCCGAATGAAATTTCAAGAAATTCACTCATTCCTAAATAGTGCCACTTAGGGCTCATGCACACTACCATATGTATTTTGCGCTCTGCAAAAAACGGATGATGTCCGTGAGCTGGCCCCCAATAGAACAGTACTATTCTTGTCCATAATGCGGACAATAATAGTACAATTTTTTTTTGGGCGGAACAGAAATACGGACATATGGAAACAGAATGCACACGGAGTAACTTCCGTTTTTTTGGGGGGGAACCATTGAAATTAATGGTTCCGCATACGTTCTACAACAAAAAAACGGAACAGACACAGAAAGAAAATACGTTTGTGTGCATGAGGCTTAATAATATAACTATACTACTTAACTATACTGTAATAGTAAAGATTTTATTGTCCATGAACTGATATGTGTAAGTGAAGGCATTAGGAAATAATGAAATATTCAGCAAGATTTTTTGTAAATTAACAATATGCGGGTCTTTGAAAAGGTAAAATCTATATATGCTTGGCGGACTGTACATAACTGCACGGATTGCAACATAAGCAGTCATATTGTCATGTAAGCATATCTCAGATTTCTTGTCACAAAATGCTGAGGAATTAATTAATCGGTCAAAAAAATGACAGTTGTGGATTCAAGCACTCCTAAAAACTAGTCATTACCCCAGTACGCATCATGAAGCTATCACAAATGTCCTGCTCTGCTAAAAAGGGGTTAACAAGGAGCAGAATCTATTTTATAACCCAGACAAGAAACTATTCGCCTGCAAAAAATATCTACACCTTAGAAATATGAGACAAGTCTCCAAGTTTCATTTGCAGATGTGGAATGATGACCTATTTTACATTACAGTCTACAGCGCATATCAAAGGAAATATTTAATTAAATGAAAATAAAGCAAGCTTAATCTTGCTATGGGCTCGGTGTGTTTCACACCACATGAAGACACCTCGGCAGTCTGACAGCCAAGTCTAAATATATTTGTGTAGCATTTCCAAATAAAGAACAATCAGAGTCTGAGTGTAATTAATCTATAGAATATTACAATGATTTGTATTCAGACCTGTCGGAGGCTGTATATTGCTGCTTTCTATTGAATAATATTTAGTTTACAGTATATAAAAGAAGCCATATATATTACACAAAGGCGTCATTATCAGTAAAATTGTAAAAAAAAAAAAATTCTAACTGGTTGGGAATTAAATTTAAGCATAGTTTAAGTCAAAAGGCTAAAAACATTAATAAATATTTTATTATATATATATATATATATATATATATATACACTAATATATATATATACACTATTTTATATATATATATATATATATATATACACACTATTTTATATATATATGTGTATATATATATATATATATATACACACTAGTTATACTATATTATACTATTTATACTTATGAGATATATATATATATATATATATATATATATATATTTATATAAGATTAATGTCAACCATATCAACCCAGATATTAAACTAATGAGAATTGTACATTTCATAAATTTATAATCCATTTAATTACATCAAAATTTAAAAACATTGATTGTTATCTGATGAAAGCATGAGCGTATTTAAGGTACTTTATAACGTATTAATCAGCGCAAGTGTCATGCATAAATTAGGCATGAAAATGAAATCTGAGATCAACTCCTTCAATTTTCCTCTTTTCATTAGTACTGATTTCATAGCTCTTTAACAATAATATCTGGAGAAAAACATAATCTGTAAACTACTTTAAAAAAACGATTGAATGGAGAGAAGGAAGATCTGATATCCTTGCTGCTCACTTTTAAGAGTACAGTCTGGTAGTGAGAGTGTTAAAACCTGGTGGGAAATGACGGAACTCTCATTTGATTCACTCTTCTTAGGCTACTTTCACACTAGGGTTTTAGTTTTCCGGTACTGAGTTCTGTCATAGGGGCTCAATACCGGAAAAAAAGCTTCAGTTTTGTCTCCATTCATTGTCAATGGGGACAAAACTGAACTGAACAGAATGGAATGCTCCAAAAAGCATTCAGTTCCGTTTAGTTGCGTTCCCAGACCGGAGAGAAAACCGCAGCATGTTGTATTTTGCTTTCCGTCCTGGGATGTGGAGCAAGACGGAATTTGACACAATAGAAAACTGATCCGTCCCCCATTGACTTTCAATGGAGTTCATGACGGATCCGTCTTGGCAATGTTACAGATAATACAACCGGGTCCCTTCATAACAGATGCAGACGGTTGTATTATCAGTAACGGAGTTGTTTTTGCTGAACCCTGCCGGATCCAGTAAAAACGCTAGTGTGAAAGTAGCCTTAGTAAATCAATAAACTTATAATCAGTTTCATTCATCTGAACAGGGTTGTTTTGGTGCCAAGCACATGGATTCAGATAATTAGGACAGTCACGGAAATTTCAGCAGCGAATCTGCTGCGCCTGTATATACTCTATATGTACTGTAGCTACAGCACTGATAATTAACTTTCAATTACCTTAGTTTAATAAGACTAACTGGTTAAAGCACATTTTTACATTTTTTCAGAGGAAACTGGACTTTCGGCTAACTAGCTGTATAGACTTACATTGTGCAGCTTATAGTACAGCCCACAGGCATTGCACACTGGGTCACCATTGGCATTCCTTCTCCACAGCGTAGTGGTGGTGGTTTGACAGTTTGCACAAGACGTACCCGCTCTCCTAGCTGCGGACTGAAAGAAGACAATATGGTTACTGTCAGGTGATAGCTGCATCGGTGCACAAACAAAGCTGCCAGTACTGGACAGTAGAAAGTGAACAGAGCGTTAGAAACAAAGGGTTAAAACCATTAAGATGCACGCTCTAAGATATCTCTGCCGTCTCTCATGTACTCTGCTGCTGCACTATTTTCCTTTAAATTTGGGATCATTTGGATCAGTATTTACAAGTGATGACATATAACCATTCATACAGTCTGCCGTTTTCCTAGTCCTTCCTGCTTTGTAACTTACTTAATGGTTTACTTTGAGGAAATTGTTACTTGGGAGTTATCTAAGGAGATCAGATTTCCGGCAGATATTTCCTGGGAAGTTCAATTCACATATAAAGAGGGAGTGGAGACAGGGGACAGCTGCCAAAAATCAAAGCCTTGTGAAAGCCCTCTTTTATGAGAGACTTTGATTTTAGTGACTTAAAACTGAAGATAAAAGATAGATAGATAGATAGATAGATAGATAGATAGATAGATAGATAGATAGATAATAGATAGAAGGATGGATGTATAGAGATAGATAGATAGATAGATAGATAGATAGATAGATAGATAGATAGATAGATAGATAGATAATAGATAGAAGGATGGATGTATAGAGATAGATAGATAGATAGATAGATAGATAGATAGATAGATAATTAGATATATAGATAATAAGATAGATAGATAGATAGATAGATAGATAGATAGATAGATAGATAGATAGATAGGAGATGGATAGATAGATAGATAGATAGGAGATGATAGATAGATAGATAGATAGATAGATAGATAGATAGATAGATAGATAGGAGATGGATGTATAGATAGATAGATAATTAGATATATAGATAATAAGATAGATAATAGATAGAAGGATGGATGGATGGATAGATATAGAGATAGATAATAAGATAGTCAGGTAGATGGATGGATAGATATTGGATAAGTAGATAGATAGATATTGGATAAGTAGATAGATAGATATAAAGATAGATAGATAGATAGATAGATAGTCAGGTAGATGGATGGATAGCTATTGGATAAATAGATAAATAAATAGTAGATAGATGATAAGGTGATGATAGATAAGATAGATAATAGATAGAGGATACGTAGATAGATAGATAGATAGATAGATAGATAGATAGATAATAGATAGATACATAGATAATAGATAGAAAGATATGAGATAGATAGAAATAGATAGATAGAATATAGATAGATAGATACAGTAGATATTGGATAAGTAGATAGATACATAAGATAGATAATAGATAGATATTGGATAAGTAGATAGATAGAAGATAATAGATAGATAGATAGATAGATAGATAGATAGATAGATAATAGATATGAGATAGATAGAAGATAATAGATATGAGATAGATAGATAGATAGATAGATAGATAGATAGATAGATATGAGATAGAAGATAGATAATAGATGTGAGATAGATAGATAGATAGATAGATAGATAGATATGAGATAGAAGATAGATAATAGATGTGAGATAGATAGATAGATAGATAGATAGATAGATAGATATGAGATAGAAGATAGACAATAGATAGGAGATAGATAGATGGACAGTTTATTGGTAGACATTTACTGGCATGTTCATATAAACTAATGAAATGGAGAGCAGATATAAAACAGCTGCATGCTACGTATTTCGGGTGCGTACTTTGACACAAAACTAGCAGGGTATAAATGAAACGATAAAGCTGTGCCTGTCTCTGTGTGACGCGTCGTCTTATACTATTAGAGAACGCTTGGCTGAAAGGTCTGATTCTAAAGTGATCTGCAGAGGGATCACTGCGGCATTAGTCATTTAATTACAGGGAGGCATTGTTGTCTAATGAGGACAGTTAAAGCCATAAGATCTTTGGTCTGTATAAATAGCTCTGCGTGCATGACGCCAAATATGTGTGAGGCCTAGAACCCAAGCAGATGGCAATAAAAATGGGTAATGTGGGACCAAGAGTGTCTAATCTTCCTTACTTGAAAACTGTTCTTCTGGCCACTATAACAAGTCTTTTGGTGGAGATGCCAATATCCTGCTGAAAGCTTCCCTTTCTGAGCTGAGGAGATTAGAGAAAGAAGAGAGTTGGTGTTTGCATGTTGGTTTCTCACTTACCAGCCTTCTTTTAGGTTTAATGAGGGGTCGGTTCTGGCCATTCATTTTGTGATAGAGTCCACATGCATTACAAAGATAATGCCCGGTGCCATCTCGCCTCCACAGAGGGGTTGACGTTGCCCCACAGTTTACACACTCCCTGCCTTCTGAAAACAAGATTACAAATGGTTGATCTCTGAACAACATGGAGCAATTTACTAACATAGCTGTAAATGATAATTAAGGAAGAAACAACTAGAAGACCTGCTTACAATGGAGGACATTCCGCAGTATGTTCTAGAGCGCCATCATGAATGAATAGCGTAATATTAGGACACTACCAGACACTAAGATTCTCTCTTGCCCTCTTAGTCCTGGACACCATAGCACTTCTTAGCGTAATGATACATATAAATGTATACAGCAATAAGACAAAACAGGATATGAATAAAATTGAGACTGGTGGAAAATTGGTAGCACATATTCAAATAGTTAACTCCTCAGGGATCATTGAGTTTATACAGAGGCTGATCTTGCCCTACACTAAGTTTTTGCTGTAAAAGAAAACAGCATTGTCATAATACCAAATGACTAAACCTAGTAGATGCAAATCCCACCTATACAGAGGCTGCAGTTTGGTATCATAAAGTCAGAATCGGTGGAATCGGTAGGCCTCTTTCAGATATCAGCGTGGTGTCATACACTTCTGTGTACGGTGTATGTTATGCGTGTTATTTCTAGTCATCATTAGTAAATATAGTAGTGTATACAACGGGGAAGGGGAATATAGGTGAAAGGGGGTAAAAAAAATAAAAAATAAAACTTACAACCCATTTCTAAATGAGTACCCTAAGGAGTAAAAGGTATATTAACTGTGTGAATATTGTTTGAATTTTTTGCTTCATTTTCTGTTCTAATTTTATATTGTCTTTGCTATGTACAGAATATTAGTACATATATCTGTATACTTTAGCCATTCATTTATTAGGTATTTTCCTATTTGCACTTGTATATCAGTTTATGTATTATTGTTTTATTATACCAAGGGATTTTTGTATTTTGTATGCTTTACAGCCTACAGTATACCTAGAGTATGTTGTATACCTAGGGTATATTAATATATGCACATAACTACAGCCCCTATAAGATTTGCACTTTAATATATTATATCGCAGTGGGTGCCATTAGATTGTGTGGTCAATGTGTCTTTATATACTTAATGTGATTTATGTCTTTTTTAATATTATGGATTAAATATCATGTATATTTTTAACTTTTTGTGTTTTTAGTTTTCGTTTAAATTTTCGCAAAATCGTTCAAATTTGAGAAGTCACATGAAATTGCGAACGATGAGTGAGAAAATAGTTTTGCAATTATAACTTCATGTAATTGAACGTCTTTTGAATGCAAACAACTCAATAAATCGTCACTTGCCGCTTATTAAGGCCTCATGCACACGAACCTATATTATTTCTGTGTCCATTCAGGTTTTTTTTTTTGGCGGACCGTATACGGAACCGTTCATTTCAATGGGTCCGCAAAAAAAGTTACTCGAAGTTACTCTTTGTGCATTCCGTTTCTGTATGTCTGTATTTCCGTTCCGCAAAAAAATAGAACATGTCCTATTATTGGCTACATTACGAACAAGGAGAGTACTGTTCTATCAGGGGACAGCTGTTCTGTTCCGCAAAATACAGAATGCACACGGACATCATCCGTATTTTTTGCGGATGTTTTTTGCGGACCACAAAATACATAGGGTCGTGTGCATGAAGCCTAATGAAAACTATGCTGCCGCCTAATAGGAGCTAAGGGCCTGTGTATCACTATAAGTATGTAGCAATACCAAGTGCACCATAATGAAAACGAAGTTAAAAAGACACATGTCCATAAAAATCTGCCAAACCTACCAGATCCACCTGGATCTGTGGTCTCCAACCTAAAAGTTGCCGTTTTGTAGCAGTTGGAGAACAGTGCACTAGATGTTTGTTTCACTATACAAACTGCCTTAGAGGTAAACGCAATCTACGATCAAGACTATATGTTTGGTAGAAATCTGAATGATGGTACACTATGATGGCCCAATATAAACCAATCTTGACCACCGGTCACAATAATTTTATTATTAGGGACTTTAAAATGTTTTAAGACATGTATTTTACACTATGCACCCAAACACCAATATAGCTCCATACGGAAGCAAATGTGCACTTAGGAAAGAGAAGGTCCAAACTGCATTGTTGCAGGGATCAAGTTTGTCGACATTCCACAAACCTGGTGGCCACTTTCACAAGAAGTATGGTGTATAATGAAGACCGATGCCTTGTGTCTCATTGATCAGATAGATCTGAGCTTTTTCTATGATCTGTTTAAGCCTTTTTTAATATTTTTTGTATTGCTACCAGCGCACTGACATCATGACATTATGGAGGCCTGAGCACACTTGAAGCCACACAATCATCATGTTCATCTATGCCTTTTGCCATAAAAACACTGTGAATTTGGCTTCGGTGAGATCTGCAACTTCATGGGAATGTTCATATATGTATGTTGAGTTTTTTTTAACTATGTTCCGTTTACCAGCCTTTAGCAATCCTCCATCATAGTGTTTGTAAATGATGACTTCCTGTCACATGAAGATTAATGCCTCATGCCTATAGAAGAGTGCACTGCTTGTATGACAGGAGCTCAACATTTACCGTATATTGCCTTTATAAGCAGATAACAAGCATTTCCTGAGTTTCTATAACTAATACACAAGACAATCTGTTCCATATCACCAATATGAAGGGTTGCTTGCAGATATCAAGAAATGACTAAATGTACGAGTACTGTGTAAAGACATTCATGTATAGAATCCAAGCTTGCTCATCTAATCTAGAAATTATGCTATAAGATAAACCTAATGCCCTAAGTTCTGCTTTATCCATGGCCAGGGCTGGGCTAAATTTTAGGTGACCATACACATTAGTCTAAAGTTGAACAAAATGGACGATTTCAACCAAAGCGATTGTTTCGTCAGGTGAACTTTAAGTGTAAATGACCGTTGTAGCTGACCAGTGACAGACCATTGTCATCTGAAAAGAAGTAGGCCGTGTTTGAAATTTTTGCCCGATAGCCTGACAAAAGATCTTTCATTTAAAGAAAGATCATTCATGGATGAAAGATCTTTCTCTGAAAGAATGTTCCCAGATCTTTCATCCATCACCTGGTTTCACTGAACATGTATGGCCAGTTTGAAAACCAGACAATATGGACTAAAATGTTTATGGCTGTGTCTGCAAAACGATGGTTCACCAGATGATCGTTTGTTCAATTGCTGTTCAACCAACAGCTAACTTCTATCTAATGTGTAGGGCCAGCTTTAGAGCGCACTCAACCCCCAAGCTATCAATCATGACATAAGACATGTATTGATAGATATGTTAGATACAATTTAGATTACTGATACACTACCTATGGAGATTACTACCAGACTGCCAGATCAGGCTAAAGTCTCTGGAATTCTCAGACTTCTACAAGACCAGCCAACTATTTTATGTGCATTGGATCATCCAAAGAGATGATGTCGGGGGTAAAGGAGGATCAGCTATGTCGAATCTCTTAGCTCCTAATCCTATTGTTCTCAGGAGAAGCAGCTTGCTCCCCTCTCCCCAGGGGTGTACCTAGTCTTTCTGCTGCCTGAAGCGAAAACTGAAGTGGCGCCCCCCCCCCCCCCTTCAATGCAAATTTCTTAACCTAACCCCTCCCCTTCAGCCCATGGTCCATTGGCTGCCCCCCTCTTGCCCCTACCTTGTGCTGCCTGAGGCGATCGCCTGACCTAGCCTCATTGGTGGTGCACCCCCGACTCTCCTCTTCGACAACACAAACCAAGCATGCAAGTGTATGGGGAGTTAGGAGAAACAGCTGTCAGCTGACAGCCATTAAAGCAGTTTAACAGGACCCTTGTTGGCCCCAATGACAGCACCAAATGTATGGTGCCACTGATGTTAAAAGCAATGAGAAGTGATATTTTAAAGTGCATATTAAATTTCACTAATATTTGCAGCATAAATGTCAGTTACTCCTCAGCAATACACTACATACAAATCTTTTTTTTTTTTTATGTGTATTATGGGGAAGGGGACCAGCCTGCCTGACTGCTCAGTCCTGCTCATAATTATTTGCCTCTTGAAGGATACGGAGCAGCTCTCCAACCTGTTAAACCAATATGTTGGGCTAGTGATATACTCATGACATAATTACAATTGGCACAAAGGTTGCACTACGAAAATGTATGTGTAAAGCTTCTGATCCAAATTCCCGTAAAGAAATGATATGCCAAACCAATTACAGACACCCAGTAATATGATATTTGGAGAGGCTCAGATAAAAATAAGGTGTGGTAGAACAGGTTTAAGGTTTTGTACATGAAAGATATCTTGTAATAGGTCCTACTAAGGTTTGTTTGCAGAAAAATGTCTGCTTGAGCTTTATAAGCCTTATTGAACCCATACTGCAATGTATTAGTGAGGCCTATAATAGTGTAGTGAGAAAACCTCAGAGTGATATTCTCACCCCATTGTTTTGCTAAATGATATGATGCATCAATTTGGAATATCAATTTTATTGGACTGCCTTCATGTTTATTACTGATCGGTATATGGACGAGACCTTGTCACAGAAGCATATGTAGGGCTTTCTTGGAAGGAAAAACGCCAAGATGCCCAAATCTGGTCATACAAGTTATCACAATAAACTAGGCCTAAAACTACTGTGATTGCTGAAGACCGTCATACAATCCATGCAGTCCTTTTTGGCTATGACTAGCAATGTAGTCAGAAGTCGGTCACTACTGTCACCTGTCTACAGGTTTCAATGGACCTCAAAGTGGTCTGCCAATTTTAATGAAGGGCAGCACAGATGGTCAAGATCTCAATCTTTTTAGATTTTCTTATATTTACCATTATGCCGGTTTGTACGACACTGGGTAGGCCATGGAAAGGTTAAAGGGCTACTCCTAATCTTTCATTTAGATTCAGTCATATAGCTGCAGGGCGGTGGGACGACCCTAAACTCAACTGTAAGTTTACAAGCATCATGATATCTTATGGGTAGGATGGTACTGGAACTATTGGGACAAAAAGAGGGCACACAATACTACATGCTTAATAGGCGGTATGATTTATTTAGTGCTGCCAATAAAGGTCAAATATTATTATAATTATGAATAAATGATGGCATTTATTATAACTGTCTGTAAAAGGAGGAGGAGAACATCTCTAAGGAGAGGTTAGCGTAAAAGAAAACATTTCTGGTTCCTGGAGCAGGAGTTATCCCTGACACCAAGATCTGTAGAATCCATTAGCTACTTGGTACTGTTTACAGAAAGTCAAAGTTAACACCTTCTATTCTGGGGCAATGGAAACCCATCCGAGAAGAGATGTTGCACACGGCAAATTTATATAACAGTCTACCTTTAGACTACTGGTAAAGCATTAGGATACACATGATATGGTCTACCAGCAATTACAGATTTTAAAGTCATTCCCCTAGAAGCCCATGGTGGGTTTCTCTGAGGCTTAAACTCTGCTTGACTACTAAACATAATACCATAACCAAGCTACACGCAAGATGATCTGGGTATGGAGGAGTCCTAGATTGTCTTTTCAAGTCTAAACTGAATCTGAGGAACCTAAGATGACCTTCAGTTTTAACTGGAAGAGACTTATAGGCAATGTCAAATGAGTCATGGAGTTAGTTAATGTTCTCATCTGCATGTGTTTTTCCAGGTTTCTGTTCCGTCGTCAACAAAAGAAAAATGAAAATAACAACAGTGCTGGATCCATCACATGACAGACACCAACAGCGTCTGACAGACTCCGCTGACTATAATGGGGGCCGCTGCATTTCTGTCACGGTGCCACATGTGCCATTTTTGACAAAATTTGCAACAGAGACTTCAACAAATATGTGACTGGAGAATGAACTAAGCTGAAATGTGAAAAAAAAAAATCAAGAAAAAATTGGGGGCTGATTATATTATATGGAAAAATTTACAGAATATGATGGCGGTTACGAATAAGGCTTTGCATGGAAATAATTAGCTATTTTATATCATACAATCACCTGGGATAGATCATTGAAACATTTTTGGTCAATGGAGATAATACAGGAAAATATTCCTGCATCCTGATAATGCATTATGAGAGCAGCGCGTGACGTTCCTTAATTCCAGCGCTACACATATTTATACACAGCAGGGATTCTTGAAACAAATGTATATCGTTACAAATGGAAAATTTTGTGACTCTACGAGCCTGGGATAAATCAAAAAAAAAAAAAAAAAAGGGAGGAGGGTTAGGAGAGACTATAAGCAGCCACTGTTCTGTTTGTTTTTAATAAAGTTTTTGTTGCGTGTTAACACTGTGAAATTGAACAGTTTTATCTTGGTTTCTAGGACACCATTTTACCACAGCGATGACAAATATTTCACACTGAGCTATGAATACAATATTTGGAATGGCCTGCAGATGAATATTATAGAGAGAGAGAGAGATTATTAGGCTGTATTCATGACGTAGGCCCACCATATGCTGTTCTCGTAGTAATAACAAGCGTCAGCCATTGAATGGGCACATTTTCACCTCCTTTACTAAGGTTTGATATCTGATTATTCAAAAGTGAAAGCGCAGTATTGCTGACTGTGCCTTCTTGTGGTAAATACCTGTGACATTTGCATATTAAACAGGAAAGGCTTTCACGTTCTGCGTGTTTCAGCGAGTAATAACAATAATAACAGCACAAAACTGCACTAAACTAAAGGTAACAGCAGAATAATTGACACAGCAGATTAACAGCTATGAGTTACCTCAGGAAAAGATTATATGCTATGAGCTTCCTCAGGAAAAGAATTATCAGTTGAAAATCATACCAATTCGGTATGCAGTCTTTCAACTTGTAAACAATTACTCCTCCAGACATTTTCTGCCACTACAACTCAAAGGGGGTTGATATTTTTTTTTTTTCACACTGTGTCAAAAAAATGTGGCGCAGAGGTCGCCACATTTATATGTATTACCTTAGCTGATAACATTTTTTATTTTTTTGTATTATTATTTTTTTTATTATGCTGTCATGTATTTCTCTCCTTTTCTTAATAAAAATGTCAGCCATGAAATAACATTTGAAAAGGGAATGGCCTTCTACATTATGTAAGCATATTTATGCTTAAAAGAGCTAAATGTAAAAGAAAAAAAACTAACATATAATATAAAGCAATATACTCACGGTAAAAGACATATAACCCGTGTGTTACTGCGTATAAATTAGGACTTTCTAAGCCTTAAATGCTGTTATGCAAATGCGCCGTTATCAGATGTCACACTTTACATGAGAATTTCGGTAAATAAAGGCCTATTTATGCCCAAAATAAGCAAAGCATTTGCTGCATCACTAAATACACAAAATGGATTTTCAGAGGTCTCAATTTGCAAATAATGTGAAGGAAAAATATCTATGCAAATCCTGTCATGTTATTTCGCACAAATCCATTGAGCAAGGATTGCTTTGTTAACTCGCCTTAACTGTCCCCAAGAGATACCACTGAATGTCTTCGGAGGGGGGCTATGTTACTTCATTAACCTTTTCGATGCCAGCAAGGGAACACTTTGTTTTACAGTAAAGCTACAGAGCTCAACGACATCCGCAAGAAAGCGCTGGGTTCATTATCTCCCTGTTAGGCTTCGTGCACACGACTGTATCTCACATCCATGCAATATCCCCATTTTTTTGCGGAGAGCACAATGACCCATTCATTTCTATGGAGCCGAGCACACATCAGTGTATTTTGCGGATCCGTTTTTCAGTTATAGAACATGTCCTATTCACTGAGGATGAGAATAGCCATTTCTACTTATGGGCTTTTGAAAAATACAAACTGCACACAGAAGGTATCCATATTTTGCAGACTGAAATATGGACACGACTGTGTGCATGAAGCCTTAAACTAGGGTTAGTACTTTAGATAATTAAAAATTAAATAATAATAAATAAACCATAAATCAATATTAAAAAAAAAAGTGTTCTTCATTTTATACAATATATATATATTCTATTATGGGGTAATTACAAGCATATTTTACCTCAATTACAAGCCCCATAAATATAATATTATATATCTGTTTATATAGATATATAGCTGGAAATAATGACAAATTGACTCACAGTTTACCCTATGCTGTATTTATACCTGCCGTAACCCTCCTTCTGTACATAGGCTACACGTGTATAACCCTGCGAATGGAAGGTAATAGATCATTTTCCAGGTGGGCTTGGAGTGATCCCTTTCAAGGGCTCAGCTGAACTGTAGACATCTTAAGAGGCGCTGTTTACTTTAAAAGCAGGAGCCTATAGCCTATTGTCTGCCCTTAGAATGTATGCATTCTTCTTAAGCAACAGTGTGACAAAATATTGATATCTGTCTCCATAGCTTTGCTCCTTTTCTTTGAAGAGAAGTAAATCTTTTGAAAGGACTAAGTTGAAGACAACAAATCATGTAAACTGTGGCTTACAAAGGACTAATAGGAGAGGGCTCACCAACATGGGAAAGGCTAAGGCCTCTTTCACACGACCGTATGGCTTTTTCAGTGTTTTGCGGTCCATTTTTCAAGGATCCGTTGTTCCGTTTTTTTGTTTCCGTTGTGTTTCCGTTTCTGTTCCGTATGGCAGATACAGTATACAGTAATTACATAGAAAAAATTGGGCTGGGAATAACATTTTCAATAGATGGATTACGCAAAAACGGAATTGATACTGAAGACATACGGATGCATTTCCGTATGTGTTCCCTTTTTTTTTCGCAGACCCATTGACTTGAATGGAGCCACGGAACGTGATTTGCGGGCAATAATAGGACATGTTCTATCTTTCAACTGAACAGAAAAACAGAAATACGTAAACGGAATGCATACGGAGTACATTCCTTTTTTTTTTTGCGGAGCCATTGAAATAAATGGTTCGGTATACAGAACGCAAAAAACGGCCCGTAAACGGGGGGAAAAAACGGTCAGTGAAAGAGGCCTAAATCATGCTTTCAGTGACTGATTAAACAGCAGGCATATCCATTCACCCCTGCTCACTGTGCATATCCAATACACAGTACATATATAGAGTACACAGTATAAAAGGCCACATCTATGAGGAAGTCATTTCTCAGGTAAAACCTGCTGGCATCATATTTGTTTCTGTCCTTAACTGGCATCATAGACAGTAATAAATTTAAAGGCTGAGGTGGGACGGGCTTATATAACCTCATGTCCATCATATTGGCCTGTGCTGTGTGCCACCATCGTGTATAGGCCTTATCCATATAACCTCATGTTCATCATATTGACCTGTGCTGTGTACCACCATCATGTACAGGGATCATCCATATAACCTCATGGCCATCATATTGGCCTGTGCTGTGTACCACCATCATGTACTGGCCTCATCCATATAACCCCATATCCATCATATTAACCTGTGCTGTGTACCACCATCATGTACAGGTCTCATCCATATAACCTCATGTCCATCATATTGACCTGTGCTGTGTACCACCATCATGTACAGGCCTCATCCATATAACCTCATGTCCATCATATTGACCTGTGCTGTGTACCACCGTCATGTACAGGCCTCATCCATATAACCTCATGTCCATCATATTGGCCTGTACTGTGTACCACCGTCATGTACAGGCATCATCCATATAACCTCATGTCCATCATATTGATCTGTGCACCACCATTATGTACAGGCCTCATCCATATAACCTCATGTCCATCATATTGACCTGTGCTGTGTACCACCATCATGTACAGACCTCATCCATATAACCTCATGTCCATCATATTGACCTGTGCTGTGTACCACCATCATGTACAGACCTCATCCATATAACCTAATCTCCATCATATTGACCTGTGCTCTGTACCCCCATCATGTACAGGCCTCATCCATATAACCTAATCTCCATCATATTGACCTGTGCTCTGTACCACCATCATGTTCAGACCTCATCCATATAACCTCATGTCCATCATATTGACCTGTGCTGTGTACCACCATCATGTACAGGCCTCATCCATATAACCTAATCTCCATCATATTGACCTGTGCTGTGTACCACCATCATGTACAGGACTCATCCATATAACCTAATTTCCATCATATTGACCTGTGCTCTGTACCACCATCATGTACAGGACTCATCCATATAACCTAATTTCCATCATATTGACCTGTGCTCTGTACCCCCATCATGTATAGGCCTCAAAGTCCTTGAGCCTCCCAGCTGCTGGGATGTGGGAGGCAGTTATACAGAAGCTAGTTCATGTAAAGTCTGGTTCCTGCACACCAGTGCCACAACCACAAGCCTGTAACTGTTTCTTTTTCTCTAGTTTGTGACTCACACATTGATATTGAGGTCCATGTCATCTCTGAGGAGCACACAGTAGTAAGGTCTCTGTACTAGCCTCCCTGTGACTTTTCTATCTTCTTGAACACCTGTATTTGCATGGTCACAGTTTAGGGTTGCTGTTGTCTCTACCTGAGCTTGGGGTTTAGTAACCACACTTAGTGCTACAATAACAACGTGTGACCTATTTCCCTGCTGAGCTGAGCCCCATCATGTACAATGCAGCCTCCTCCACAATCTCACCATTGGTGCTGCCTAGCTCACAAACCAGGCATTCGGGCTGGATACTTAAGGATTCCAATTAACCTGCTGTAATGTGAACTGTGGGATGCAGCATCAGTTTCAGCACTGCAATTACAGCTGTAGGCTGGCACCTTGTGGCCCTCCTAAAGGCTGCCTGGGCATGCTGGGGCTTGCAGTTCCACACGATCTAATTCTAATATTCAGTAGTATTCTACTATCATCTTCTGCAGCTTTCACGGGAATGGTGGAAGCTCCTCGGGTTTTCCCTGTGCACAGGGCAGCAGGACCCCTGTCCTCTGGGCAGCCTGGCCACATCCGGACCCTATTAAACTCCTTGGCGCTGGGTAAACAATGAAACTGTCGCGTGCAGCAGTCTGAAAATAATTGGATTAAGTCAAACATATCAGCTAAATAGATCCAGTCCCAGCGCAGACAAGCAGAGCAAATGTCACCCTGGAAAACCCCCTGATCACACAGCCCGGGCCCTGACACTGCCAGCTCTGCCCTCTCCCAGGTCACACACAATTACCAGCTGTGCCACCTCCTCTATGCTTCTTCATTACAAGTGTCACTGAGTGCTTCATAGACAGTCGGTGAGAGATTAGATAGATAGATTTGTTAAGATAGACAGTATTGTTCAGATAGATAATATGTAGGTATATTGGATAGATATGTTCAGATAGATCATATGTAGATATATTGGATAAATAGATAGATATGTTCAGATAGATCATATGTAGATATATTGGATAGATAGATATGTTTAGATAGATCATATGTAGATATATTGGATAGATAGAATTGTTCAGATAGATCATATGTAGATATATTGGATAGATAGATATGTTCAGATAGATCATATGTAGATATATTGGATAGATAGAATTGTTCAGATAATATGTAGATATATTGGATAGATAGATATGTTCAGATAGATAATATGTAGATATATTGAATGGATAGATTAGATAGATAGACACATTGATTGATTTACAGATAGATAAATAGATAGGCAGATACTATTGATAAATAGATGGATAGAATTGTTCAGATACATGTAGATATATATTGTAAAGATAGATAGACAGAATTGTTCAGATAGATAATATGTAGATATATTGGATAGATAGATATGTTCAGAAAGATCATATGTAGATATATTGGATAGATATAATTGTTCAGATAATATGTAGATATATTGGATAGATATGTTCAGATAGATAATATGTAGCTATATTGGATTGATATAATTGTTCAGATAGATAATATGTAGATATATTGAATGGATAGATTAGATAGATAGATACATTGATTGATTTACAGATAGATAGATAAATAGATAGACAGATACTATTGATAAATAGATGGATAGAATTGTTCAGATACATGTAGATATATATTGTAAAGATAGATAGACAGAATTGTTCAGATAGATAATATGTAGATATATTGGATATAGATAGATAGATAGATAGATAGATAGATAGTATTTCAGTAGTTTGGGGAAAGTGCATAGTGCAGTTATGACCTAAAAAAAAATCTGGCCAGAGTGAAGCTCTGATGACACAGTCAGGGCCTGTAGACCAATGTGCTATTACTAGGACTGAAAATCAGAACATGTATTGAAGAACACATATTCCGGACAACCTTGTCCTAGATGAAAGCTTTAGTCCACCTTAGAATTATTCTAAAATTGTGAACAAAAATGTCATTTTGAATTGATGACAGGTATGAATGACCATAATATACAAGATGATATTGTCCTATTAGAAGAACCGTCCTACCTGTGCTTGAGCGTGTCTTTGGTCTAGCTTTACACTGGAAGCTGGTTGGAGATCCCCCGATAATGTTTGGTGGGAAAAGTCCAGGACTGTAGTCTTGGACATAGGACTGGTAGTTGGATAAGGAGTGGTGAGCAGAAGACGTTGCTCCTCCTAAGGTTCTGGTGTGAGAGGACTCCAGTTTCATGGACTCGGAGGACACATGGTATTTGATGCAATCCTTGTCCTCTTGACGATTAGCTGTGGATCCAGTGTTAGATATGGAGGGGTCTGGGGAGACATCTTTTGGTGGTGTTGGGGGGAAAGGGAAGAGGTGGGGGCTTGAATGTCCAGTAACCAGGGAAGAGGATGACGAAGAAGTTGGAGGGTAGACAGTAAGGGGTCCGGGAGGACTGTGGGTCTTGGAGAAGGGAGGCAGGTTCCATGGTGATGCGGCATGAGGTCCTCCTATAGCCTTGCTGCTATGATCCAACCAGGGGTGTAGAAGAGGAGGGCGACATACCTGGCCTAAAAAACGCAATGAACACGGTAAGATTAAATGTTATCAAATATGTCTGAAGACATTCCTACAAACCTGCACTGACCACAGCCATTTACAATACTATTAAATGTGACATCTTCTCCGTTCTGATTTGTCTTTTGCAGCAAATATTTTATTACTATATAGCAAAATGTCACCCATATTCTGCCATTTTAAATTTATAAGAAACCGGAATAGAGTCGTGTGCCTTTACTGAATATTGTTTTCGGGCCCTAATAAAATATCATATACTCCATATGCAGCGCTCAATAAATATAGAATGTCACCTGCCTATTTATTTATCTATTATTCATTTATTATCTATATATCTACAGGTATCTATTATCTATCTCATACCGGTCTATATCTATCTATATATTAGCTATCTATCGACATATTTGTCTATCTATTTCAGATCTGTCTATATCTATCTATTATCTATCCACATATTTATCTGTATATCGACATATTTATCTATCTATTATATATCTTTCTATCTATCTTCAACCTACCCATTCATCTGTATTAAATGATATAAGGTATTGTAGCAAAAATTTGCAAGCCTTCTATATCTAAAATAATGAATGCGTGGTATACTAATTCATTCACATTTTCAGAGCACTGAAAAAAGGAGGAACTGGTTTTCTATGGGATTATATCACATCATTGTATATTTTAATATGTCACAATATAATATACCATAATGCCAAGGCAACCTATTACACATCTGAGATGTGCAGATGCGATTTATAAGAAAACACTGCACGATGATAATTAAATTACACTACCATGGTTTTCTAGTCATAAGCTGAATTATTCAAACCAGGTATGAAAGACACAGAAGAGGAAGAGGAGGGGGCGATATAGACACAGGATGCAGGAAGCCAAGAAGAAATAAGTGTGAAAATACTAGATCTCATGTAGTCTTCTATAACCAAAAAATGGGGTAAAAGCACACAAGCAACAGGTCAATCATAAAGATGAGAAAGATAGAAATATTAGATATATAGATATGATATATATATATATATATATATATATATATATATATGAGAGATATGAGATAGAGAGATGTAGATAGATAGATTTAGATAGACAGATGCAGATAGATTTATATAGATAGATGTAGATAGATTTATATAGATAGATGTAGATAGATTTATATAGATAGATGTAGATAGATTTATATAGATAGATGTAGATAGATTTATATAGATAGATGTAGATAGATTTATATAGACAGATGATAGATATATAGATATACACATATATTAAATAGATATTGCAGAGGGCATGTAAAAACCACTGTGGGAGGCAGGGTGGCACTCACCGTGATGTGGAGCTGGGTACCTGGGCACTGCTCGCACCGAGTTGCTATAGTAGGAAGGGACATGGGTTCCTTGACTCTCGATATTAAAAAGTACATCCACATCTTCTGTAAGAGGGTACTGTGAGTGATCAATGTAGGAGTGACTTAGCCCAGGGTGATGGGACTCGGGGTGTTGTCCATTAAGTACAGCCGGGTGGTGGTGGTGGTGACTGACCCAGCGAGGCTGGTCTGTAGCAGAGACCTCCATGTCCCCCAGCACTTAGGACTTGTTGCTGAAGTTCTTCTGTGCTTCCCAACTTGGCAGAAAAGTAAGTCCAATCAGCTGAAGTAAGAGATAAATCCAGGGAGCGAGTGACCTGCAGGGAGAGCAGCAGTTTAGGAGGAGTGTGTGAGCTCAGGTGAGGAGAGGCTCCTTCAGGTGAGTGTCCCACAGAAGTTGTGCCCCAGCCCAGCAGAAGTCCCACACTACAAAGCGGGAGGGCTGAGATCCCAGGGCTCAGACTGCCTGATCGGATCTCGTGTTTTCTCTCTATTTTTTACAGTGCAGGCATTCTTTCTGCAAGGAGCAGGATGGCGCCAGGCGGCTCAATGATCGCAGACAGCTGTGGCGAGACGCAACTTAAGGAGGTTCCACTGTCATCAGTAGAGAGGGAGGGACTGTCACCCAGGAGGGGCTCACCCGGAGCCGAGCCTCCCATCCTTATCATCACACGCCCCTGTCATGTGCCTGCCGCCCGGTGTGCACCTATAGTACCAGGTGTCATCACTGCAGGTGGTGTGGGCCCATAGTACTGCTATACTATGTGCAGTTCATGCTACTAGCACTACTATGTGCATTACATGTTACCAGCACTACTATGTGCATTACATGTTACCAGCACTGCTATGTGCATTACATGTTACCAGCACTGCTATGTGCATTACATGTTACCAGCACTACTATGTGCATTACATGTTACCAGCACTGCTATACTATGTGCACTACATGCTACCAGTACTACTATGTGCATTACATGTTACCAGCACTGCTATGTGCATTACATGTTACCAGCAGTGCTATGTGCATTACATGTTACCAGCACTGCTATGTGCATTACATGTTACCAGCACTGCTATGTGCATTACATGTTACCAGCACTACTATGTGCATTACATGTTTCCAGCACTGCTATGTTAATTACATGCTACCAGCACTGCTATGTGCACTACATGCTACCAGCACTGCTATGTGCATTACATGTTACCAGCACTGCTATGTGCATTACATGTTACCAGCACTGCAATGTGCATTACATGTTACCAGCACTGCTATGTGCATTACATGTTACCAGCACTGCTATGTGCATTACATGTTACCAGCAGTGCTATGTGCATTACATGTTACCAGCACTGCAATGTGCATTACATGTTACCAGCACTGCTATGTGCATTACATGTTACCAGCACTGCTATGTGCATTACATGTTACCAGCACTGCTATGTGCATTACATGTTACCAGCACTACTATGTTCATTACATGTTACCAGCACTGCTATGTGCATTACATGTTACCAGCACTACTATGTGCATTAAATGCTACCAGCACTGCTATGTGCATTACATGTTACCAGCACTTCTATGTGCATTACATGTTACCAGCACTGCTATGTGCATTACATGCTACCAGCACTGCTATGTGCTCTACATGCTACCAGCACTACTATGTGCATTACATGCTACCAGCACTACTATGTGCATTACATGCTACCAGCACTGCTATGTGCATTACATGTTACCAGCACTGCTATGTGCATTACATGTTACCAGCACTATGTGTATTACATGTTACCAGCACTACTATGTGCAGTTCATGCTACCAGAACTACTATGTGCTTTACATGTTACCAGCACTGCAATGTGCATTACATGCTACCAGCACTACTATGTGTATTACATGCTACCAGAACTACTATGTGCATTACATGTTACCAGCACTACTATGTGCATTACATGTTACCAGCAGTGCTATGTGCATTACATGTTACCAGCACTGCAATGTGCATTACATGCTACCAGCACTACTATGTGTATTACATGCTACCAGAACTACTATGTGCATTACATGTTACCAGCACTACTATGTGCATTACATGTTACCAGCACTGCTATGTTCATTACATGTTACCAGCACTGCTATGTTCATTACATGTTACCAGCACTGCTATGTGCATTAAATGCTACCAGCACTGCTATGTGCACTACATGCTACCAGCACTACTATGTGCATTACATGCTACCAGCACTACTATGTGCATTACATGCTACCAGAACTACTATGTGCATTACATGCTACCAGAACTACTATGTGCAGTACATGCTACCAGCACTGCTATGTGCATTACATGTTACCAGCACTACAATGTGCATTACATGTTACCAGCACTGCTATGTGCATTACATGCTACCAGAACTACTATGTGCATTACATGTTACCAGCACTGCTATGTGCATTACATGTTACCAGCACTGCTATGTGCATTACATGTTTCCAGCACTGCTATGTGCATTACATGTTACCAGCACTGCTATGTGCATTACATGCTACCAGCTATGTGCATTACATGTTACCAGCACCGCTATGTGCATTACATGTTACTAGCACTGCTATGTACATTACATGTTACCAGCACTGCTATGTGCATTACATGTTACCAGCACCGCTATATGCATTACATGTTACCAGAACCGCTATGTGCATTACATGTTACCAGCACAGTTATGTGCATTACATGTTACCAGCACCGCTATGTGCATTACATGTTACTAGCACTGCTATGTGCATTACATGTTACTAGCACTGCTATGTGCATTACATATTACTAGCATTGTAGCTATGATATTAACTGTGCGCCATGGACTGCCTGCCAGCTACACCGAGCACTGCATCCATATTACTATTATAGTATTAGTAGTAGTAGTATTATATAAGCAGTTTGTGTGTGCATTAATAACAAGATGTCTGCATTGTATACATTATTGCCTGCACATAGTTACAAACCACATTATTATTATTATTATTATTAATAATGTATAACAATTATTTGTGTGTACATTACATTAGATATCTGGATTGTATATTAAAGTCTGCACATAACTAAATACATAAATATTCCAGCAAAAAGGGATGCTTGAAAATAACTAAATAAATAGCATTGTTAATTACTATTGTCACATACATATTTTATGGACATTCATGTTCCTACATACCAGCACATAACCACACACATTGCATGACAATATATGCAATGAATGGGAGAAGAGCATACAGTATTATATTTATAATTATTATTATTATTATTATTATTATTAATTATAATAAGTGGTAGTATTATTGTTGTTGTTGTTATTATTATCCTGGGCATTCTGCTGTCTATATATCATGATATAACTATCATGTATTGATATATGACAGTAGTACACCCATCTACTCTGATGACTATTATTACATCATTATAGTGCTCCTGCAGGACTACAGACCTGCACTAGTACAGGTGTGAAGGCTGCTTGGATACTGCACTAGTATAGGTGTGAAGGCTGCTTGGATACTGCACTAGTACAGGTGTGAAGGCTGCTTGGATACTGCACTAGTACAGGTGTGAAGGCTGCTTGGATACTGCACTAGTATAGGTGTGAAGACTGCTTGGATACTGCACTAGTACAGGTGAGAAGGCTGCTTGGATATTGCACTAGTACAGGTGTGAAGGCTTCTTGGATACTGCACTAGTACAGGTGTGAAGGCTGCTTGGATACTGCACTAGTACAGGTGAGAAAGCTGCTTGGATATTGCACTAGTACAGGTGAGAAGGCTGCTTGGATACTGCACTAGTACAGGTGAGAAGGCTGCTTGGATATTGCACTAGTACAGGTGTGAAGGCTGCTTGGATACTGCACTAGTACAGGTGTGAAGGATGCTTGGATACTTCACTAGTACAGGTGTGAAGGCTGCTTGGATACTGCACTAGTACAGGTGTGAAGGCTGCTTAGATACTGCACTAGTACAGGTGTGAAGGCTGCTTGGATACTGCACTAGTACAGGAGTGAAGGCTGCTTGGATACTGCACTAGTACAGGTGTGAAGGCTGCTTGGATACTGCACTAGTACAGGTGTGAAGGCTGCTTGGATAGTGCACTAGTACAGGTGTGAAGGCTGCTTGGATACTGCACTAGTATAGGTGTGAAGGCTGTTGGATACTGCACTAGTACAGGTGTGAAGGCTGCTTGGATACTGCACTAGTACAGGTGTGAAGGCTGCTTGGATACTGCACTAGTATAGGTGTGAAGACTGCTTGGATACTGCACTAGTACAGGTGAGAAGGCTGCTTGGATACTGCACTAGTACAGGTGAGAAGGCTGCTTGGATATTGCACTAGTACAGGTGAGAAGGCTGCTTGGATACTGCACTAGTACAGGTGAGAAGGCTGCTTGGATATTGCACTAGTACAGGTGTGAAGGCTGCTTGGATACTGCACTAGTACAGGTGTGAAGGATGCTTGGATACTGCACTAGTACAGGTGTGAAGGCTGCTTGGATACTGCACTAGTACAGGTGTGAAGGCTGCTTAGATACTGCACTAGTACAGGTGTGAAGGCTGCTTGGATACTGCACTAGTACAGGAGTGAAGGCTGCTTGGATACTGCACTAGTATAGGTGTGAAGGCTGTTGGATACTGCACTAGTACAGGTGTGAAGGCTGCTTGGATACTGCACTAGTACAGGAGTGAAGGCTGCTTGGATAGTGCACTAGTATAGGTGTGAAGGCTGCTTGGATACTGCACTAGTACAGGTGTGAAGGCTGCTTGGATACTGCACTAGTACAGGTGTGAAGGCTGCTTGGATACTGCACTAGTACAGGTGTGAAGGCTGCTTGGATACTGCACTAGAACAGGTGTGAAGGCTGCTTGGATAGTGCACTAGTATAGGTGTAAAGGCTGCTTGGATAGTGCACTAGTACAGGTGTGAAGGCTGCTTGGATACTGCACTAGTACAGGGGTGGAGGTTGCTTGGATAGTGCACTAGTACAGGTGTGAAGGCTGCTTGGATACTGCACTAGTACAGGTGTGAAGGCTGCTTGGATACTGCACTAGTACAGGTGTGAAGGCTGCTTGGATACTGCACTAGTACAGGTGAGAAGGCTGCTTGGATACTGTACTAGTACAGGTGTGAAGGCTGCTTGGATAGTGCACTAGTACAGGTGTGAAGACTGCTTGGATACTGCACTAGTACAGGTGTGAAGGCTGCTTGGATACTGCACTAGTACAGGTGTGAAGGCTGCTTGGATAGTGCACTAGTATAGATGTGAAGGCTGCTTGGATACTGCACTAGTACAGGTGTGAAGGCTGCTTGGATACTGCACTAGTACAGGTGTGAAGGCTGCTTGGATACTGCACTAGTACAGGTGTGAAGACTGCTTGGATACTGCACTAGTACAGGTGTGAAGGCTGCTTGGATACTGCACTAGTACAGGTGTGAAGGCTGCTTGGATACTGCACTAGTACAGGTGTGAAGGCTGCTTGGATAGTGCACTAGTACAGGTGTGAAGGCTGCTTGGATACTGCACTAGTACAGGTGTGAAGGCTGCTTGGATAGTGCACTAGTACAGGTGTGAAGGCTGCTTGGATACTGCACTAGTACAGGTGTGAAGGCTGCTTGGATACTGCACCAGGGCATTGTCATGATACTGCTGACTACATGACACCAGTGAGGGCACACTGCAGCCTGTACATGAAGCTTTCCTGTTTCATCCTGATCACCGTCTATATGTTTTCAGCGCGATGTGTTCTCTATAGATCAGTTACTGGGTGCAGTAGATAGCTATGTATGAGCTGCAGGTGTCCAGGGCGGAGGTAGGTAGTGGGGGCCCATTATTCAGGCAATTAGGTGGGAGTATGTAGTATTCAGTCCAGTAATGGCCAGTCCCAATTCGGTGACTCTCAGGGGGAGCCTGTGTAATGTGCTGCAGGGGAGAGATCAGCTGTCACTAGCTCCAGGTCCTGGGACCTCCTGTGCTTGGTGCGCCCCCTAGCGGCGTCCCAGGAATTAGCTATTAGCGGCTTTATATATATACATATATGTATATACGTGATTATGTATGTGGGTATATGTCTGCACATGTATTTATGTGCTAGGTAAGGAAGGAGAAAGAGAAGTCCTATATATATATATATATATATATATATATATATATACCTCCAGCCCCATCAATGGATTTTTCTGTATATCACTTCCTATCGCATTCATTGAGGCAGGGGGCACCCATCTGTACACAGAGCCGTGCACTAGGACCTGTCGCCCCCTGGCCGCTGCTCATCTATAGGCACACAGTGTACACAGCATCACCCAAGGGCGAGAAACGCAGGCATCAACCTAAGGATGATATCCATGGGGCAGGAGGCAAAGAATGGTGGCAGACTCCAGCTGGAATCCGTATCCTTCTGATCTGTCCATAGCAGGGCAGACTGACAGTGTGGAGCTGGGGAGGCCGCCCTTTGATGCTATGCATTGCCTGCACTGTCCAGCCTGACCGACGCCAGGAACCGTGACGTCACAGGAAGCTCCAGCACTGCAGGAGCCTGCCAATCATACGGGGATTTACACACAGTCAGTGGAGCTTGTGCAGAACTACAGGTCTCAGCAGGCTAACCAGAAGCTGTATTCCTGCTCGGAAGAGATCAGTGCAGGGAAACAGGCAGCCATAAGATGCCATATCCCCTTCAAAATCATAGCTGTAAATCACTGCTTGTGGCTCTGCCATGTGGAGTCTACGATCAGTCGTGCCCCAGACCCCATAGTACATCCCAGGTGATATAGAGGCAGGTAAGTGGCTGCAGTGCTAATTGACCTGCTGTGAGTCACAGCAGCTTTGTCATGTACTCTGCTAATACTCTTGTAGCAATAATCTCTTTAAAATCCAAAAGTCTGTTCAGTTGTCAGTCTCCACTCTGCCCTAGGCCATCACTGCGACTGTTTACGTAAGAACACCCAACCCTGCGACAAACACTCTGCTGCTGCTCTCACCAGCTAGTGATCACTACACGTACGATAAACCATCCCTGCCTATACTAGTAATAGTATATCATCTATCCCGCATAGAACACACTGCTGCAGAGTTACATAGACAGATACAAATATGTATAAAATATAGATGATAGATAGATAGTAGATAGATGATAGAGTAGATTGATAGATAGATAGATAGATAGATAGATAGATAGATAGATGATAGAGTAGATAGATAGTAGATAGATTATAGAGTAGATTGATAGATAGATAGTAGATAGATGGATATATAGATAGATAGTAGATAGATGATAGAGTAGATAGATAGTAGATAGATGATAGATAGATAGATATAATATAGATGATAGAAGGTAGATAGATAATAGATCGATAGATAAAATAGATTGATAGATAATAGATAAAAAATATAGATACATACAAATATAGATAGATAGCTGATTGATAGATGATAGATAGATAGATAGATAGATAGATAGATAGATACATGTAAATAAAAATATAGATACATACAAATATAGATAAATAGATATACACACAGGTGAAGCAGATAGATAGATAGGTGATAGATAAAAATACATATAAAAATATAGATAGATGCAAAGATTGATAGATTTGATAACAGTCCCAGTAAGTGGACTGAAACGTTGCACTGGTGAATAAAGGACTACACATGTTTTCACCATTTGGAAGTGCCCGGGTCTTTTTCCTTTTATCTATGCTTTGAGTACAGTTGGTTACCTCTAAACTGCTGGCACTCCTTTATTTGTTTACTGATTGTGCTGCCCTGGACTTTGTTGTTGGATGGATAGATAGATAGATAGATAGATAGATAGATAGATAGATAGATAGATAGATAGATAGATAGATATTACATAGATATAGATAGTTAGATATGACATGTAGATAAATATTAGATATATAGATAGATATCAGATAGATATATACATACATAATTATAGATAGATAGGTATTACATAGATATAGATAGATATCAGATATAGATAGATATCAGATATAGATATATATTAGATATATAGATAGATATTAGATAAACAGATAGATATAGATAATAGATATATAGATACATATTAGAGATAGATAGATATTACATAGATATAGATAGATATCAGATATAGATATATATTAGATATATAAATAGATATTAGATAGATAGATAGATATAGACAATAGATATATAGATACATATTAGAGATAGATATATAAATGTTACATAGATATAGATAGATATCAGATATAGATATATATTAGATATATAGATAGATATTTAATTGATAGATAGATATAGATAATAGATATATAGATACATATTAGAGATAGATAGATATCAGATATAGATATATATTAGATATATAGATAGATATTAGATAGATAGATAGATAGATAGATAGATAATAGATATATAGATACATATTAGAGATAGATAGGTAGATAAAACATAATAGACGCCTATGGGGAATTATGGGTTTTAAAATACTTCCAGTGTAAAAAATGTCTCCTGATGTGGAATAAGAGCGACATTGTCAGGGGCACTACTGCCCCCAGCCCCCCATTGACAGGACTCATAGGCGCCTCTGTTGGCCCAGTCTCCACACACTGTGTTCCTTCTCATGCTGGGAACTGTGCAGACAGTGGCCCCGGGGCCTGCGGGAGGGACCGGAGGGCTTCCACGTCCACCACCCATGGAGCCAGGCGGCCTCTTGCCACCACTATTTAGCCCACACGTCGCTTTCAATCTCGGGACATTTCCCAAAACCTCATTCCAAGGCTTGAGGTGAGGCGGGTCCTGACCTGTGCTGTAAGGGACCCTCCTGTATGAGGCTTGGGGGGTTCCACAATACATTACTGAAAAGACCATGGAGGTGACTAAGATGTCTTCTTCACTGTATCAATCAGCATGGCCTTATTATATTTTAATATGGTGAATTTTGTGCTAAGGCCAATAGATATCCATTCAGATTTGACAAATAGTAGACAGGTGCCGGCAACTAAAGGGTGTGTGTGGGGAGGAAGAGGTGACGTCATCCCGGTGACGCCATGCAGCCCCGCCGCTAGCCCCTAATCCTTACACGCCATGGTAATAATGAGGAGCAGTAGAGGGGTTACCGTGCGGGTCAGCAGGAAGGCAGCGGGGATGTTAATGGAAACAATGGAGCCCCCCAGATCCTCCGTGAATTGTTTTACTTCCATTCCCTTTTGATGTGAGGAGTGAGGGTCCGCCGCACCTGGTCCGCATTTCTGGAGGAGCAGCCTGCTGATCGCAGGATTAGGTTACGTTTGATTTAACAGGGTCCTTGAGTACTACAGGTAAAGCTGTGTCAACAGCCCCGGGCCCCGGACCAGGGGGTTATACAGAGGACAGGCCCAGGGCAGGAGACTGGGTGAGGGGCGGCGGGTACACATGCCAGGGGCAAGCGGACTGGTGGCATGATATCCACAGCCTCTACCTCATGTACTGCCAAATACACAGTCCAGTAATCAGGGGTATAGTGACTATCCTCCTAACAGATAAATTCATAGACCGATAGAAGATAATAGATAGATAGATACATACATACATACATACATACATACATAGAGTGATTAGATAATATATTTGTTGATAGATATTAGATAGATAACGGATAGAAACATAGATATATAGATAGATAGATGACAAATAGATAGATGATAGATAACAGATAGATAGATAATGATTGATAGATAGATTAGGCGATTAGATAGATTTGGTGATAGATATTAGATAGATAAATAACATATAGATAACAGATAGAAACATAGATATATAGATAATAGATAGATAACAAATAGATAGATATTAGATAGATAGATAACAGATAGATAGATAATGATTGATTGATTGATTGATTGATAGATAGATTAGGCGATTAGATAGTAGATTTGGTGATAGATATTAGATAGATAAATAACATATAGATAACAGATAGAAACATAGATATATCGATAACAGATAGATAATAGATAGATAACAGATAGATGATGATAGACAGATAGATAGGATATAGATAGATGATAGACAGATAGATTAGGTGGATAGATAGATAGACAGATAGCAGATAGATTAGGTGGATATATGTGGCTCAGGAGCGGTGTCCTGGTCTGCAGCAGATATATGTGGCTCAGGAGCAGTGTCCTGGTCTGCAGCAGATATATGTGGCTCAGGAGCGGTGTCCTGGTCTGCAGCAGATATATGTGGCTCAGGAGCGGTGTCCTGGTCTGCAGCAGATATATGTGGCTCAGGAGCGGTGTCCTGGTCTGCAGCAGATATATGTGGCTCAGGAGCGGTGTCCCGGTCTGCAGCAGATATATGTGGCTCAGGAGCCGTGTCCTGGTCTGCAGCAGATATATGTGGCTCAGGAGCGGTGTCCTGGTCTGCAGCAGATATATGTGGCTCAGGAGCGTTGTCCTGGTCTGCAGCAGATATATGTGGCTCAGGAGCGTTGTCCTGGTCTGCAGCAGATATATGTGGCTCAGGAGCGGTGCCCGGTCTGCAGCAGATATATGTGGCTCAGGAGCGGTGTCCCCGGTCTGCAGCAGATATATGTGGCTCAGGAGCGGTGTCCTGGTCTGCAGCAGATATATGTGGCTCAGGAGCGGTGTCCCGGTCTGCAGCAGATACATGTGGCTCAGGAGCGGTGTCCTGGTCTGCAGCAGATATATGTGGCTCAGGAGCGGTGCCCCGGTCTGCAGCAGATATATGTGGCTCAGGAGCGGTGTCCCGGTCTGCAGCAGATATATGTGGCTCAGGAGCGGTGTCCCGGTCTGCAGCAGATATATGTGGCTCAGGAGCGGTGCCCCGGTCTGCAGCAGATATATGTGGCTCAGGAGCGGTGTCCCGGTCTGCAGCAGATATATGTGGCTCAGGAGCGGTGCCCCGGTCTGCAGCAGATATATGTGGCTCAGGAGCGGTGTCCCGGTCTGCAGCAGATATATGTGGCTCAAGAGCGGTGTCCCGGTCTGCAGCAGATATATGTGGCTCAGGAGCGGTGTCCCGGTCTGCAGCAGATATATGTGGCTCAGGAGCGGTGCCCCGGTCTGCAGCAGATATATGTGGCTCAGGAGCGGTGTCCCGGTCTGCAGCAGATATATGTGGCTCAGGAGCGGTGCCCCGGTCTGCAGCAGATATATGTGGCTCAGGAGCGGTGTCCCGGTCTGCAGCAGATATATGTGGCTCAGGAGCGGTGTCCCGGTCTGCAGCAGATATATGTGGCTCAGGAGCGGTGTCCCGGTCTGCAGCAGATATATGTGGCTCAGGAGCGGTGTCCCGGTCTGCAGCAGATATATGTGGCTCAGGAGCGGTGCCCCGGTCTGCAGCAGATATATGTGGCTCAGGAGCGGTGTCCCGGTCTGCAGCAGATATATGTGGCTCAGGAGCGGTGCCCCGGTCTGCAGCAGATATATGTGGCTCAGGAGCGGTGTCCTGGTCTGCAGCAGATATATGTGGCTCAGGAGCGGTGTCCTGGTCTGCAGCAGATATATGTGGCTCAGGAGCGGTGTCCCGGTCTGCAGCAGATATATGTGGCTCAGGAGCGGTGCCCCGGTCTGCAGCAGATATATGTGGCTCAGGAGCGGTGTCCTGGTCTGCAGCAGATATATGTGGCTCAGGAGCGGTGTCCCGGTCTGCAGCAGATATATGTGGCTCAGGAGCGGTGTCCCGGTCTGCAGCAGATATATGTGGCTCAGGAGCGGTGCCCCGGTCTGCAGCAGATATATGTGGCTCAGGAGCGGTGTCCTGGTCTGCAGCAGATATATGTGGCTCAGGAGCGGTGTCCTGGTCTGCAGCAGATATATGTGGCTCAGGAGCGGTGTCCCGGTCTGCAGCAGATATATGTGGCTCAGGAGCGGTGTCCTGGTCTGCAGCAGATATATGTGGCTCAGGAGCGGTGCCCCGGTCTGCAGCAGATATATGTGGCTCAGGAGCGGTGTCCTGGTCTGCAGCAGATATATGTGGCTCAGGAGCGGTGTCCCGGTCTGCAGCAGATACATGTGGCTCAGGAGCGGTGTCCTGGTCTGCAGCAGATATATGTGGCTCAGGAGCGGTGTCCCGGTCTGCAGCAGATATATGTGGCTCAGGAGCGGTGTCCTGGTCTGCAGCAGATATATGTGGCTCAGGAGCGGTGCCCCGGTCTGCAGCAGATATATGTGGCTCAGGAGCGGTGTCCTGGTCTGCAGCAGATATATGTGGCTCAGGAGCGGTGCCCCGGTCTGCAGCAGATATATGTGGCTCAGGAGCGGTGTCCTGGTCTGCAGCAGATATATGTGGCTCAGGAGCGGTGTCCTGGTCTGCAGCAGAGGGACGCTCCGGCTCCTCCAGTTTACTGGAGCTGCAGCCATTTATCACAGGAATGGAAAATGGATTACAGGTATTTTGTCTGCCCCTGGCTCAGACTAGATGTGTTTTAGTTAAATGTCTCCAGAGGCCATTGAGAACAGTTCAACTGACACATTTCTCCACTTGAGTGTAAACATTTAACATCCAAGCCCTTAACTATCGCATACCTCTCTGCAGAGCGGGGCAGGGAGAGCAGCCTGCAGGTGACAGCCGGGGGATAGCCTCCATCTACCATCTCTGGATGTCTGTCAGCTATCGAGTCTATACATCTATGTGTTTATTACATTTATATGTCTAGAGATTTATTTCTTTTATTTATGTATTTTGTCCATATATATATATTTATTTATGTCTAATATATAGATTATCGTTTATTTAGCGATATATCTCTATTTATTATCTATTATCAATCATCAATCTATACATCTATCAACTACTGTGTCTATTTCTATATCTGGGATGGATGTATCTATTTACCGCCTATCCTATTAACTCTTTGTATCCTTATCCGTACATGTATCCATCTCAGTGTCTGTATTTCCATCCTCTATGTAATTCATCAGTATATTTGATAAATATGTATTATTTGATGTACTTATATTCTAGAGGAATCCAACAAAAAGTACAAACACGAAAATGACTAGTAGTGCGAGGTAATGTGAATATATATAGATAGATAGATAGATATCGGCCATCCCCCACTTCTGACGATGACGATGATGATGATGATGATGAGCTGGATCTTTCTGAGAATGTTCTCTGCCGTCAGGGGCTGATGCTCCGTAGATGAGACGATAATAAAATGCAGTATTTCGGTGAAGGGGCTGAGCCCGGAATTACTGTATATGTGGTTATCACCGCAGATCTCTGAATATGATATCCCGAATAGTGGTCGGAAAATTATTATTACACAGGCAGCAAAAAGTAGCAAAAGCAGCAACATCTGCACAGAGACGTATAACCACACTGCCATCGTCTGCACCCTATACACAATACAACCCCGGGGTACAGACACATATATAGCATCATGGGCATCAACTTATAGAGACAGAGGGAGCCACAGGAATGAGACAGCGATATATATAATACTGTATATACACACACGACAGGCTAGTGTATATATACGTAATTGATCTATATATGTGTGATCTACTGTATATATGTAAATGATCTATATATATAAGTGATTTATATATATATATGTATATATGTGTGTGTGTGATCTACTGTATATATGTAAATGATCTATTTATGTAAGCGATCTATATATATATATATATATATATATATATATGTAAAGTGATCGATATATATATATGCTGTATATAAGTGGTCTATATATGTAAGTGATCTATATATATGTGGGTGTGGGTGGGTGTGATCTACTGTATATATGTAAGTGATCTGTGTATATATATATGTAAATGATCTATATATATGTAAGTGATTTTTTTTATATATATATATATATATGTGTGTGTGTGTGTGTGATCTACTGTATATATGTAAACGATCTATTTATGTAAGCGATCTATATATGTGTGTGTGTGTGATCTACTGTATATATGTAAGTGATCTGTATATATATGTAAGTGATCTATATATATAAGTGATCTATATATATATATATGTGATCTATATATACATGTAAGTGCTATATATATATATATATATATGTGTGTGTGTGTGTGTGATCTACTGTATATAAGTGATCTATATATGTAAGTGATCTATATATACATGTAAGTGATCTATTTATACATGTAAGTGATATATATATATATATATATATGTGTGTGTGTGTGTGTAAGTGATCTATATATACATGTAAGTGATATATGTAAGTGATATATATATGTGTGTGTGTGTGTGTGTGTAAGTGATCTAGCCACATTTACATGTACAGACACAGATATGCATTTCCCTTGACCACAGTGCTGGGAGCAGTATATAGTCTGTGTATATACCTGTCAGTTGTAAAATCTATGCGATGCAAATGGCAGCACATTGAACTGTGTCCGGATCCTGAAGAGCTGACACTCCAGGGGAGAGGCCAGGCGCCGGCTGTGCTCTAAGCTAACCCCCTGTCTAATATATGGGCACAGGACTATATAACTGGATAAAGACCCCCCTATTGTACCCCCCCCCCCCCCCCCCCCTCCTCAGCTTCCTCTATAACCTGGGGCAATGGTGCGGGGCCCCTTTAAGGCAGAGCTCGTGGAGGGCAGATCTCCGGTCACTGACCTGCAGGCTGCAGCCGATCTCCCCTCTGATCTCCTCAATATCTCAGGCGCAATGACACACAGGGGGCACACCACCGGTGGGGGGTCTTCCTACCTCCTCCTCCACCACCCACCGCCCGGCTGCCGGGGAGAAGCTCACCTCTTCCTGGGTGATGGAGGACACCCAAATCACAGAGCTAGCAATCAGCCCCAATACATATGTGAGGTGTGCCTATGGAGAACTCTACCTGTACGATTATTATTATTATCTGCAGAATTCTATTCTCCAATTATTGTCATGTTTACAATGTTTTACCACAGTCTGGAGATAATACAGATATCAACCATAGAATTGAAAGGAAATATTAAAAAAGCAATAGACAGGTGGATGGATAATATGAAAACAAATAGATATTACATTCATTAGATAGATAGATACACATACTCAGAATCATTTATATATGAAAATCAAGCATTCAGACTGATATAGCAATGTGCAGACATAAAAATACAAAATAGGCTTGAAATATGGATAATATATAGATACACATATCGAAAGTAGTAATTTAAATTAAAAATATGGATATGAAAGGTAGAGGGATAGAAACTAAATAGAGAGTTGATACATGAAAGATATCATAAACAAATGAAGATAGATAGATTATAGGTATATAGATACATACATAGATACACTACGTTCTATTTATCTATCTATCTATCTATCTATCTATCTATTTATCCAATATCTATCATCTATATTTATATTTATAAATCTAGCATTTACCGTCTGGAAGTTATAAAATGAAAGATTATTAATCCCTTTGACTGCGATAGATAATGACTAGATCATTGACATGGTAGATAACTGATATATGTGTGAGAAGGTAGATAGATAGATAATACATAATGAGATAGATAATAGATAGATAGATAGATAGATAGATAGATAGATTGATAGATAGATAATAGATATGAGATAGATAATAGATAAATAGATAATAGATAGATAATGAGATAGATAATAGATAGATAGATAGATAAATAGATAATAGATAGATAATGAGACAGATACATAGATAATAGATAGATAGATATGTATATATCCTACGGTGATGGCACAGCCGCTCTGGCTATGCAGTCACTACTCTTCAGATATTAAGCTATTTCCTATGTATCTACCTATAGTGTATCCAATATATTCACTAGAATTCTTTTCCTCCAGATACACTGTTACATTGGGGTAGTAGTCACCATGCACAGCGGTAGTGAGTGAGTAAGAAGCGGAGAGGATAGATGATAGGGGTAGTAGTAGCAGGAGTAGTACCTTGAGTTTCCTGACTGCGGGTGCTGCCGGTAGACTTCCAGCTGGCTGCAGAGGTGTCTCAGCCTGGAGGACAGGGCTGCTTCTGAGGAGCTCGTCAGCACACACACAACACCCCCACCTTCAGGGCACTGTGCTCCACACTGCCGCCATTCACAACCCCACCAGCCTTGCCTCAGGTTCGGGGTCTGCCTGTTATTGGTCCTTCACACACAGATGAGTGACATCCACGTTACACACATGTGACAGCAGAAGGATAAAGAGCTGGACTCAGTAGTAAAGACCTTCATCCAGAGGACACACCAGTGATGGACCTCCCTGCCCCCAGCCCATAGACCAGGCACATCTCCCACTGTAACCACTCCATGCCCCTCACTTACTGTACACTAAACACACCCTTTACGCATAATCGGCGACAAATGTGGGAAAATGCTCTGCGACATTTCATCTATTCGAGGGTCTGGAAAGCATGCGAAGAAGAGCCCAACGAATGTCGCCATTTACTAGGACAACTTAATGAAGGCCGATACAGAAGTGAGACATTTGTCGCGACCCTTTAGATTGTGTGTTATAAGGAGGGGGAAATATTGTCTCAGTCTTCTGATACCTGGGGCAACGAGGGCATAGTATTGTCTCAGTCCTCTGATACCTGGCGCAGTGAGGGCATAGCATTGTCTCAGTCCTCTGATACCTGGCGCAGCGAGGGCATAGCATTGTCTCAGTCCTCTGATACCTGGCACTGAGGGCATACCATGGCGCAGTGAGGGCATACTATGGTGCAGTGAGGGCATACCATGGCGCAGTGAGGGAATACCATGGCGCAGTGAGGGCATAACATTGTCTCAGTCCTCTGATACCTGGCGCAGTGAGGGCATACCTTGGCGCAGTGAGGGCATAACATTGTCTCAGTCCTCTGATACCTGGAGCAGTGAGGGCATATCATGGCGCAGTGAGGGCATAACATTGTCTCAGTCCTGTGATACATGGCGCAGTGAGGGCATACCATGGCGCAGTGAGGGCATAACATTGTCTCAGTCCTCTGATACCTGGCGCAGTGAGGGCATATCATGGCCCAGTGAGGGCATAGCATTGTCTCAGTCCTCTGATACCTGGCGCAGTCAGGGCAGACCATGGCGCAGTGAGGGCATAACATTGTCTCAGTCCTCTGACACCTGGCGCAGTCAGGGCATACCATGGCACAGTGAGAGCATAACATTGTCTCAGTCCTCTCATACCTGGCGCAGTGAGGGCATAACATTGTCTCAGTCCTCTGATACCTGGCACAGTGAGGGCATACCATGGCGCAGTGAGGGCATAACATTGTCTCAGTCCTCTGATACCTGGCGCAGTGAGGGCATACCTTGGCACAGTGAGGGCATAACATTGTCTCAGTACTCTGATACCTGGCGCAGTGAGGGCATAGCATTGTCAGTCCTCTGATACCTGGCGCAGTCAGGGCAGACCATGGCGCAGTGAGGGCATAACATTGTCTCAGTCCTCTGACACCTGGCGCAGTCAGGGCATACCATGGCGCAGTGAGGGCATAACATTGTCTCAGTCCTCTCATACCTGGCGCAGTGAGGGCATAACATTGTCTCAGTCCTCTGATACCTGGCGCAGTGAGGGCATACCATGGCGCAGTGAGGGCATAACATTGTCTCAGTCCTCTGATACATGGCGCAGTGAGTGCATACCATGGTGCAGTGAGAGCATACCATGGCGCAGTGAGGGCATACCATGGCGCAGTGATGGCATAACATTGTCTCAGTCCTCAGATACCATGGCGCAGTGAGGGCATACCATGGCGCAGTGAGGGCATACCATGGCGCAGTGAGGGAATAACATTGTCTCAGTCCTCTGATACCATGGCGCAGTGAGGGCATACCATGGCGAAGTGAGGGCATAGCATTGTCTCAGTCCTCTGATACCTGGCGCAGTCAGGGCATACCTTGGCACAGTGAGGGCATAACATTGTCTCAGTCCTCTGATACCTGGCACAGTCAGGGCATACCTTGGCACAGTGAGGGCATAACATTGTCTCAGTCCTCTGATACATGGCGCAGTGAGGGCATACCATGGCGCAGTGAGGGCATACCATGGCGCAGTGAGGGCATACCATGGCGCAGTGATGGCATAACATTGTCTCAGTCCTCAGATACCATGCCGCAGTGAGGGCATACCATGGCGCAGTGAGGGCATACCATGGCGCAGTGAGGGAATAACATTGTCTCAGTCCTCTGATACCATGGCGCAGTGAGGGCATACCATGGCGAAGTGAGGGCATAGCATTGTCTCAGTCCTCTGATACCTGGCGCAGTCAGGGCATACCTTGGCACAGTGAGGGCATAACATTGTCTCAGTCCTCTGATACCTGGCGCAGTCAGGGCATACCATGGTGCAGTGAGGGCATAACATTGTCTCAGTCCTCTGATACCTGGCGCAGTGAGCGCATAACATTGTCTCAGTCCTCTGATACCTGGCGCAGTGAGGGCATAACATTGTCTCAGTCCTCTGATACCTGGCGCAGTGAGGGCATAACATTGTCTCAGTCCTCTGATACCTGGCGCAGTGAGGGCATAACATTGTCTCAGTCTTCTGATACCTGGCGCAGTAAGGGCATACCTTGGCGCAGTGAGGGCATACCATTGTCTCCATGTCTGTGCTATGGTCGATTGTTACATGAGTAAAAAAGAAAAGTATCATCAAATGATGACGTCACAGGATTGTTCTTTCTTTCTTTCTTTCTTTCTTTCCGTATGTCTCATATTTATCTATCTTCTATCTATTATCTATCTATCTGTCCGTCTATCTAGCCCTCTATCCATCTGTATATTTAAGTATCATCCACTATCAAAATACAAATAAGTATAGATAGATATAAAATAATTATTCCTACATAGAATTAGATGAATAGATAGATAGATCGACAGAAATCAGCAGACTGATTTATCTTGTTCACTCTTTTTATCATATTTATCTATTATCTATCTTCTATCTATCTATTATATTTCTATCTATCTAATCATCTGTTTGTCTATTTGTCTATAGATATGTTATAAATAAATAAATAAATATGAAAAGGTATATATTTTTCCCATTAAAATAATATGTAAATTGTAAGAAACCCGTCAGCTTGTGTGCTGGTATCTAATAGACGTGTGTGGTATTATACTGAAGGTTGCATGAATCCAGTGAAATAGTGTGGTAGGTGAGAAGAGGTATGGAGGGCAGGTATGTGGGCACAGTGGCAGCCGGGCAGGGCATGGTGGTAAATAAATCAGTGTAATAGATCAGTGTGGGGCTCGGTGCTGACGTTGGGGGCACATCTCTCACTTTCTAATGTGACTCTCTGTGTAGTGAAATGTAATCTGATTCGTAACCAATTCTATCTTTAGAAAACAAATTCAATTAAGGTAATAAATTAAAGATAATGGGGCTGCAAGCGAGTCTATGGAGCGGATAAAAGTAGCCCAGACAAAGGCCACTTTACCCCGGTGCCAATATAAAGGTGGCAAGATAAGTGCCAGGCTCTGCGGGGTGATGAAGAGTTTACAGCTGGTTACCAACCTTCATTATGTGGAGTGAGACCTGGGGGACTGTCTCATCACAGGAGAGGGCACCAGACCTGACCATGGGGCACAACATACACATGAAGCTGTATAGTACAGTCACACAACCATCATCCTAGAGGATGATTACTACACACAGTTCTGCCCCCTTCCCATCATATGGTCCAGTCATTCTGTATAACTCATATAGTACCCCAAACTGCCCTTCCCCCACTGCAACATCTGCATAGGGAGGAGCAGGGCTCTTTTTCATACATTCCAGAGCATTTCCAGCATTCATCCCATCCCACCCTGCTAGTATCTACAAATCTATCTATCTATCTATCTATCTATCTATTTATTATATATATATATATATATATATATATATATATATATATATATAATGAAGAAAATCCGCAGCACTCCTTGAAGTGTAGAAAAAATGTGTAGTTTTATTCACACATGTCAAATAAGACAACGTTTCGGTTCTCTCACAGAACCTTTTTCAAGTCACTTGAAAAAGGTTCTGTGAGAGAACCGAAACGTTGTCTTATTTGACATGTGTGAATAAAACTACACATTTTTTCTACACTTCAAGGAGTGCTGCGGATTTTCTTCATTGTTTTACGTCTCGAATCGAGGGACCACCGCCGGCACCACACAGCTACGGCTGAGTAAAACGACAGGAGTGCTGCCTGAAACTTCTTTTATGTATATATATATATATATATATATATATATATTTATATATATATATATATAATCCTATACCACCCTGCTAGTATCTACAAATCTATCTATCTATCTATCTAATATATATATAATCCTATACCACCCTGCTAGTATCTACAAATCTATCTATCTAATATATATATATTATCCTATCCCACCCTGCTAGTTATCAGAAGTCAGATAGGTGTCTGCAAATCTATCTATCTAATATATATATATATATATATATATATATATATATATATATAATCCTATCCCACCCTGCTAGTATCTACAAATCTATCTAATATATATATTATCCTATCCCACCTTGCTAGTTATCATAAGGCAGATAGGTTTCTGCAAATCTATCTATCTAATATATATATATATATATATATATATATATATATATATATATATAAATATAAAATCCTATCCCATCTATCCATCTATCTATCTATATCTAGAATGGTGGGATATATATATATATATATATATATATATATATATATATATACACACACACACACACACACAGGCAGAGCATGCTGATACTTTGTGTCCTCCATATGGCATTGTGCAGAGGACTGGGGATGTGGTGCCCCATTCACAGGGCTAGGAGAAGCCTCCTTGACCATTGCCAGGGCTCTATAAGTGACTTGCCTGCTCCCACTTTGCCCATTTATATCAATTACTCCCAGTGCAGGGGATGTGGAGCTGCGGTGTGTAATGACATCTTCCAGTCCGGGTGGATACAGAAGAATTAGAAGGAGAATAAGGAGATGGAGGCGCTGGCTCTCCACTGCCTGCTGGCAGCATACAGGGCAGCCTCTCCCTGCACTGACTCGATTCTCCAATATTAGGCGAGGTGCAGAATTATAAATGACTGTGTCCTTATCTGCGCTGCTCACATAACCAGGATCACAGGAGCTGATTAAGGAAGAAGTCACAGGCAACGTCGGATTCATAATGATTTGGAATAATGAATTCTTATCTGTGCTTTCCAGATTATCAGCCTTTCAGCTCCCAATGTTTTGTTACATGGGATAATTTATTGCATCTAATACATCACAATGAATCTGATGCTGCCAGACTGATGGCCAATGCTGTAAAATATATACAAGGGGACGAGAGGCAGGGAGGGGGCTTATTTTTTATCTGGGGCAATGAAATTGCCTTTAGACTTTTAATTGGGAAAATAAGAGGCACATCAGATAAAGAGCTGGCTGGAGCTCGCCTTCCTCCCATAGCAGTGCTGCTGGGTAATTAGTGTGTCACTTTCAGGATGAAATTAACAAGATTCACCCCAAAATTCTGCTTCATCTGCGCATAGTCCCGGCTCGATTGCACGGGGCATTATTTATTACATCTGCACATATCTGTAGATTTGTGTCCACTAACAGATTTAATAAGAGCAATTCACTCCTCTCATCGATTAAACCTGGGCTAATAATAAGCTCTTCTCAACTACCTTCTAAAACGTGATACATAAGCAATCATGGACTGTGGATAGTCCCTCATCTACTATGACACCTGCCATCTCAGGTCCTCTACTGTGGATCATCAATACATCTTTATGGAAATATATATATATATACATATATATATATATATATATATATATATATATATATATATTCTTTATTTATTTATTTATCTATCTACAAACAATCAAACAATCACACAAAGTATATATATATATATATATATATATATATATATTCTATCTATTATTTATTTATCTACAAACAATCACATAAAGTATGTGTGTGTGTATATATATATATATATATATATATATATATATATGTATATGATGGAAATATATCTTTGGACAGTGGATGGCTGCAGAAAGAAAGCGCATGTAAATGTCGTTCAGGGGATAAAATGTCCTTTCCATTTCAGAGCAGAGAGATTAGTATTTGTGTCCAGGGGGTAATTGTATCTCTTGATGGGTTTTAGGGGAACAGTTCTGGAGACAGGAGGCTGAGCTCCTCCATGTCGGTGCCGACACTGTATCATTATGTGAAATGCACTTTTCTTTCAATAAACTTCAGATTCATCACTTTTAGCCTTGGTCTGATAATCTAGATCTAGTTCCCTTTACACTGAGGCTTGTCTTTCCAGTGGCTCTATCCCAGACATGCGAGTGTGGATGGAATATTGCTGCTTATCTAACAAAGACTTGTGTATTTCATTGAATGACTGACACCATTAGCTGGGCTGAGGTACCTCCAGCCAGTCTCCATAGTCTTAAAAGCCACTTCTGTAATCTGTTCTATTTTACCGAAACCATCCACAAATTGCAGTTATAGGAAGGATAGATAGACAGACAGACAGACAGACTACAGTCTATCTAATCGACCTATTATCTGGTTATTATAAAAATAAACATTATTATTCCCTTTTGACTGCAATAGATAATTGATAGATCATTAAAATGATGGATAACTGATATATGACTGAGAAGACAGACAGATGATAGAAAGATCGAAAGATAGTTGGATAGATAAATAGGTAGACATAGATAGATAGACAGACGAATGGATAGATTATAGATATAGATATACAGATGGATAGATAGATAGATAATAGACCGATAGCTGGATAGATAGATAAATGGATAGACAGATGGATGGATGAAGAGATAGATAGATAGATAGATAGATAATAGACAGATAGATAGATAATAGATAGGTATAAGATAGGTAGATAGATAGATAATAGATACATATGAGATAGATAGATAGATAGATAGATAGATAGATAGATAGATAGATAGACAGATGAATGGATAGATGATAGATAATAGATAGATATAAGATAGATAGATAATAGATAGATAGATATAAGATAGATAGATAGATAATAGATACATATGAGATAGATAGATAGATAGATAGATAGACAGATGAATGGATAGATGATAGATAATAGATAGATATAAGATAGATAGATAGATAATAGATACATATGAGATAGATAGGAGATATATAGATAGATAGAAAGATAGATAGATAGGAGATATAGATAGATAGATAGATAGGAGATATAGATAGATAGATAGATAGATAGATAGATAGATAGATAGATAGGAGATATAGATAGATAGGAGATATAGATAGATAGATAGATATAAGATAGATAGATATTTTTCCTCTGAGCCCTGCTCCTGCACATTTGGTATACCAGCTGAATGAAGCTGATGTGTTACCCCCAGGCAGGAATGTGCCCACAGATTGGCATCAGCAGCTGATATAGGAAGGCTCATGTCTGATAAAATGCAGCACACACAACTAGAACCTACTGGACCCCTTCCCACTCTCAGACGAGCAGTCAGTCCTGCAGCCTTATCTCCACACTTAAACTTGCTGTCTGCCTCTTGTGTGCCAAGAAACATTTGCATAATATTTGCAGCTGTAATTAGCAGATGAACATCTCCAAGTCCCCTTTGTTTAGCAGCCATTTTGTATATCATTGATGTCACTTTTGATCTATAATATGACACTCTCTGTATGCAGCCCTTTCATAATATCTTATCTCTGGTCAGGATGGAAAAGGAAGGGGGGGTTGGAGACCTCAGTGATTTTACAATAGAAGCACCATTGTGAGGAGTGCAAGTGTTCCCACCACCCTAATCATATCAAAAGCACATTAGAACCTATTCATATGCTACCATTTGTAATACACACCAGACTTTAATAAAAAGATTCAGATAGGTAAATTGATAGTATAGATATAGATATTACAGATACTATATGGACATTATATAGGACCAGTAGATTATACACACATTAATAGACAGATATTTTAATGCACAAACTCAGAATTATCAGAGGAATATACTGATATTTATCATTTGCATACACATATTTAAAGTCTAAATAATCTACCAATCTTTCTTTCTGCCTAAATAATATCTGTCATTTTTAGATTATTAAATAGATGGCTGCACAGTCAGGAAATCGTTACATATACTCCAGGAGACATAGAAAGCCAGATATTACAGATGATAAAAATAGATATAAGGATAATAGTTCTTATATTAATTATAGATGATAGATGTCATGAAATGATGGCATATCCACCCCATTTATATGTAGTGACTAATTTTAGAAAATAGATAGATAGATAGATAGATAGATAGGTAATAGACAGATAGACAAATAGATAATCAAAAGTTAGAGATTTAGAAAACAGATTGACATATAGACAGATTGATAGATAATTAATAGATAGCTAATAAATAGATGATAGATTGATAGACAATAATAGATAGATAATAGATATATAGATAGATAGATAGATAATAGATAGACAGATAACAAATAGATAATCGAAAGTTAGAGATTTAGAAGACAGATTGACATATAGACAGATTGATAGATAATAAATAGAGAGTTAGAAAAATGCTAGCCAAATAGTCACTAAATGCGGTAGATACATGATAGGTTCCTTCCCTTCTTTCCCACTATTTTATTTTGTTCTATCTTTGGTTGTTGTTCAGACTTTCTTTCTACACGACTGTTGATGGCGGTCGGGCTGTGTTGATATAGCTCATATGTAAGTAGCCTTCTATACCTGACATTGCCTTGATGCCCTCCTACGCATCTATGTTTGGGTTGAGGACAAGTTGAAGAAACAGTGATGGAAAGTATCATACTATCTGCGGCGGTATATTTGACATGTCTGTATTCTGTGCATACCCTATGTACTGTATGTCTTTCATACTCTGTTTCTCTCAATAAAAGTTCCTTTAAAAAAAAAAGATAGATAGATAAATGATAATAATATAAATAATATTAGTATAATATAGTATTTAAGGGATAAAGACCATGTAGAATGATATACATTATGTAGATAAAAGATAATTAATGTGTAAACATAGATGACATATATTTACAAATAGACAGCATTACGACACAACCTCCCTGTTACATTATAATTTTAGGCATAAATATATGTTAATATACACAAAACACATGGCTATTAATAATTAGACTTAAAGTGATGAACATATATACAAATCCATTTGACATATTTGATGTGTATAACTGTATGAAAATCTGTGTACCATGTTAGGCTACTTTCACACTGGCGTTTTGGCTTTCCGTTTGTGAGATCCGTCATGGGCTCTCACAAGCGGTCCAAAACGGATCAGTTTTGCCCTAATGTATTCTGATTGGAAAAGGATCCGCTCAGAATGCATCAGTTTGCCTCCGTTCCGCCTCCATTCCACTTTGACACAATCTGGCACAATAGAAAACTGATCCGTCCCCCATTGACGTTCAGTGGAGTTCATGACGGATCCGTCTTGGCTATATTACAGATAATACAAACTGATCCGTTCTGCATGCGGTTGTATTATCTGAACGGATTCGTCTGTGCAGATGCATGACGGATCCGCACCAAACGCGAGTGTGAAAGTAGCCTTAGCTAGAAGATAGAGGAGATAAAAAGTGAAAGTCCTCATTTAATGGTACCTTTAAATGAAGAATCTAAATTTTTATCTTCTCTATGTAAATTACTGGTCATAGAGATGAGTAAATTTCTCAAAATTTTCTGCCAAATCACGTATGCAATTGAATTCTGGTCTGATTAAATTTGACCTGAATCAAAAGTGCTCTGATTGCTTGGAAAAGTCTCTCTCTCTGTCTCTCTTCCCTCTTTGATTTCCCCAAATTAAATCACACTAAATTCTGATTCTTAATAATCACAACGTTTTGAAAAATTCTGGTCAAATTACCAAAGGTTAGAATTGTTTTGGTCATCTCTACTGGTCACATATAATATGTGCATTGCAGATGTTTCCTAAATATATATGGAGTCATTTATCAAACTGGTGTAAAGTAGAACTGGCTTAGTTGCCCATAGCAACCAATAAGATTCCACCTTTCATTTTTGACAGCTCCTTTGAAAAATGAAAGCGGGAATCTGATTGGTTGCTTTGGGCAACTAAGCCAGTTCTACTCTACACCAGTTTGATAAATGACCCTAATACTTCTTAATGTAACTTGTATAAGTGCATATTTGAGAACATCTAAATAGGCGGTTTAGTAGGGTTGGGTGCACATATATCAGCCAGGTTTTTCTGCCTGGAGCAATTTGGCAATTTGACATTTGGCATCACAACTGATGCACAGGGTGTATATGAATGATCCCATAGAAAAGTATGGCATCACTTCTAGCAGGGCTGGCTCCAGGTTCATGTGGGCCCTTGGACAATAAAGTCTCAGTGGACCCCCTTGTAGCATTATGTACGATGCATGCGACAATGAAATTGCATATATTATAGATTTGGCCAAATAAAATACAGTATGTGCGCCAGTACAAAAAATACCCCCTTATAATGTGCAACAGTACAATGTGCGTCAGTACATCAGATCATCAGACCCCCATATCAGATTTTCAGAATAGACCCCTATATCATTTGAGACCTCAGATCAGGACTCCGTATGAGACGGGGGCCTCTATATCACACCTCAGATAAGACTCCCATTAGACCTCCATGTCAGAACCCGCAAGTATCACATCTCAGATCAGACTTTAAAATAAATAAATTGACTTACCTCTCCTGCTCCTCTGGCACTCTCTACCCTGCAGTCATACTCTTTTGTCTTTTCTGGGCCTGCGATACATCTTGATGCTGTGGGCAGTCAGGACAGTAGAGCGCAGCCCAGAGGAGGCCAGAGAGAAGGGGTGAGTATAGCGCTCACATCGCTACACTCCCCCGTTTCCTGCATACGATTGAGCACTTCCATAATAGAAGTACTCACTAGACGCACTGTCTTATAAAGTGAAAAATATAACACCATCAGCAAGGGGGGGCCTGTGGCCCTCCTGGCTTAGAAACCTGGTCGCAACTGCAACCGCTGCGACCCCTATAACTACGCCAGTGGCAGTGGGCCCTCCCCAGGGGCAATGGGCCCCAGCACTTGCCCGGGTATGCCGGGTATACCTGATTTATAGTGATTTGTGACGAATTAATAAGGAATGATTAACATTTTTGCCAAGCTTTGGCAAAGTTGCCAAATTGAATTTTTCAAAACTTCGCTCATCTCTAATATATATATCTATATATATATATATACTGTATATATATATATATATATATAGTCAACTTTATCTCACTACATAGTACTATATATAGACACGGGTAGTTGGGGCAGCGCTGGATCTGGCTTTGCTATATTCAGATGGATATTATCCTACTTAATGAATGGTTGTTAAAATGAAGTAGAGAGGTTACAATGTAACAAAAGAAAGATTGAATTTTGCAGCAATCTCTGGAACAAATAGCTAACATTTAGAGTTTACACCCTGGCTGGAGACTTGCTGGCGCTCCAAGGGCTCCTGAGCTGAGCTAAAATGTCCAAAAAGCCTTTGGAGAGAGCAAGTTTCCAGCTATCAAGTTCTCCTGATCTCCTCTTTTCATAGGGCTTCAGTTTCAGGCTGGACTTGTCCTGTGTCTGCTCTACTGCTGCGAACTTCTAAATGAGTGTCAAAGAGGCAACTATCAAATAGCACAAGGGTCAAGGCAATTTGGTTAACTCTTCTACTGAAGCTGGAGTAGGGCTGCAGTCTGACAGAGGAAGAGGAGTTTCTCTATATTAGCTAGTGTTAAACAAGCGGAGGAGACCCGAGAAAACCCACCCTAGGTTAATATGGGCACAAGTCTGATATTGATGCTAATGGGATATAGCAAAGGAAAAATGGTTTAAACTGTTAAATGTGGTCCTTATTAAGGAGAGAGGTTGGTGCTGACAGGAGCCATCTCTGCTGTGAATGTTCAGGGCAGAAGCATGAACTTCTTAGGCTTGTTCTGAAGTGAGTAATAACATAACACCAGTGATGGTAGCTCACACAGGAGTCTTCTGAAATATTATAGCAAAAAATATGTTGAATGATGACTGCTTCATGTATGCTTGGCTGGGTTTACAGCTATAATTATCACTTATATGACCAAGAATGCTACAATCATGGGCTGTAGTAAATACATCACAAAATATGGTGGACCTTATATGTATTGTTTACTTACATATTAATGACCAAGGTCAGGTTCATAGGTTCATATGTACCCAGCCATGTGTTTCAGTCTTTGTACCAGACTGGCAGGAAACTGGAATGGATGGCCAGGTATTTGTAAACCTTACCATGGTAGAGAATCGGATAATATGTAGGTAAATGTGACGCATAAAGTCCACCATATTTTCTGAGGCCAGATCTGATCCCATAGTTTTCTTTTGGTTGGCTCATAACATCCGGAACGTCAGTTTTGATGCTGGATATTTTCTAGTGCCATATAGAAAAATGTAGCATCCAGCACTTTTCTGTCCTGCACTTTCAGTCTATGGATGCTAGACTATAGCACTAAAGTACATATACACCAGTTATGTCTGGCACCAGAAGAAAACCAGAAGTGCATGCAGAACTTTTCTATCCGGCACTTTCAGTCTATGGACGTTAGACTATAGCACTAAAGTACATATACACCAGTTATGTCTGGCACCAGAAGAAAACCAGAAGTGCATGCAGAACTTTTCTATCCGGCACTTTCAGTCTATGGACGTTAGACTATAGCACTAAAAGAGCTCATTTGCATCCCTTTCTTCCCAGAATTCCAGAGGAGCATGTATGGCATATAAGTCTCCTCATGCCCATTAAGGCACTCTCCCCCCAAGGAGAGATAGTACCCCCCAATCCCTGACTTAGGTGTTTCGCCCACTTAAGCCAGTACTCTCTGCTCTGCACTGATGAGGGGCAATCACCCCGAAACAGCTGTCTGCAGATAAGGTGCTGGCTTATTTAATATCCGAGTAATGTCTCAAGGCTTATTTAAAGGCTCGAACATTGACTTATAGGATAGCTGCCTTACATCTGGCTGCATCAGAGGCAGGGCATGTAAGAGCTCATTTATATCCCTTTCTTCACTAAAGGACATATACACATACACCAGTTATGTCTGGTATCAGAAGAAAACCTGATGTGCATGCACCACTTTTCTATTCTGCACCTTCAGTCTATGGACGCTACATTAAAACACTAAAGTACATATACATGTACACCAGTTATGTATGGCACTGGAAGAAAACAACTGACCAGACCCGACTATATATATGAGACCAGATAACCCTGATGGTTGTGTAACAGCTGGCATGCCCAAGCAGTCCAATCATGCGGACTTCAGCAATGAAACTGATACTGTTGTTTAGTGAGGTGTTATGTCATACTCATGACTCAAAGATGACACATCTTAATGTCATTTTATTTCATACAATATCACTGGTTACATGGGTAAATTCCAATGTTTGAAGGACACCAAGTCCAACATTTTCTTGGCCTCCTCTCCCACCACCAGACCTCGGGGACTCTGCCCCTTACTCATTTTGGACTATGCCCAAGCAGTCACCATGCCATCAAATCAAGTTGTCAAGAATTAGAAAAAATGTTCTGCTAGTTTTCCAGAAACAGCGGCACTCTTGCCCACGGGCTGTGTTGAGTATTGCGACTCTGTTCTCTTACTCCCTTGAATAGGGATGAGTTATAACAGCAATAGTAGAAATATTAGAAACATATTGCCGGCACAACCAGAGGAAAGTATTTCAGCTTTATATAGAACTGTGATCATATTACATCTTCATAAAAAACTTCTTATGTATTTTGATATAATTCTTCAATGTAGTTATGGCAGAAAACTGGCATACATGTATTCATCAATCCCACACTGCGTCTTTCTACATATATAAGGGGTCAAGTATTAAAACATAAACTGCATTACTTATAAATGACCTAGCAAAGTGCGTATTATTCACTGTATGGACAAAAGAATGCTATTTTCTGGGATCGGTATGAAATGATACACCATTACATATGCAGACCTCAGGCTGCACCTGTCATTGAGACTGATTTATGAAGCCTGATATTAAATATAGACTGCAATGTGAATTCTTAGGCTGTGTTCACATCTGCATAGAAGGCTCCATTAGGATTTAAAAAAAACGCAGTATGCATCATTATTTTTCCAGATAAGATAGCAGACACCATGACGGAACCCAACGGACTTGATTATAAGTCAATGGAGTCCTTCATGTGAACTGTGCTTTTCCGCTCCTGTGACTGAATAGAAAAACAGAATTCACAATGCAGATGTAGTCAGCCTTATGGCCGGTGCAGACGTGCAGATTTGCACTGTGGATTACGCATCATAAATACGCAGCATTTTACAGTGCAATATCCATTTTCAAAACCCAATGTGCTCACAATTTAGTAAGGTAATTAAGCAATACATCACAATGTATGTAGGAGAAGAGCTGGCGAATGCACAGATCTGGTGTAAGAATCCTTCTAATTTGATCACTTTCTAGTAACGTTTCGCTAAACAAACTGGAGAGAAATTTTAAACCGAAGAAGTGTAATTTCTGGGCTGATTTTGATTGACATGCTGTCCCTGGGATCATGTTTTAATCCCTTCTTCACTCAAGCCTTTTCATAACTCATTTCTCTCTGCTAGATGGGGACTCCGATGGTTGCTATGGTGATGGTGATAGCACTAAGCCATTTCCCTCTCTGCAAGGAGACCATTATTCTGCATGCATAGGCCATTTCCAACAAAGGTCGACACAAAGTCATCCACAACACAGCGCGCCTTTCACTAACTTTTCCTCCTCTACAATACTAGGTTCCAAATTTGACTTAGTGGTCCTGTTTCCAGGTGTCAGACGTGATCTTCATGTCACGGTGGGCAACACAAGCCTCAGAGAAGTCAGCTCTTTTAAACAGCTGCTTTGTACGTGTTGTGCAAATAAGTGAGTGTATGTACACCTTTGTGTTTATTACATAACAATATAGGTACGTATACACACACTAATATATATATATATATATATATATATATATATATACAGATTAATAAATAGAAAAATAGATAATTTAATAGATTGTTACATGTAGATATACTGTATATTATAAACATAATTATGAAGATAGATAAAAATATACATATTTATATGGGTCCCCCTCATTTCCCCCAAACGGTTCTGAACAATCAAGGCAAGGACTTGTCAGGACCTCTCAAGTTGCTGGCTCAACAACATTGGTGGAGGGTGTGGCAGGCACAGCATTTTGCGCTGCGGCATTAGAAGAATTTTGATATCTCTGACTTTTAGTCTAACCAGACTGTCTATTACTCTGTAATTCCTCTAGCGCCGTTCTATGGAAACAGTAGGTTTAAAGAGCACACCAAATGCTTGAAATAACGTCTCTGCAGAAAATATTCCATGTACATAACACGTATTGAAGCTCAACTGTTCAATCTTGTCATTCAACATAAAATGGTGGATATATTTCTCTCTTGAGTCTTTGTACTCTAAGTTATTTAAAGGGAACCTGTCACTGGAATTTAGGGTATAGAGCTGAGGACATTGGTTGCTAGATGGCCGCTAGCACATCCACAATACCCAGTCCCCATAGCTCTGTGTGCCTTTATTGTGGGAAAAAACAGATTTGATACATATGCAAATTAACCTGAGATGAGTCCTGTCCCTGGCTCATCTCACGTACAGGACTCATCTCAGGTTAATTTGCATATGTATCAAATCGTGTTTTTTCCACAATAAAAGCACACAGAGCTATGGGGACTGGATATTGCGGATGTGCTAGCGGCCATCTAGCAACCCATGTCCTCAGCTCTATACACAAAATCCCAGTGACAGGTTCCCTTTAAGCACTTTATGATCTCTCTGAAAGGTATATCTGAGGTCTAACAGTTCACTTGCTGAATTTGGTCGCAATTTGCAATATGCAGTTAGCAGTAACTATTTTCCGATTGGTTGAGTATGATCTGGTATGGTTGTATGCAATTTGGATTGCAATATGGAATCTGAATTAGGATTGTGAACTTTATAGTTTGCAATTGGTGGAACTGTAAGTTAGCACACATATAACTGGTTCAGTATACAGTTCTAATCACGAAATTAACAGAAGAACATTATATAACTGTTTTTAATGCCTATTTTGGCCTCTCTGCTTCCAAACAAAACACAGCTCTTTGTGGAGTGAATGCCTGTTCAGCTTCTCTCTCTGGTGAATAATAATGCTGCATCAGACTCTTCTACCTCAGACAGATTCCCTTGCTCTTCAACTTCTACCCTATCTATCTTTGTATCCTCTAACAATGGCATGGTAATACTAGGCTCAGACATTTTACTTTAAATGCAATACTGACAATCAATACGAATAATAAGATGCCTTTCACTTTAAATGCAATATTGGCAAAATGCAGAAATAAATGACTTTCACTTTAAATGCAATACTGACAAAATGCAGAAATAAATTTCACTTTAAATTCTTTAGAGTCCATATACTACAAACTTTTCTTTGTTTTTACTTTAAAGTCTCTTATTTCTGAACACAAAAAATGTCTCTTTATGCCAAAGCCTATATGCAATGATAAGTAATAAAAGGAAAGCTCTTACCTTATTCTGAAGAGCAGGAACAAATGTCAGTCTTAAAGGAGACGTGTATTTTCTTGATATGATGCGATGCCCTGCGCTGACTTGTGATGCTTGCGATGCGTTGGCTTGGATACACTGCTTGCGATGTTCTGTGCTGACTTGATTCTTTTGCTGACTTGCGATGTGCTGGCTTGGATACGCTGCTGCAGACTTTGGGCCTATTGGCCGGAAACTAACTGGCCTCTTCGTGGGTAGCTGTGCAGGCACTCTAGTTCTAGACTTTGGCCTCCCACCATGCGTCTCTTTCTCTTTCTAGGGATCGCAGGAGGGTTGGCGCTCTGTCTCTGACTATTTTGCCTTTGGGGTTCTGACACTTTAAGAGTCGGCTGCACTTTAGCTAATGCACACGTTCTATGGCCTCTATGGTAGCTCCACTGCGGTGTCTTTGGTTGCTCACTCAGGGAACAGTTGCTGCGCAGCGGTATATGCTGGCGCTCCGCTACTCTAATGCGTTCTTTACTTTGCAAGTTGAGGAGCGATATCGCTTCGCCCTCTGAGGTTAATAGTTCCACTGTGACAGGCGCAGCATTATGAAGTGCATTTTGCGCTGTGGATTTTGGTATCTCTGACTTTTAGTCTAACCAGACTGTCTATTACTCTGTAATTCCTCTAGTGCCGTTCTATGGAAACAGTAGGTTTAAAGAGCACACCAAATGCTTGAAATAACTTCTTTATTAACTTCAACTTTTCTTCATATATAACACTGCCGCCTCCACAGCAGATAGTCCATGTACATAACATGTTTTGAAAAGATATCACAAAATGGCGGTATGCATAAGATGGTGGTTCAACTGTTCAATCTTGTCATTCAACATACAATGTATGAGTATCTGTACTCTCACTTTAAGTTATTTAAGCACTTTATGATCTCTCTGAGAGGTATATCTGAAGTCTAACTAATCTTTTCTGCTTCTGTGAACACAATATATATATAGCAGTTATATGACATCCAAACATGAAGTCACTGTAAATAACTCTGCTTTTGTCTTTAACACACAAACATAGGAACTGTATTAAGGTTATTGGCAGGTCTAGCTATATAAACATATAAGCTATATTAGCAACCTAGGACAGGCCAGCTACAGAGGGCCCTTTAAGTAATGTAATCTGCAAAGTGAAGCCTACATGGAACACACTTAAAGGGGTTGTCTTACAAAAAATATTCAACAGTTTTCACACCAGCGCCTGGATCTGAATAGTTTTGTATTTGCATTTAATTAAAAATATATTATAGCTACTGAGTTATTCAACAAAATCTATTTGCTGCTTGCTCTTTTTCTAATTTCTTATCCTGCTTTCTGAGTCCATTTTGTATGCGATTGCGTTGCGTTCCATATGAGTGACATGCGGATTGCATGCGGTTTTAACGTGCATGGAAAAAAATGAACCATCCTCTAGAGTCACCTGGTCACTGCAAACACATATAAATACCCCCAGCATGCATTTTTTGTTGGAAATCTTAATTTTTTTGTGGAGATTGGATTGTTTGGCTTGTTTGTGCGTTGGGTTTTTGGATTTTCCTTTGCAGGATGTCCACTTTCCCCTTATCATCGACTGACCATGTGTTCTTGCACTGGCTGGTCTTCCGTTGTTTTGGAGAGCGGACGGAAACAATGATGTGGAACCAAGGATAAAGTGGATGTGGGTGCATCCTATCATTTCACAGCGGGCCTGCAAAGGTCAATTTGTTACTTTGTATTCTGAGCTCCTTGCGCACCCTGTTGAGTTCTTTAATTATTGCCGCATGTTGGTGACTACCTTTGATTGACTGTTGGGGGAGTTGAGGCCTGCCTTGACTTTCCAGGACACCAACATGTGGCGGAGTGTGTGTCACCTGAAGAATGTCTCATTATTAGTAATGATCGAGCAAGCTCGGCCGAACACCTGTTCGGCTCGAGCATCTCGGTGCTCGCCACATGGCTACTAGCATTACAGTGATTGGCTGGCCAGAATGCGTCATCGGGTGCTTTATTCGGCTCAGTCTTAGTCAGGGAGAGCTGAGCATAGGAAGGGAAAGACAGTGTAGGGAGTGTTATTGGAAGATTTTTCTTACAATAACTTTTCAGAGACCCAAAAGTCCTTTTAAGGACTATTGTGTGTGACATCAGCAATATATGTTTGTAGCGCAACCTGCTCTAAATTGCTAATTTTTAGGGAGAGCTGTGCATAGGAAGTGACAGAGTATAGGGAGTGTTATTGGAAGATTTTTATTAGAAAAACTTTTCAGAGACCCAAAATTACTTTTAAGGACTATTGTGTGTGACGCAGCAATATATATTTTTAGCTCACCCTGCGCTAAATAGCGTCTAATAGGCCGCTGCTGACAGTTATCCGCAGCACATCTCCTGTGTAAAGTGTGCGCATCGCTAAAATATCAGTGACAACCAGTGTACTCTTTCCGTACACGGTGTCCACTGCGGACAGTTAAACTATCCGCACCACATCTCCTGTGTAAAGTGTGTGCATCCCTAAAATATCAGTGACATCCAGTGTGCTTTTTCTGTAGACGGTGTCCGCTGCGGACAGTTAAATTGTCAGCGCAACATCTCCTGTGTAAAGTATGTTCATCCCTAAAATATCAGTGACATCCAGTGTACTTTTTACGTAGACTGTGTCTGCTGCGGACAGCTAAATTATCCGCGCCGCATCTCCTGTGTAAAGTGTGCGCATCCCTAACATATCAGTTACATCCAGTGTACTTTTTCCGTAGATGGTGTCCGCTGCAGACAGTTGAATTATCCGCAGCACATCTCCTGTTTAAAGTGTGCGCATCCCTAAAATATCAGTGACATCCAGTGTACAGTCGTGGCCAAAAGTTTTGAGAATTACATAAATATTGGAAATTGGAAAAGTTGCTGCTTAAGTTTTTATAATAGCAATTTGCATATACTCCAGAATGTTATGAAGAGTGATCAGATGAATTGCATAGTCCTTCTTTGCCATGAAAATTAACTTACTTCCAAAAAAAAACTTTCCACGCATTTCATTGCTGTCATTAAAGGACCTGCTGAGATCATTTCAGTAATTGTCTTGTTAACTCAGGTGAGAATGTTGACGAGCACAAGGCTGGAGATCATTATGTCAGGTTGATTGGGTTAAAATGGCAGACTTGACATGTTAAAAGGAGGGTGATGCTTGAAATCATTGTTCTTCTATTATTGACCATGGTGACCTGCAAAGAAACGCGTGCAGCCATCATTGCGTTGCATAACAATGGCTTCACAGGCAAGGATATTGTGGCTACTAAGATTGCACCTCAATCAACAATTTATAGGATCATCAAGAACTTCAAGGAAAGAGGTTCAATTCTTGTTAAGAAGGCTTCAGGGCATCCAAGAAAGTCCAGCAAGCGCCAGGATCGTCTCCTAAAGAGGATTCAGCTGCGGGATCGGAGTGCCACCAGTGCAGAGCTTGCTCAGGAGGCAGGTGTGAGCGCATCTGTACGCACAGTGAGGTGAAGACTTTTGGAAGATGGCCTGGTGTCAAGAAGGGCAGCAAAGAGGCCACTTCTCTCCAAAAAAAACATCAGGGACAGATTGATCTTCTGCAGAAAATATGGTGAATGGACTGCTGGGGACTGGGGCAAAGTCATATTCTCCGTTGAAGCCTCTTTCGGATTGTTTGGGGCATCAGGAAAAAGGCTTGTCCGGAGAAGAAAAGGTGAGCGCTACCATCAGTCCTGTGTCATGCTAACAGTAAAGCATCCTGAGACCATTCATGTGTGGGGTTGCTTCTCATCTAAGGGAGTGGGCTCACTCACAATTTTGCCCAAAAACACAGCCATGAATAAAAAATGGTACCAAAACACCCTCCAACAGCAACTTCTTCCAACAATCCAACAACAGTTTGGTGAAGAACAATGTATTTTCCAGCACGATAGAGCACCGTGCCATAAGGCAAAAGTGATAACTAAGTGGCTCGGGGACCAAAACATTGACATTTTCGGTCCATGGCCTGGAAACTCCCCAGATCTTAATCCCATTGAGAACTTGTGGTCAATCCTCAAGAGGCGGGTGGACAAACAAAACCCCACTAATTCTGACAAACTCCAAGAAGTGATTATGAAAGAATGGGTTGCTATCAGTCAGGAATTGGTCCAGAAGTTGATTGAGAGCATGCCCAGTCGAATTGCAGAGGTCCTGAAAAAGAAGTGCCAACACTGCAAATACTGGCTCTTTGCATAAATGTCATGTAATTGTCGATAAAAGCCTTTGAAACGTATGAAGTGCGTGTAATTATATTTCACTACATCACAGAAACAACTGAAACAATGATCTAAAAGCAGTTTAGCAGCAAACTTTGTGAAAACTAATATTTGTGTCATTCTCAAAACTTTTGGCCACGACTGTACTGTTTCAATAGACGGTGTCCGCTGCGGACAGTGAGATTAGCTGCGCCACATCTCCAGTCTAAAGTTTGCTCATCCAAAAAATATCTGTGACATCCAGTGTACTTTTTCAATAGAAGGTGTCTGCTGCAGACAGTGACATTAGCTGTGCCACATCTCCAGTGTAAAGTGTGAGCATCCAAAAAATATCTGTGACATCCAGTGTACTTTTTCAATAGACGGTGTCCACTGCAGACAGGGAGATTATCTGTGCTACATCTCCAGTGTAAAGTGTGCGCATCCCTAAAATATCAGTGGCATCCAGTGTACTTTTTCTATAGACGGTGTCTGCTGCGGACAGTTAAATTATCCGTGCCACATCTCCTGTGTAAAGTGTGCGCATCCCTAAAATATCTGTGACATCCAGTGTACTTTTTCCGTAGACGGTGTCCGCTGTGGACAGTTAAATCATCCGCGCGACATCTCCTGTGTAAAGTGTGCGCATCCCTAAAATATCAGTGACATCCAGTGTGCTTTTTCTGTAGACGGTGTCCGCTGCGGACAGTTAATTTGTCCGCGCCACATCTCCTGTGTAAAGTGTGCGCATCCCTAAAATATCAGTTACTTCCAGTGTACTTTTTCCGTAGATGGTGTCCGCTGCGGACAGTTGAATTATCCGCAGCACATGTCCTGTTTAAAGTGTGCGCATCCCTAAAATATCAGTGACATCCAGTGTACTTTTTCCATAGATGGTGTCCGCCGCGGACAGTTAAATTATCCGTGCCACATCTCCTGTGTAAAGTGTGCACATCCAAAAAATATCATGTTATTTGCCAGTAATGCCCCCATAGTGTCCCCCATCATGTGCCAGTAATTTACCCCCGGTTGATGCCCCCATAGCGCGCCACATAAAGAATTAAAAAAAAACAAATACCTCCATGCTGGCAACGATGCAGGCCTCTTCCAGGCTGTGTGCCTCGCAGTACAAATCTCGGCTCAGGCAGACACGATAATGTCATTGCTCCGCCTGCGCCAAAAATTTTGGAAAATGGCGAAGGAGTACATAGCAGACCGTGTTAGAGTCCTCAATGATCCCTCAGTGCCTTACAACTACTGGGTGTCCAAGCTGGACACGTGGCACAAACTGGGGCTCTACACCTTGGAGGTGCTGGCCTGCCCTGCCGCCAGCGTTTTGTCTGAGCGGGTATTTAGTTCTGCTGGTGGCATTATGACAGATAAGTGTATCCGCCTGTCAACTGAAAATGCTGACAGGTTGACTCATAAAAATGAACAAGGCCTGGATTGCCAATGACTTCTCTACTCCACCAGAGGAAAGTGGCTGAGCATAAAGGCACTTTAAATGTGGCTTTTATGGTGTATTGAATACACTGTATTACTATGCACCCCTTCCACCACAAACAAGGGTATATGGTTGAATCTTCCTTTTCTTATCCTCCTCCTCCTCTTCCATCATATCAACATGCTTATTCGTCACATATATGCCCTTCCCATATAATGTTTTACAGAGTCACCTCAGCTGCAGTCCCTCGCATATAATTATTTAGAGGGTCAGCTCACCAGCAGACCTTCACCTACAATGTTTTACAGGGTCAGCTCAGCTGCAGGCCCTCGCATATAATTATTTAGAGGGTCAGCTCACCAGCAGGCCCTCACCTACAATGTTTTACAGGGTCAGCTCACTAGCAGGCCTGCACCTCAAATGTTTTACCCGGTCAGCTCAGCTGCAGGCCCTCACCTAAAATCTTTTACAGGGTCAGCTCACCAGCAGGCCCTCGCATATAATGTTTTACAGGGTCAGCTCACCAGCAGGCCCGCACCTAAAATCTTTTACAGGGTCAGCTCACCAGCAGGCCCACGCATATAATTTTTTACAGGGTCAGCTGCAGGCCCTCGCATATAATATTTTAGAGGGTCAGCTCACCAGCAAGCCCTCACCTACAATCTTTTACAGGGTCAGCTCACCTTCAGGCTCTCACCTACAATCTTTTAGAGGGTCGGCTCATTAGCAGGCTCTCACCTAATTATACCTAATAGGTAATTTGCGCGCATGCTGCCTTTCTTGGAAGTGGTAGCCATAGTTATTTTTCAGGCTCCCTCTCCGGAATCAAACCCTGATTCCCTGCTGAAAATAACATCGAAAGTTGATAGGGCAGACATCCCAATGGATCGTCGCCATCACGGGGATGTGCAGCGATCCAGCAGGCCCTCTCCTATAATGTTTTAGCTGGTCAGATCAGCAGGCTCTTGCTCCAAATGTTTTTGAGGGTCACTAGCAGGCCATCAATCATAATTTTTCAAGGCTGTGTATGATGCCCTCCTTTATGTGTAACAAAGGGTGTATTGTAGTGCCTGTTCCTTGTAATTTTTGGCAGCCCTTTTACTTAGTGCATAGGCTTTATGAGTGTAGGAGTCCCGCTACCTGAACAATTGTACTACAATGTGAATGAGGCCCTCCTTTATGTGATATACAGGTTGTATCAGAGTGCCTCTTCCTTGTAAGTTTTGCCAGCACTTGCACTTTATATACAAGTAAATATACAGGAAAGAATGTTTCCTAACAATTTTTCCTCTAAAATCGATTTTTATCTTCGGTTTTGTGCGTATTATTGTCAGTCTGTAAAAGTGGCGTACCAATCGGACAACATCACTCCCAGCAGCGACCTGGGAGTCCAAAATGCATCCATACATCCTCGCCATGCTGTTCCTGAACCATTTTGGTGGTGTTTCCATCAATTTCTGACCTTTTCCTATGAACCAGGCACCCTCCCCTCTTCAGAGCAGGGGGTGCCTGGTTTAATGCTCGGGTTCTCCCATTGACTTCCATTATACTCAGCACCCGAGCATCCTGATGTGTTCAGCCCGAGCACTATGGTGCTCGATCAACACTACTCATTATTACTTTAAGGTAAGACTATATTATCAGACTCATACATGAATGACCAACTGATGAGGTTTAGATGAAAAGAGACGCACTTTTAATTATTGCTTAAGTAGGACCAGAAGGTTTGTGGAGTGCGCCTTAGGAATTTTCTCTAGCAAATGGCGTGTTTTTCTCTTCTGCCATACAGCTGGGCCCTGAAAATGTGAATATTGTGATCAAAGCGTGAGTAGTGCTGAACAACTACATACACACCTATGAGTCGACACCTGAGTGGATAGATCGGCATCTGAAAGAGACTCTTCCCAACTTGAAAGATCAGGATCAGCTGGACTGAGGGTGAGGCTACTTTCACACTAGCGGCACTGACCTCCGGCAGGCTGTTCCTTTGGGTTAACAGCCTGTCTGATCCGTCCTGCCACTAGTGACCGTGTGCCCCGGACTTCTGCTCCGTCCCCATTGACTATAAATGAGACGGGGGCGGTGTTCCGGCGGATGCACAGCAGTGCACGGCGAGAGGCTGCTGGAATAAAACTACGACATGTCCGACATTTATTCCAGCAGCCTCTCACCTTGCGCTGCAGTGCCTCCGCCGGAACTCCGCACAGCCCTCATTATAGTCAATAGGGACCGAGCGGCAGTCCGGGGGCACACAGTCACTAGCGGTAGGATGGATCCAACAGGCTGTTCACCCGCTAGTGTGAAAGTAGCCTTAGGGAGTTATTTTCTGATTATTTTATGTCCACTCTTAGTTCTGTCCCTTTCCAGCAGCAGTACTCGACACGTGGAAGATTGTAATTGCCATATATACAGTATATGTATTTTTTAATTAAAAACCAGGATAATGTTTTTTTAGTTCTTTTTTTTATTTTTTAGTTAGGGACTCGCAAGACAATGAGGACCCTTGACGTAGGTTGCGAGCTTACATATTTTGTAGATACACTGGGGGAGATTTATCAGAACTGGTGTAAAGTAGAACTAACTAACAGCAGTTTGATAATTCTCCCCCATACTTTTTTGTTTTATAAATCTCTGCGAAACATGAACTAATACCTCATTGTTAGGAACATAGCAGTGGAATTTACAATCTATGAAAAAAATGTATACCTGTAGCAATAATTGCATTTGGCCTACTTTAATTAATGGTTACATAAGTAATGTAAAAATAAAACATGATTATTGTTTTTCAAATTGGGTACATTATAGTCATTGATGTTTTGAGCCCTGACATGTATTGTAATGAAGATGTGTAATAAAGTACCTATTTTTTTTAATACAATTTAGAAGCAAGGGTATACTTATTTAGGTACATTTTCACACAAACACATCCTCAGTGTACATTTGGGTATGTTATTTATTGGAAAAAATGCCTATGGAGGGATATGTTGAATGTGTCAGTACACAATAAATATAAATCTGCACTCTTTAATTAATAAAAACCATACAAGTGAACAATGAAAAATATCCTTTATTATAAAAGTGAGATTAGTCACCTTTATTAGACTTAATTAACCTGTGCAGGTCCAAAAACCAAAATAAGACAACATAGAATTACAAATAAAAAAAAGCATCTAGGTGTGGATGGGGGCCCCTCATACTGTTGGCCATGGTAATTTGCCTGTGAAGAGGTAGTTGGCTGGTGAGAATGGCCAGGTTGGGAAAAACAGGGGACATGCTGGCAGTAAGAAGACTCCCCACTATATGTAGACCCATAATATTGAGGTCGGGGGCCATATTGTCACCCTTGTAGAGGGTATTCCGGAGGGTGCTGTGAAACTTGAGGAGGTGGCCTTGGCAGAGGGCTAGTGATGTGCCCATGGCTGTGCCAGTTCTCCAAAGCCATAAAAATTTCGGAGGGGTCATTTGGAGGAGTGGCTGCCTCCAGAACAATACCTACTGCTGCTTGAGTTCTAAGGTATTGTTTTGGAGGAAGATTCCTAAAACAGCCTCCTTACATAGAGGTCGAAATTGTCCTCATGGCGTGCTCGCAAAAGATACTCCAGGACCTGAGTATTTACTGCAGTCTCCATAACTAGAGCAGGTCTTTTCCGGCGCATCTGGAAAGGCAAAGCTGGGTCCAATTCCACTGGAGGAGGAACATTGGCATGGGGTACAATGGAGGCTCTCCGTTCACCACTGTCTGGAGGAGGTTGGGATGCTGGACCTTCATCCTCGCATGCACTGGAGTGCTGTTCCAATGTCTCCTCATCTTCCTCCTCAGGGTTGTCCTCTGTTGTTCACAAAAAACAAGACATGTTAAATATGATGTATCTAACTTTAAACATGACAAAACACAGTCATATCTTAATTTTTCATGGAAAACTTTTACAAACAATCTGCGCCCAGAATCAAGTTGTGACATAACGATATGTTGGAGCCATTCAATAGTACACATAGTGATGTTTAAAGGGGTCGTCCAGGTTCAGCTCTGAACTTGGACAACCCCTTTAAATACACTTGTGTCATAGATCCATGATCTATGCTACAGTACATGTCTTGCTATCATAGAATGTTTTTATAACATTTAGCTCAAATCTTATAGGCTAATATGGGCAAGTATGGCAGTTTGATATAAAAAGTTGCCCAAAAATTAGGGGACATTTATCAAACTGGTGTAATGTGGAACTAGCAGATTCCTCCTTCAATTTTTCTGAGCTCCCTTGGAAAATTAAAGGTGGAATCTGATTGGCTGCTATGGGCAACTAAACCAGTTCTACTTTACACAAGTGTGGAGAATCTCCACTATTATTTAAACCACAAATCAAACACATTTATTTTATTCTACATAGTAACATAGTTTATAAGGCCGAAAAAAGACATCTGTCCATCCAGTTCGGCCTGTTATCCTGCAAGTTGATCCAGAGGAAGGCAAAAAAACTGTGAGGTAGAAGCCAATTTTCCCCACTTAGGGTACATTCACATGACCATTTGTAATCCTTTCCGTTTTGCGGTCCACAGATAACTGAACCGTGTGTCTGCATTTTGCAGACAAATGACTTCCGTTTTTGTTCCGTATGTCTTATGTTTTTTACGGTCCCCAAAAATGGAAGGGAAAAAAAGAGAGAGAGAGAGAGAAAAAAGAATTATTGAAGCCTTTAATAAAACGGAAATGGATCCGCAAAAAACGGATGACGCATGGAAACCATTTGGTATGTAATCCGCAATTTGCGGATCCATTGACTTGAATGGGGCTGCGGACCGATCTGTACGGACGATAGCAGTACAAGTTTAATATTTTTGCGTATTAGAAATGCGGAAACACGGATGCGGACAACATACTAAATGCTGTCCGCACATTTTATTCACCCATAGGAATGAATGGATCCGCATCTATTCCGAAAACTGCGGAACGGATGCAGATCGGACGCAGATAAAATTATACGGTCCTGTGAATGTACCCTTAAACGGAAAAAAAATTCCTTCCCGACTCCCATCAGGCAATCAGAATAACTCCCTGGATCAACAGCTATAACCTGTCTCTAGTAGCTATAGCCTGTAATATTATTACACTTTAGAAATACATCCAGGCCCCTCTTGAATTCCTTTATTGTACTCACCATCACCACCTCCTCAGGCAGAGAGCTCCATAGTCTCACTGCTTTTGCCATAAAGAAACCTCTTCTATGTTTGTGTACAAACCTTCTATTCTCCAGACGCAGAGGATGTCCCCTCGTCACAGTCACAGTCCTGGGAATAAATAGATGATGGGATAGATCTCTGTACTGACCCCTGATATATTTATACATAGTGTTTAGATCTCCCCTCAGTCGTCTTTTTACTAAAGTGAATAACCCTAATTTTGATAATCTTTCAGGGTACTGTAGTCCCCCCATTTCAGTTATTACTTTAGTTGCCCTCCTCTGAACCCTCTTCAGCTCTGCTATGTCTGCCCTGTACACAGTACTCAATGTGTGGTCTGACTAGCTTTGGCAAAGTGGTAGGACTATATTCTCATCACGGGCATCTATGCCCCTTTTGATGCAACCTATTATCTTATTGGCCTTGACACTGGTTTCTACTGCTTAGTTTGCTGTTCACTAAAATTCCTAGGTCCTTTTCCATGTCAGTGTTACCGAGTGTTTTACCATTTAGTATGTACGCGTGACTTGCATTATTCCTTCCCATGTGCATAACCTTAAATTTGTCAGTGTTAAACCTCATCTGCCACTTATCTGCCCAAGCCTCTAATCTATCTAGATCCCTCTGTGGCAGTATACTGTCTTCTTCCGTGTTAATTACGTTACACAGTTTAGTGTCATCTGCAAAAATTGATATTTTACAGTGCAAGCCTTCTACAAGATCATTAATAAATATATTGAAGAGAATAGGGCCCAATACTGACCCCTGAGGTACTCCACTAGTGACAGTGACCCAATCTGAGTGTGTACCGTTAATAACCACCCTCTGTTTTCTATCACTGAGCCAGCTACTTACCCACATATAGACATTTTTTCCCAGTCCAAACATTCTCATTTTATATACTAAGATTTCATGCAGTACAGTGTCAAATACTTTGGAGAAACCCAGATATACGACATTAATTGATTAGCCACTGTCAAGTCTAGAACTTACCTCCTCATAGAAACTGATTAAATTAGTTTGACATGACCGATCCCTCATGAAGCCATGCTGATATGGCGTTATTTGCTTATTTCCGTTGAGATGCTCTAAGATAGCATCTCTTAGAAAACCCTCAAACAGTTTATCCACGACAGATGTTAAACTTACCGGCCTATAGTTTCCGGGCTCTGTTATTGGACCCTTTTTGAATATTGGCACCATATTTGCTATGCTCCAATCCTGTGGAACACTCCCTGTCAGTATAGAGTCCTTAAATATCAGCAATAAGGGCCTGGCTATGACATTACTTAATTCTCTTAGATTACGGGGGTGTATGCCATCTGGTCCTGACGATTTGTCTATTTTAATCTTTTTAAGACAGGCCACTTTTAATTGGGAATTTACTTTTACATTCTGCATGTCATCTGACAGTTTATTTTCCTCAGTGAATACAGTGGAGAAAAAAATATTTAATAGCTTTGCCTTCTCCTCATCGCTCTCTGCAACTTCCCCCTCATTACTCTGTAGAGGGCCGATACCTTTAGATTTATACGTTTTACCATTTATATAATTGTAGAACATTTTAGGGTTAGTTTTGCTCTCTTTGGTAATCTCTCAGTCTCTAGTTTGAATGCTTTTATTTTTTACATATTCTATTTTTTTTCCTTATAGTTTTAGAGTGCTTCCTCGCTACGCTCCTGTTTTAGTGATTTAAATGCTTTATTTTTTGCCATTTATTGCTTTCTTTACAGTTCTACTTAGCCACATTGTTTTTTTCTTGTTCCTTAACCTTTTATTCCCATTAGGTATGTACCTGTCACAATAAGATTTTAGGATGCTTTTAAAAATAACCCATATTTTTATTTTTGAGGACTTTGTCCTAGTTAGTTAGGTCTATGGCCTCTCTTAGTTGGCTAAATATTGCTCTTTTGAAGTTTGGTATTTTTGTTCCTCCCTGAAGAAGCACTCTTTTGAATGACAATTGGAAGGTTATTACTATATGGTCACTATTTCCCAAGAGTCCCCCAACCTGCACATCTGTTATTCTGTCAGGTCTATTGGTTAATACTAAGTCCAGTATGGCTGTCCCTCAAGTCGGGTCCTGAACCAGTTGGAAAAGGTAATTGTCTTTGGTTATTGCTAAGAACATGTTTCCTCTATAAGATATACAGGTTTCAGTTTCCCATATCTGCCCAAAAAAACTATTTTCACATCCATACATTACAGATGGCTGCATATTTACCCAAATATTCGGAAAAAAAAAGACCCAGAAAAGATCATTGAAGGAAAACATATAGAGTAATATATTTACGTTACATACTATATTTTCAATTACTATAGCATCATTAACACATTATAAACATATTACTTACGGTCACAAATCCATTATGCCACATAGGAATAAAATGCAGGATAATGTTCAAATTATCCGTACTGTTTAACATGTGCTAGGCTACATACTACAGTGTATGACATGTGCTAGGCTACATACTACTGTGTATGACATGTGCTAGGCTACATACTACAGTGTATGACGTGCTAGGCTACATACTACAGTGTATGACATGTGCTAGGCTACATACTACAGTGTATGACATGTGCTAGGCTACATACTACTGTGTATGACATGTGCTAGGCTACATACTACAGTGTATGACGTGCTAGGCTACATACTACAGTGTATGACATGTGCTAGGCTACATACTACAGTGTATGACATGTGCTAGGCTACATACTACTGTGTATGACATGTGCTAGGCTACATACTACAGTGTATGACGTGCTAGGCTACATACTACAGTGTATGACATGTGGTAGGCTACATACTACAGTGTATGACATGTGCTAGGCTACATACTACAGTGTATGACATGTGGTAGGCTAAATACTACATTGTATGACATGTGGTAGGCTACATACTACAGTGTATGACGTGCTAGGCTACATACTTCAGTGTATGACATGTGGTAGGCTACATACTACATTGTATGACATGTGGTAGGCTACATACTACATTGTATGGCATGTGCTAGGCTACATACTACAGTGTATGACATGTGCTAGGCTACATACTACAGTGTATGACATGCGCTAGACTACATACTACAGTGTATGACATGTGTTAGGCTACATACTACAGTGTATGAAATGTGCTAGGCTACATACTACAGTGTATGACATGTGCTAGGCTACATACTACAGTGTATGGCATGTGCTAGGCTACATACTACAGTGTATGACATGTGCTAGGCTACATACTACATTGTATGACATGTGGTAGGCTACATACTACAGTGTATGACGTGCTAGGCTACATACTTCAGTGTATGACATGTGGTAGGCTACATACTACATTGTATGACATGTGGTAGGCTACATACTACATTGTATGGCATGTGCTAGGCTACATACTACAGTGTATGACATGTGCTAGGCTACATACTACATTGTATGGCATGTGCTAGGCTACATACTACAGTGTATGACATGTGCTAGGCTACATACTACAGTGTATGACATGCGCTAGACTACATACTACAGTGTATGACATGTGTTAGGCTACATACTACAGTGTATGAAATGTGCTAGGCTACATACTACAGTGTATGACATGTGCTAGGCTACATACTACAGTGTATGGCATGTGCTAGGCTACATACTACAGTGTATGACATGTGCTAGGCTACATACTACAGTGTATGGCATGTGCTAGGCTACATACTACAGTGTATGACATGTGCTAGGCTACATACTACAGTGTATGACATGTGCCACCATCTAATTAAATAACTAAAATAATACAACTTTACAATCTTTCTCAAGATCACGGACCAGGATCCAGCAACTTGAAAAAATAGAGAAAAGAGGAAGCACTCAAATTTAAAGTGAAAAAAAGTGGACTTCTTTATTTACCTATGCTTCTGCCAACAAGCATTTGTGAAGCCACAACACGCACAACCTTGAGGCGGATTGGCTGCAACAGCAGAAGACCCCACCGGGTACCACTCATCTCCACTACAAATAGGAAAAAGAGGCTACAATTTGCACGAGCTCACCAAAATTGGACTGTTGAAGACTGGAAAAATGTTGCCTGGTCTGATGAGTCTCCATTTCTGTTGAGACATTCAAATGGTAGAGTCCGAATTTGGCGTAAACAGAATGAGAACATGTATCCATCGTGCCTTGTTGCCACTGTGCAGGCTGGGGGTGGTGGTGTAATGGTGTGGGGGATGTTTTCTGGGCACACTTTAGGCCCCTTAGTGCCAATTGGCCATCGTTTAAATGCCACGGGCTACCTCAGCATTGTTTCTGACCATGTCCATCCCTTCATGACCACCATGTACCCATCCTCTGATGGCTACTTCCAGCAGGATAATGCACCATGTCACAAAGCTCGAATCATTTCAAATTGGCTTCTTGAACATGACAATGAGTTCACTGTACTAAAATGGCCCCCACAGTCACCAGATCTCAACCCAATAGAGCTTCTTTGGGATGTGGTGGAATGGGAGCTTCGTGCCCTGGATGTGTATCCCTCAAATCTCCATCAACTGAAAGATGCTATCCTATCAATATGGGCCAACATTTCTAAAGAATGCTATCAGCACCTTGTTGAATCAATGCCACGTAGAATTAAGGCAGTTCTGAAGGCAAAAGGGGGTCCAACACTGTATTAGTATGGTGTTCCTAATAATTCTTTAGGTGAGTGTATATATATATATATATATATATATATATATTAGGGCTCTTTCACACCTGCGTTATTGTCTTCCGGCATAGAGTTCCGTCGTCGGGGCTCTATGCCGGAAGAATCCTGATCAGGATTATCCTAATGCATTCTGAATGGAGTGAAATCCGTTCAGGATGCATCAGGATGTCTTCAGTTCCGGAACGGAACGTTTTTTGGCCGGAGAAAATACCGCAGCATGCTGCGCTTTTTGCTCCGGCCAAAAAAACTGAAGACTTGCCGCAAGGCCGGATCCGGAATGAATGCCCATTGAAAGGCATTGATCCGGATCCGGCCTTAAGCTAAACGTCGTTTCGGCGCATTGCCGGATACGACGTTTAGCTTTTTTAGAGTGGTTACCATGGCTGCTGGGACGCTAAAGTCCCGGCAGCCATGGTAAAGTGTAGCGGGGAGCGGGGGAGCAGCATACTTACCATCCGTGCGGCTCCCAGGCGCTCCAGAGTGACGTCAGGGCGCCCCAGGCGCATGGATGACGTGATCGCATGGCACGTCATCCATGCGCATGGGGCGCTCTGACGTTATTCTGGAGCGCCCCGGGAGCCGCACGGATGGTAAGTATACCGCTCCCCCGCTCCCCGCTCCTACTATGGCAACCAGGACTTTAATAGCGTCCTGGGTGCCATAGTAACACTGAAAGCATTTTGAAGACGGATCCGTCTTCAAATGCTTTCAGTACACTTGCGTTTTTCCGGATCCGGCGTGTAATTCCGGCAAGTGGAGTACACGCCGGATCCGGACAACGCAAGTGTGAAAGAGGCCTTAGATAGATAGATAAATATAGTTGTATTATTTTAATTATTTAATTAGATGGTGGCTGTATACTTTAGAACATACAGTTCTAAGTAATGGGGTGGTTCCCAGAGGTTGGACCTTTACGTGTCATACTTAAAAAATCCTGTTCTTTGCGTGGCTCCAGCTTTAAGCTGCCGCTCCGCAATCTTCAGTGCTGCTTCCCATTGCAAAGAATGGGATACAGAAAGAACGTGGCCACTGGCATTTGGCGTGGCTATCTGCACCAAAATTCTGCAGTATAAAACGAGGTGTGAATGCTCCTTCAAACCCTCCAGTCACAGTGACGAACCCATATGTCACAGTTGGCTTGTATGGAGCAGGCTGCTGCGGTGAGCCAGCTCCATACACGGCAGGTGCCAGCTGTTTAATACAGCAGGCGCCCGGCCACAATCATGGGGAATGATGATCACCCTGAACCCCGTCATTTAACTCCTCAGATGGGGTTAACAGCAATCGTGGCAACTGGGAGGTAAGGCAGAGGAATGCAGCCTCTGCCTTCCGATAAGAGCCCCAAAAATTGCTGGGCTTTGATTAGTTACAATGGCAGGCTAGGAGCTGCTGAAGCTTTCCAGGCCTGCCATGGTAACTTCCCTGCTAAGCTCTCTATGAGGCACAGTTCAACAGGGAGCGCAGTATAATGCCATTCACCCTAATAGATCTCTGCAAGAGTGAATGGGACAAGGGATCAAAAGACCCCAGGTTCAAGCCCTCTAAGGCCTCATGCACACGACCGTTCCGTTTTTTTGCGGTCCGCAAACCGCTGATCCGCAAAAAACGGAAGCTGCCCGTGTGCCTTCCGCAATTTGCAGAACGGGCGGCCCATTGTAGAAATGCCTATTCTTGTCCGCAAAACGGACAAGAGTAGGACATGTTCTATTTTTTTTGCGGCGCCACGGAACGGAGCAACGGATGCGGACAGCACGCGGATGCGGACAGTGCTACGGAGTGCTGTCCGCATCTTTTGCGGCCCCGTTGAAGTGGATAGGTCTGCATCTGAGCAGCAAAAACGGCGGCTCGGATGCGGACCCAAACAATGGCCGCGTGCATGAGGCCTAAGGGCATTAAAAGTTATTGTTAAAAAAGTTAAAAGAAAGCATAAAAAGTTTAAATCACCCCCTTTCCCAATTTTACATATAAAAATATATAAACAATAAAAAAAACATTAGGTATTGCCATCTCCAAAAAGGTCTGCGGTATTAAAATATTTGAAAAAGTTTCTTGCGTGGTAAACGCCGTAATGGAATTTAAAAAACAACACACGATTCACCATTTTTTCACCTGATTCATCTTGTCACCCCCCAAAAAATTGAATAACAGTGATCAGAAAGTTGTATATACCACAAAAATGGTACCAATAAAAACTCCAGTTTGTTCTACAAAAAACAAGCCCTCATACAGCTCTGTGAAAGGAAATATAAAAAAGTTATAGCTGTCAGAAAATAGCGATGCAATGACATTTCTTTTTTCAAAGGTTTTTATTGTTTTAGAAGAAGTAAAACAAAAGCAAAACTATACAAGTTTGGGATCACTGTAATTGTATTGAGATGCAGGATAAGGACGTCATGTCATTTTTAGCTTGTAGGGAACACTGTAATATAGTTTTTTTTTTCAATTTCCCCCCACAATTTTTTTTTTTTACCATTTTCCAATAACAGACATGGTAAGTTAAATGGTGCCATTAAAAAATACAGCTTATCCCGCAAAAGCAAATCCTCATCTGTTTTTTGAGAAAACAAAAATGGGTAAATTATGGGGTTGAAGATTTCAGGCCACATATTGCTGGATAAATTTGCCTTTTACAGTTCTTATCTTTATTTTTGAAAAATCCCAGTCAATGACTGATATTAAATGTGTGCAGGTAGAAATGTGTGTAACCCTCCAGTCAGTGTGGAGAACATCATAGCTCTGGTTGACTCCATGCTGAGGGTCTTTCCCCTGTGCACAGCCTGAATACCATACTGAAAATACAGACACTGATTGTTCGGTAAAAAAAAAATGCAGCGCCAGAATCTGCAAAACAGAAATAACAGCTAGGTAGTAGTGGCTGCCATTTTTAGAGGATGTGACTGGTCCTCTTTGATGCTTGCAGAGCAGTTGAGAGTAAGAGCTGAGCTTTACGTCCGGGCAAATCAGATGTCTTCCCTGCAGCTCTCTCTTCCCTCTTCACTGAAACAGTAGGCCAGAGAGACTGCAGCTGCATTTCCCTCCACTGTCTAGTTCTTGGAAATTTCTATTTGTACTCTGTGAGCTGAATGCATCAGCAGTAGCTGTACAAATCTCTCTGGTCTTTTGCTACAGTGTATCAGTCTGGAGTCCAGGCTATTTAGCTCAGACATCATTTCCTAGACTGGATACAAGTATATCCAGTCCGTATAACCAGTCCTCAGCTGACAGCAGGACTAGCCCTTTCAGGAAACGGACTATTTTAATTTTTTCATTTTCGTTTCTCCCTTACCACCTTCGAAGAGCCGTATTTTTATTTTTCATGTTCTGTTCACATAGCCATAAGAGGGCTTGTTTATTGCAGGACAAGTTATATTTTATATTGGCAATGTTTATTTTACAAAGCTTTTATTGGAAAGGGGAAAAAATTATTGGTGTGGTGAAATCAGACAAAAATTCTTGGGTTTTGTTTTTAGGATGTTTTTGTTCAGTCATTTTTAATGGTACCATTATGGGGTACATACGACTTTTGATAAATTTTCAATTTTTTTAGGGAGTGGGACAAGGTGACTGCAAATCGCATGTTTTTCTATTACAGCATATACTATGCAGGAAAATCTTTTTATATTTTAATAGATTTTTTTAATAGCTTTTCCCATAGATTGCAATAGAATACTATTATACAGGGTGGGCCATTTATATGGATACACCTTAATAAAATGGGAATGGTTGGTGATATTATCTTCCTGTTTGTGGCACATTAGTATATGGGGGGGGGGACTTTTCAAGATGGTTGGTGACCATGGCGGCCATTTTGAAGTCGGCCATTTTGAATCCAACTTTTGTTTTTTCAATAGGAAGAGGGTCATGGGAATTTCACAAGAAAAACAATGGTGTGCTTGGTTTTAACGTAACTTTATTCTTTCATGAGTTATTTACAAGTTTCTGACAACTTATAAAATGTGTTCAATGTGCTGCCCATTGTGTTGGATTGTCAATGCAACCCTCTTCTCCCACTCTTCACACACTGATAGCAACACCGCAGGAGAAATGCTAGCACAGGCTTCCAGTATTCGTAGTTTCAGGTGCTGCACATCTCGTATCTTCACAGCATATGTTTTTTACCATATGTTTTTCACCATTGTTTTTCTTGTGAAATTCCCAATAAGTTTGATGTGTCACATGACCCTCTTCCTATTGAAAAAACAAAAGTTGGATTCAAAATGGCCGACTTCAAAATGGCCGCCATGGTCACCAACCATCTTGAAAAGTTTCCCCCCTCACATATACTAATGTGCCACAAACAGGAAGTTAATATCACCAACCATTCCCATTTTATTAAGGTGTATCCACCTTGTAGTCTATGGGATTCTGAGAGGTTGCCTGAGAAGCCATACCTTGGGCATGGCTTTTCAGGTAGTTAGTCCTGACAGCCCTGAGAAGAGAACTTTCCCAAGGCTCCAGACTATAATTGCAACCTATCAGAGCCCTGCTGATTTCGCAGCAGGTGTTGCGATCAGAGTACCCCTCAGATGCAGTGTTTGCTATTGACTGCGGCATCTGAGGGGTTAAATGACAGGGATTGGCGTCATTGCACATAACATAATGTGAATATCCAGAAAACCACTTTAATTTAGTTTTATATACATTTTCTTAAATGTTCATGACAATAACATAGCTGTAACCATTAGGCGTCTTTTACAGGAGCTTAGTGGATACTCAGGATCTGTTCAGGAAAGAACTAATAGCTTTGCACGCAAGTTTAGTCAGTTTGATCTACGATTGCATTCAGTGCTTTAGTTTGTTTTCACTCAGATGCTATAAGTTTTGTGAACATTTTTAAAAAATAACAATCTACATCTCCTAGCAGCCATCAGTGAAAAATACTTTGCATCCGGATGCATTGCGTCTTTCTCGGAAGCTCCATTCACTTCTATGGGACCAGGGGCTACTTTCTGATGCACTTTTTACAGTGGAAAAGTGCTAATAAAAAAAAAAATTGCAATGTGCCCCTGTGGTCTTTTAATGACCTCTTAGGAGACATACTATGTACCAAAATATATTAAAAATTAGTAAAAAATATAATAAAATATAATTAAAAGTGAAAAAAAAACATCCATGCCAACCAAAACCATTGCCATAGTCGCCTCATTTGGACAAAATATCATACACAAAATAGGGAACCCATTTTAATAACTTATTATAGTGTCAGTTTGCATGTTTAAAAATTGAAAAGCTGTAGTTTGAAAACAAAATGACCTTTTTAAAATGCAGTTTTCCCTAAATAAAACCAAAAAGCATATTAAAAAGCTCTAAGTGTCACGTAAAAAAAAGGTGCAAACATGTTTTTGACAGTCTAACAAATAAAAAAAAGTTAGGGACCTTTAAAGGGAACCTGTCACCGGGATTTTGTGTATAGAGCTGAGGACATGGGTTGCTAGATGGCAGCTAGCACATCCGCAATGCCCAGTCCCCATAGCTCTGTGTGCTTTTATTGTGTAAAAAAAACTATTTGATACATATGCAAATTAACCTGAGATGAGTCCTGTACATGAGATGAGTCAGGGACAGGACTCATCTCAGGTTAATTTGCATATGTATCAAATATTTTTTTTAACACAATAAAAGCACACAGAGCTATGGGGACAGGGTATTGCGGATGTGCTAGCGGCCATATAGCAACCCATGTCCTCAGCTCTATACACAAAATCCCGGTGACAGGTTCTCTTTAAGGCCTCATTCACATTTCTGTGTCAGTGTCACATCAGTGAAAAAAAGCATATATGTTTCATCCGTGAAGCTGTACGTGAAGGATCTGTGGTTGGTCTGTTTTTACCATCCGTGTGTCATCTGTAATTCACCGACGTTGCTCAGCTGAAATTGTATTTCCAAAGAATCTCCTATTAGTCTTCATTGAAAAACGGATGCAACACGGAAACAACACGGATGTGTGCCAGTGATTTTTACTGACCCATAAGCTTCAATGGGCGTACTTGGTCCGCATCACGGATCAATATAGTACATGTCCCCGTGATTTTTTTACGGACCCACGGTGAGCAAAAAAATACTGAAATGTGAACAGACACATTTAAATCAATGGGTACGTGTGCTGTTCGCAGAAAATGAGGACAGCACAGGTCAGTGAAAAATGGAAATGTGAGTGAGGCCTAAGCCTTTTTCACACGTCAATGTTTTGGTCAGTGATTGTGAGCAGTGATGGCCAGTTCGCAGTGTTCGCCAGTGAACACATGCGGGCTGCCATCTTTAGTAAGGTAGACTCACCCGTCCGGCGATGCACAGGTAAGCTCTTACAACTGCCTGTGCCGGGAGCCGGTCTGAAATCAAACGCAGTCACCAGGAGCAGGCAGTTGTAAGGGCTTACCTGTGCATCGCTGGACGGGTGAGTCTACCGTACTAAAGATGTCAGCCCGCATGTGTTCGCTGGCGAACACTGCGAACTGGCCATCACTGATTGTGAGCCAAAACCAGGCTACACAGACATAAGGTATAATGGAAAGATATACACCTGTTCTGTGTTTAGAGCATAATTAAAGCCTTTCAGGCCTGGTCATTAAAGGGTTAAAGGGCTTCTGTCACCCCACTAAACAAAATTTTTTTGTGTACTTATAATCCCTATCCTGCGATATTGCCATACATTATGTTATTAATAATTTTCGTTCAGTAGATTTGGCAAAAAACGTACTTTTATGATATGCTAATTACCTGTCTACCAGCAAGTAGGGCGTCTACTTGCTGGTAGCAGCCGCAGAAAACCGCCCCCTCCTCCTGTTGATTGACAGGGCCAGCCGCGATCTCCTCCACCGGCTGGCCCTGTCAGCATTTCAAAAATCGCGCGCCTGTGTTGATTCGGCGCAGGCGCTCTGAGATAAGGAGGCTCACCTCCTCAGCACTCCCTCAGTGCGCCTGCGCAGGATGACGTCTTCTCTTTCGTTGACGTCATCGACGCTGGCGCACTGAGGGAGTGCTGAGGAGGCGAGCCTCCTTATCTCAGAGCGCCTGCGCCGACGTCTTCTCTTTCGGTGACGTCATCGGCGCAGGCGCACTGAGGGAGTGCTGAGGAGGCGAGCCTCCTCATCTCAGAGCGCCTGCGCCGAATCAACACAGGCGCGCGATTTTTGAAATGCTGACAGGGCCAGTAGGAGGAGGAGATCGCGGCTGGCATTGTTAATCAACAGGAGGAGGGGGCGGTTTTCTGCGGCTGCTACCAGCAAGTAGACGACCCTACTTGCTGGTAGACAGGTAATTAGCATATCATAAAAGTACAGTTTTTGCCAAATCTACTGAACGAAAATTATTAATAACATATCGTATAGATATATCTCAGGATAGGAATTATAAGTACACACAAAAAAAAAAAATGAGTTTAGTGGAGTGACAGAAGCCCTTTAATTGTGGTGATTTCGTGAATGCAGACTCATAAGGAATTGCTGACATTGACAGGCAAAATATTTGTGGGAGTTTCATCATCAGATGTGGAAAACAAGATTTTTTTGCCGTGATTCAGATACTGGGTTACTTGTTTTTCAGTGGTTTCCCAGTACTACAACTTAATTTTTTTTTTTTCTAGAAATGCAGTTGCGCAGCAAGGAACCTACCTTTCTGGGGCTAATAGGTAAAATATCTTGTGCTAAGTGCTTACATGTCATACACAGGATGACTGTAATAGGGAAATACCCACTGATTTTATCTATTTCTGTGGAAGCTGATAATTCATTTGCTTTTTTCTGCTAAACGCCTTAACGTGAAGTTCTTGGTTTGCATGTGTGCATAAAAAGAAATGGCGCAAGACTTCCTCCTCCCACACTACCACTGATTCATGATAAGTATGTGATGCTAAGCTTCCAAGCAGAGGTCACTATCTTGCCAGCCATGATTACGGTAGCTGTTGGTCTTAGGATACTTTCACACTAGCGTTAGAATAATCCGGCAGGCAGTTCCGGCAACGGAACTGCCTGCTGGATCCGGAAATCAGTACACAAATGGATATCATTTGTTTCCGGATCCGGATGCGTATCCATCTGACAAATGCATTGCAATACCGGATCCATCTCTCCGGTGTCTTCTGGAACACTTGGTACCGTATCCGGCAAGTGATCCGGAATTTTGGCCAGAGAAAACACAGCAGCATGCTGCGGTATTTTCTCCAGCCAAATACTGTAAAAGGGACTGAACTGAAGACATGCTGATGCATACTGAATGGATTGCTCTCCATTCAGAATGCATCGGGATAAAACTGATGCGTTTTTTTTCCAGTATCGAGCCCCTATAATGGAACTCAATACCGGAAAACTTTAACGCCAGTGTGAAATTACCCTTAGTAATCAGGTTGGCCCTGTTCAAAGAGTGCTACGTTTAGTAAGAGGCGCGATCTTAAATTGCACCTGAGCAAGAGTAGATTTTAGCTATAATTAAAGAAATGCTATTCATGGCTTAAAAAGGGGAAAAGTCGCATTTTGGTGGACTTTTGCCTTCCAAAAGTCACAAAAATATGATGTGCACTTTTTTAAGTAAAAGTGGGCAAACAGCCCATGATACTGTACATCAAAGCCTAAGTGTTGAAAATAGAACTATATACTTTTAAATTCCCATTTCTGTCAGCGTAGGAGCGCTATTTTAACAAAACAGGCAGGATGGCAGCTTCAGTGGGGGGTACTCTGCAAGTACAGGTACTTATCTCAATTAATAAAATCTGGTGAAAGGTCCTCTTTAAAGAAGCACACAATTTTTATTTTATTTTACATATATTACTAACTCACTAGCAGTGTTCTAGCAATGTAATTTGTTACACTCTAAAGCCTCTTGCACACATATCGTGTGCCCCCCGTGGCCATATATTCTGGCCAACATACGGCGGGTATGCAATACACTGGGCACCTCCCAGGCTGTGAGCTCTGCGCTGTGATTGGCCAGCGCTACAGCAGAACAAAGGCAGACTCCACCTACCATAACCTACCATAACCTACCACTGAAATCTCTGCCTACTATAACTTTGTGACCGAAGATACCAGAGGGCATAGCGGGAGAACGGAGCGGCGCCCAGGGATAATAGTAAGTGCAGTGAGATCCCCGGGCGCCGCTCTCCATGTCTGTATAGTTAGTTCGTCATCGGTGAAAGGTCCTCTTTAAACAATAGGTAATTTTCTGATGGCACATTCCTTAAAGTGGTATTCCGGTTACCATAAATGTAACTTGTGTTTTAGACTAATTCAGCATTAATAATTACCTAATATAATGTAAATTTCACATATTTAAGGTTCAGTAGTAGTGATGAGCAAACTTCTGTTTTAAGTTCGGCGTCTAAAGTTCGGCGTCTAAAGTTCGGCTTCCGGTTAGCGGAGAATCCCGATATGGATTCCGAATACCGTTGTGGTACGTGGTAGCGGAATCAATAATGGCCGATTATTGATTCCGCTACCACGGACCACAACGGAATTCTGAATCGATATCGGGATTCTCCGCTAACCGGAAGCCGAACTTTAGACGCCGAACTTAAAACAGAAGTTCGCTCATCACTATTCAGTAGTTATAAAAGTTGTTTTTTTCCTCTGCTACCCACTGTGTTTTCTCATAAATTACCATGGCATTGACCTGCAGTTCTGAGCCTTTGTTAGGTCGAGCATGCTCAGTGTGTTGCTATCAATTCTCTAGCTAAATGTCTTGTGAAACAAAGGGAGTGCTCTTTCACACGGGCGAGTTTTCCGCACGGGTGCAATGCGTGAAGTGAACTCATTGCACCCGCACTGAATCCGGACCCATTTATTCTTATGGGGCTGTGCACATGAGCAGTGATTTTTTAACGCATCACTTGTGCGCTGCGTGAAAATCGCAGCATGCTCTATATTGTACGTTTTTCACGCAACACAGGCCCCATAGAAGTGAATGGGGCTGCGTGAAAATCGCAAGCATCCGCAAGCAAGTACGGATACGGTGCGATTTTCACGCACGGTTTCTAGGTGACGATCGGGATGGGGACCTGATCATTATTATTTTCCCTTATAACATGGTTATAAGGGAAAATAATAGCATTCTGAATACTGAATGCTAAGTAAATTAGGGATGGAGGGGTTGAAAAATAAATAATTAAACTCACCTCATCCACTTGTCCGTGCTGCCTGACTCGTCTTCTTTCTTCTTCTTTGATGACCTGGGAGGAAAAGGACCTTTGGTGACGTCACTGCGCTCATCACATGATCCATCAGTAACTTCACCAAAGGTCCATTTCCTCCCAGGTCATCAAAGAAGAAGACAGAAGAGAAGCCAGGCTGTGCGAACAAGTGGATGAGGTGAGTTAAAAAAAAAAAATGTAAACCCTGTATTAAGAATGCTATTATTTTTTCCTTATAACCATGTTATAAGGGAAAATAATAAAATCTACACAATACCTTCAGGTTCAGGTCTGGGTACCAAGCAAGCAGATTTTTCTCACACGCATGTAAAACTGCTTTGCACTTGCGTGGAAAAATCGCGCATTTTCCCGCGACGCACCCGCATCCTATCCGGCCCTCACATGCGACGCCCGTGTGAAAGAGGCCTTAGTGTGCTGGTGATTACCGAGTAGAGGGGGCGTGACTGGACGGTATTTCAGGCAGCCAATCAATTTGCATCAACACAGCAGGAAAGCAAGGGATTGTAGTCTTTGAAGTTTTGTGAGGGAAGATCAGGCGCCATGATTCTCTCAGTGTGTTGCAGGCTCACACAGGAGCTAGACTAATGGATTGCAAAGTAAATTGAAACTCTGGTTATATGTATAGGTATGGGTTCTGGATCCGTGGATCCGCAAAACACACACGGACGTGTGAATGAAGCCTAAACTGTGTCTATTTGTCACCCATCCACTTTACACAGCAAATCCCTATTTGATGCATTTTCCATACACTTCAGTGAAGACTTGGCCATACGCTGACACAGTCACCTTTTCATTGAAATGTATGAAGAATATGGGAATGGGAATTTGCAAAGGGGGGGGGGGGGCAGGTATTATTTGCATCTAGCTGTACAGAGGGCCCCTGAATTAATTTTACTGATGGGCCTGAAGCACCCCAGTCATGCTTTTTACGAGGGCCGTCTCATTATGATCAGCAACTAGCTAACAGCAGCACAGACTACTAGAAATGTCAACTCACTACCTGCGAAAGTGTGTGATAAAAAAATAAGAGGACCCGAAAACTGCATGGGAAAAGATCAATTGTCACTACTTTGTTGCATACATGTACAGGTCGATCAAGTTCCATAAAAACGTACCTTCTCTTGACACATTATCTGTTGGGCTACAGTGGGTCCTCATGCTTGCATAGTGGCCTTCTGCAGTTACTCATTTAGACAGCTTTAATAAATCTGCCTAAATAAATCAGTCTTTTACTAGCTTTCTACATGGGCATAACCAGGATTGAATGGATTTTGGGGCACGCTGAAGGACAGACCTCTGCAAGAAGAGGAGCACTGATGAGACCATGCTTGCCAACTTTGTGTCACAGGTCTGCGAGAGACTAGAGAATGCAGAATTCATAGCGCAGTGCCAAACATGTCAGGGACTAGACACCCCCATTCGCCAAGCCATTCCTCCCTTTAAATCCATTTGTCAACACACAATCATGATTAATCTCCAGGAGGTACTGAGAAACCTTCCGGGGATTCTGGAAAGTCTCTTTTTTGGGGAGCCTCCCAGATGTTCCTGGAGAGTTGACAAGTATGGTTGAGGCAGCTCTGTACTGGATAGTGCAGGTAAGTTCAGTGCTCATGCTCTTGCAAATGAACTTCAGGCATGGACAGTTTTAAATTGTTTACACCTGAGAGTTTTACAGCGCGTTCCTACACGCTGTAAAACGCTCAACAGGCAAAAACCAATGTTTCCCTATGAGCATGGTTCTCACCTGAGCGTTTTACAGCGCGTACGAACGTGCTGTAAAACGCCCTACGCCCCAAGAAGTACAGGAGCTTCTTTGGGGTGTATTGTCGCGCGTAACACCTCTGTTTTTCATTGTACGCCTCCATAGTCAATAGCAAGAACGCATGTACGACGCGCGTTTCCAAAATACAAAAATGCCCCAAAATACGCCTCAAAAACAGCGCTTATCGAATAGGCTCAGGTGTGAACCCAGCCGGTCTGCACCACCTGCACAAAACAGCTAACCCCTCAGATGAACTATGTGCAGTAGTGTGGACCATGCAGTGTCCGCCAGGGATATTTTGAACTTTTCTGTGCAGCTCAACACTTCAGTTGCCCCGCTAAAGTTCTGGCTCTGCCTCCCTCATACAATCTCCATTCTTGTGAACCCTACAGAGAGGCTGAACAGGATCTGACCATGATCCATCTTCCTGTCCGTACATTGAAATAGCACACATGTATTGCATAGTCCTTCTTAGTGTTTTACATGTAAATCTCCATTAAGTTTATATCAGCAGTGTACAGTTGTGCATTCAGATGAATAAAGCGATGACGTGAATAAAGTTTCATCTGTACTAATCTGAAGAAGGGGTATGCTGCTTCCAGCTTAAAACTGTGAGAGCTACTGACCACATATGAACACTATTGGGGTCATTTATCAAATTGGTGTAAAGTAGAACTGACTTAGTTGCCCAATCACATTCTACCTTTCATTTAGGACAGCTCTGTTGGAAAATCAAAAGAGGAATCTGATTGGTTGCTATGGGCAACTAAGCCAGTTCTACTTTACACCAGTTTGATAAATGACTCCCTATATGTGTAAATAAACTGCATAGTAAACTGACTTGCGCTGCTTGCAATGTGCAGCATGTCCATTTCTGGTGTGGCTTTTACTGCAATGCAAAGGCTGAAAGCACCTGAAGACCTGTTGTGATTCCAGTAGCTGCTGCACAAACCAGACCATTTTTACTGATTTTCTGCAGTGGCAGATCTGCTGCAGTTTTTCCTCAGAGGATAATCTGCCACGGACTTGTTACTTGTGGCCAAACCCTACAGACGGTACTCGCATTTACAAGATAAACATGTCAATAGTAAAAAGCAGTACAGCGCACCTTTAGCATTAAAGGATAACTGTCACACTTAGACTCTAATTTCAATTTTCATATATGTAGTTACTAATAACATGATATTCCAGAATCAGTTACTATTAGACTGACTTACCCCATATTTAATAAGATTCAGCCCTTAGCAAGCAGTCTGCATAAAACTGCAATTTCACTATTCAGTTAAGATGGCCGCCACTGCCCTCACCCTGAGGCTAATCCTGCCTGCCCTCCCTAGCCAGTAACAATAGCCCCCCAAAAGTGCCAGTAACCAGAGCCCTCCCCCCCTAAAGGGTTAATCTCCTGCAGCACAAAGGGGTCCTCTTACCACATGTTGCTGTCATTTATACACTGAGCAGATGGCAGATCTCCCTTCCCTGTTCTGCGCTGCTTCAACTCTGCATTCTCCAGCTCTGCTGAGTGAGGGAGCGTCTGCCAAGCGCAGGGACAGGGAGAAGTGCACACAGCCCAGGCACTGTTATCAGCTGCTGGGGAGGACCTGGCTTTAATCATTTACTTACAGTTCCTGGCTGTCTGTAATGTGAGCCTGCACGCTGCGTGTTTCTGCGTCCTCCGTCCTTCAACACATAGACGGAACATGCCTAGCAACCTGATTTTAAGCACAGGTAAAAATAGGCAGTACAGGGAACAAAAATGTGGAATTAAGGGGTAATTGAATACACAGTGAAAAGTTGAAATAGGGCCACCAAGGAGATATTAATCACCATAATCCAATACTCCCCCCCAAAAAATATATGACAGTTATACTTTAAAGATGATATAACAGAGAATTACTCTATTTCTATCAGAGGCATGGTTGAGGGGGCTACCAGTGCATGTGCCCCAGGTGATGGCTGCCCATAAGCCACTTTGCCTTGACCAGAGTATATAGGGCATCAAACATAACTGTGGCTTTGGTTTAATAGCGCTTCCTAAAAAAAACTAGGACGGGGTCAGCAACCTTCGGCACTCCAGCTGTGGTGAAACTACATCTCCCATCATGCACAGTTACTTGGCTGTTCTCAGAATTCTCATAGAAGTAAATAGAGCATGCTGGAAGTTGTAGTTTCACCACAGCTGGAGTGCCGGAGGTTGGAGACCCCTGCCTAGGAGTTCTTTATATTTTGTTGTACTTTGACATTAAAAGGCGGTTTCCAGGACTTTCTTTTTGTGAATCTACCCTTAGGTCATCAATATCAGGTCCAACTCCCAGCACCCCTGCCGATCCTCTGACTAGCTGAGGTGCCGGAACCAGACTCTGGAACTACACAACTTTGCACACGATGTGGAGACCGTTCTTGATTACTGAGTCCATTCAAGTGGCTTTTATACCGTACACTATTCTAGTAATGAAGTGGTTAATGCATTTTAGCTCTGGGTCCCTACATGGTCCAGCAGAGTATCTATTACAAACTAGTATTATACAGAGTTTTTCTGAGACAGCCCGTATTTGTGCCACAAAAGTGCCCAGTGTCAGCCATCACAAGGACAGCTGTGCCTGTCATCTTAAATTCTGCCAAATAAAAAGGACAAAATCTGACAAGTGATTTAGTTCCAGGTAAATTGACTTTTTGAACTGCCATGTTGCTTTCTCTCTAAGAAGCAGATGATGGAAATTTTCTTCACATCACTATGCGTTCATTTATGGACAGGTCTCTGTGTCAACCTCTAATCTCAATGCACTGATGGAAACTATTGTTCCAAGACAGATCTCCCAGGGTAAGCTCAGAAGCAGGTTCCCGTCAAAGCTGGTTAATACTCCAGCTCCTACAGCCCCCTATTAGTTCATTGTTTATAGGAATTAGATATTATATATAGATTCATAAATGCCATAGATCACATATGCATGCCTACAATAGGCTTTCCTGTGCTGAGAATTATAGTTACCCTTCATTAGATCATCTATTGCTTCATAGCAAGTAAGTATGTATAAATGTAGCATGATGAAGTTTGTTAAATAGTCCATCTTTTTTTTTTTTAAAGAATTGTAATTTCTGATCAAGGTACTATTACATTCCTGAAAATTACAATCAATAAATAGAAATTATTATTATATTATTTCTATTTCACGTAACAATTCTGTTCTTCAAACTTCAAAGAATCCTTAATTTGAAACAATGACATCAGATGTTTGGTACTCTACTTGACAGCACCAAATCCGATACGCTTGACAGAAGACATCAACAACTACTTTAGTATTCTTTGCTAAATGCTTTGCACAAATGTTCTCCTTTATGATCCAAACTTGCTCTCATTTTCCCATAATTCCCTTTTCCAGTGCCCAATGCCTGTGTTCTGCAAATTTAAAATAGGGCTTGTCCTACCCATAAGGCTGGCCCTGGCGTGGCACTTTTGTGCAATTCTTGGGTGCTTTAGTTGTGGGTTCCCTTACACCTTTTCTTAGCTCTTTCCTTGTAACTCTGCACATCAACTACCTCCTGTATGGAAACTTGTGTTTGATGAAGGTCGCTTTGACCGAAACATCACACATATATACACATGCATTTAAGTTGCCTTTCAAGTAAAACATGTGTTCTCAATGGGGAAGAATGGAGTAAAGGTACCTTTCCACGAGCCAATTATTATTGTGTAAATTATCGTTAAATCAAGCAAAACTGATCAATTACCGAGTAGTGTAAAACCAATGAACGATAGAGCGTCAACCGACAATCAGTAGATTTCTCGTTAGTTTGATTGTTTGTGTGGGCACACAGCTTATCTACTCCCCCCGACCTCCCTGACCCCCTTGACCTCACGAGCATGCCTAAAAAATTATCTGATAGAAGTCAATGGAGTCCCCCCGTCTGTTGTGTCTATGGCGCATGTAGGTGCTCTGGAAGTCTTAACATATATTAGGCCTTTTGTACAAGATTTTGTACATTTTTAATATAAGATAGTATCATGAAAAAAATAATCTACAAAAATTCTAAAACTGTGATTTAAACAATAGTTCATTCCTGATGATTTCTGGTGTTCTGCATACCTTAAAACCCGGGGAACCACAATTCACTTGATTATCAGGTTTTAACTGCACTTAGGCCCTACACACAGTGTAGTTCAGAGTACAGTGAAAATAATTAGGGTTCATTTATGAATAAATATATGCCACTTTTTGGTGTATTTTTCACCGTCTTTGCCACTTACACCTCTTTTCTCGAGTTCCGAGAAAAGGGGGCATGGCGGGGGCTTGGAAAAATGCCAAAATTAGGAGTACTTCCCGCGCAGATGGTGGCGCAATGGTTAATTGTGTGTGCTGCTATCTATGACTTCGCCCTGCTCATACCAGGTCTAAAATTGTGGGTGTGGATTGGGAAGGGCTGGCAGGCAGGTCTCATTCATAATTTTCTACACCTGTTTTAGGGGTAGAAAATGGTCTAAATGTAAGACAGCTGGGAAGCTGTCTTACATTTAGAAGTGGCACTGGATGCACTGAGGTTAAGGACAGGTTGGCGCCTCTTCATAACTTCGGCGGATCCACCACCAGCTACGGGCCTTTATTAAGACCGATGTCTAAAACGTGGGTCTTAATAAATGTGCCCCTTAATCTTGTTGAACGGCCACCAGGTCATGCGAGGCCCGCGCCTCTGCATAACTTAGGCGTATCAAGCTGCAGCGGACAGGGAGAGATTTTATCATTAGAGTGAGGGCTTACTCTATATATTACATTTGCATCTATTGTTTTAGTCCATTATTTTCTGTGACATCCGTGCACATCCGCATATTTACTATCATATCGTGCAGGATGTTTTGTATCTTTTTTTCCGTGACCTTTTTGTATGCGTTATGCTTTCCTATGATATGGTCAATGGTGTTCATTATCCCCGTACTGTGACATCACTGTATAATTACTGTGCTGTAACGTCTGTGTATAGATTATCCCTTTACTGTGACATCATTGTTTATGTCATTATTGTGCTGTAACTTCTGTGTGTAGATTATGCCTGTACTGTGACATTACTGTGAGCTTTATACCTGCTATATCTTTACTATGCAAATTACCTCACTATTGTGATCTCAGTATGCGAATATTACCTGACCCCCATTTGCTAATTCCTAAAACTGTGCCAAACCAATTTTGGCTTAGCCCGTGCCTTGGACTGTTATGTCCTGGAAACCTTGTCAATGATCTTGTCAATGACCGTTACCTTGGACTAGGGCTCTCTTATCAATGCGAGCGATGAGCACACTGCAAGATTCTGCAAGATGATTGATGATGGAGGCCCCTGTAGAAACATTGAGAAAGCTGGTCCCTGGGGAACGATGATACTGGATGACTTGCTTCTGTGCCTAGAAGTCTTCTCTGCCCCCCAATACATCTATAATAATAACTGGGTAGTTAGTTAAATAATCTACCAAGTGTTTTATATACTTGAGATGCTTTCTTATCTGTATGTAGTGCAGTCAGTCTGCTGTGCCATGTGCCACTTGCAGGAGGTGGGGAATACGGACCCACCCTGTCTCAGGGTGTTACCCACTGGGCCAGTCTAAACCTATGCTTTATCCCTGTACATTAATGAAACCAAGACAGTAAGAAAACCTCTAGCTTAGAAGACTTCTTTGAAGACATCGGAAATTTTACAAAATTTACTCTTCAGCTACCCCCCTCCCCCCCACCTGAGTTCTTAGTAGAAAGAGTCCAGTCTTAATGTTCATATGACCACACATTTCCTGCCTATTCTAACTTCAGCATGCCTAAAATGACATTGCTCAGAATTATAATACAAGCCATGAATGTGTGTCTACACTAACTGTATTGGTTAGGTTGCCAAAAGTCCACAAAATGGGAAAAGCATATGCATTAGGTCACATTTTAGACTGCTGTGGAGGTCACTGTTAGGGAGCCGGAGTGCTAAGGAAGTCACTAAGGGGCAGGGCGCTAAGGGGCAGGGCGCTGTGAAAGTGACTGTTAAGGGGGTGGGCTGTTATGGTGGTCAGTTGTAAAGGGGCGGGTGCTGTGGAGTTCACTGTTAAGGGGGTGGAGCACTGTGGAGGTCACTGTTATGTGGGACACTGTGGATATCTTTTAATAACACACATAAGCACTAAATGAAATAGTCGAAGTATACCTGTGCAAAGCTAGGTCATTCAGCTAGTTCCCTATAAAAATCAACAGGTTTGGCTGGATTACAAATTACACATACACACAGTTTTATTACGTCAGTATACTCTTAAAGTCATTTTTCAAGTGCACAACTCCTATTTTGACAGTAGATGTTTAAAAAGAAAATGACTTGGAAGAAGCACATTTGTGACAATAACTCTGGCCATTCCCATTAGATCGCCAACAGCTATCTCTCCTGAGCCTTCCATAGACATGCATGCTCGTGTCAGCATGTCCAGAATAAAGAGAGGAGGAAAGCTGCTGCTTCCCGAGATTAAATGGATTAGGTAATTGAAATCCAGTCTTTATATCCCCCAATACCTGGGGGAATAGTCAGGATCAACCATATTAAACCAGGAATACTGCCTGGTGGGGTTGATCCAGGAACACCGCCTTAAAGTTTTGATCCAGTAATACTGCCTTTTAGGTCTGATTAACATGATGCCTGTCTTGTGAAAATGTTATTGTGTATGTAAATGGAGCCATCCCCATACAGTAATTCTCAGTTGTGATGGTGTTTGTTGAGGATTGGGCTGTGTGAGGTTTGTGCCTTACATAGCGGTTTTACTTTAGTTTTCATCTCATTTAACCACAAAAAATTATCCTGGCTGGTGATCATGACATGCTTTGCTTCTATCCCATACGGGCTAGTTGTAAGCAGGACACGTGACATGGTTGACTGATGTATCTTCACTGCAGTTTCCGCCACTTGAGAAATTCTCTCAGTGGTTACTCTCACAAGTTTCCTTCTTTTCTGATGCTGAGTATTAAGGTCCCCCATACACATAAGATTATCATCAGTGGGGCTAATTTTTATGGTGGACTGTAGGGCATGTTGTATGGTTATATAGCGGCTGCTCATCTATCCCATTATGTAATAGGTAAATAAAAACTTACAGTAAAATTTTCTGTGCACACATCTGTCAAGAATCCTATATGACAGTGATGGCAAACCTTTTAGAGACCGAGTGCCCAAACTGCAACCCAAAACCCACTTATTTATCGCAAAGTGCCAACATGGCAAGCTAACCTGAATACTACAGTACAATACAGTTTATCTTCCATGTACTCTATCATTTAGCTATAGTAGCCTGCCTACATTCACTGCCCTGCCTTCGCCGTTCATAGTGTGCCCTGTGCTGATGAATGGCAGGAAAAGTCTAAGGCATATTGGTACACCTTGGACTTTTTCAAGGGGGTAGGTGCCCACAGAGAGAACTCTGAGTGCCACCTCTGGAACCCATGCCATAGGTTCGCCACCACTGCTATACGATATATACATTAAAACAGCAAACGTTTTTTGTTTTGGCCAATAATCAACTTCTTCCTCTAGATGCATTTCATCAGTTTTCCTCTTCAGGTACCATGATTGTGGCTCTTGCATGTAGAAGATATTAAATATTCATGACTAATAGTTTCTTTAATATTACAGAGTTGTTGTCATTTTATTTATTTTTTTCAATTTCTAACCACTGCATGTGGCTCCCCAAAAGATCATCTTATCCTTGTCAGGCTATATAAAAAACAGAAAGATTCCTTTCTTCCTTCCCCATGATCAAATCTTGCTGCATCAGGAAAAAGTTACCTTGGAGCAATTTAAAGGGTTATCCCATAATTAATGTTAAAAAATTAAATCCAGACATCATATAGCACATAACAATCTCTAACAAAACTAGAACAAGCACTGTACCTCCCATAGGTTCAGAGATCTCCCCCTTCATTGTTTCATTTTCTCTGCAGCTGGTTAGAATTGAAGGATGGAACTAAGCATGTGCGTCCACCTCAGTGAGGTGGACAGAGAAATTAGAAAAAGAACAAACAGCATGTGGCGCTATAAGATAGATTTAGTTGAATAACTCAGTAGCTATACTAAATTACATGCAATTATAACATTATTCGGATCCAGGAGCTGGTTTGAAAACTGTCGGCTATTTTTCGTGGGACAACCCCTTTAAGGGTTTTTTCCTTAACAAAGGACCAGAAAGAGATAAAAATAAAACATAAGCCACATTAACCTTACTGATCCCCGCTACTACCATTCCAATACGTCTCCAGTCTCCACTGCTCCTCTCCTTTCCACACATAGAAATTGGCTTGGAATACCAAGTCAGCCAGTTACTGGGCGATTATTTTTATTTTTTTGCCCCTTGACCCTTTGTTAAAAAAATATCTTCCCAAGCCCTTTAAATACAGTTTGGAAAAGCATACTGGTAATAGTTACATTGCATAATAAATGGGCCAGTTTTAATATGTTGAGCCTGATGGTGTGAAATGTGTATATTTGATATGAGAATAGAGTTCTTCTTTCAGCTCTCTGAAGGGTCACCTACTTCTCAACAGGATCACTACAGTGAAAGAAGGGCTTTCTTCGAACTAACCCTGGAAAAACAGCTCTGGAAATGACCCTAGTCAAATCTTAACAAGTCTTGCAGATGTGAGAATTCCCAAACACATGATTCTTTTTGGTAGTCACACAAATGCAGTCCAAGACTGGGGCAGATCATATGTCCGTCTGTGTCTCAGCCAATGTAAGAGAGCTTCATCAACTATTAACCTCAGGAGCTTGAGGTTATGATTCTACAGTATTACATTCAGAGTTTGGAATTACGACCTACATATTTTGAACAGTAGAAACACAAGAAAAAATTATACGGGAAATGTAGTTACAACTGTCCTAATGTACAAATCATAAAAGATTATTATTAAGAATGTAACCTGCCTAAAATGCTGATTGACCAAACACATGGCCTGAACAAGCATGCCAAATGGTAAAGACAAAGGTAGTATAAATATGGTATAATCAATACATATTTTTGAAGTCGTCCCCATAAAGCAGAGAATTTATATTCTCATTATAAGAGATGATTCCTTAAAATAATTGGTTAATCCAAAATTAGACTTTTAAACAACAGGATGGAAGCAGTAGGCAATGGCCAATCATGTTCATAATTAACTATTTTCAGCAAAATTGGTGAGCACTAGTGTTGAGTGCATCAAACCATCTGAAGTGGAAAACAATCCAAAGTTTAGGAAAAATTTGATTTGCAATAAATCCGAATTTCCTCATGCTTCGTGGTAATTAATCGTTTTTTCCTAAAATTGTGGCTACACGTGTTACAAAGTGAAAGCAAGAAGCCTGGGAATGCAAGATCACCCATAATGCCGTGACAGCCAAACAGCAGCTAGCCAGCCCCTGTGATGTCACAGCCCTTTAAAAGCTTCATCCCTTATGGTCTCCGCCATTTCGCTGTGAGCTGAGCATAGGGAGAGCCATGAAAAGCGCTAAGGACAGTGTTTCTAAAAGCTTTTCATTGTGAAATATTAGATAGGGAGAGTGCAGGGACAATGTGGGGAGATTGTAGGGAGAGTTTTTTTATATATAAGTGCATATCATACGCACTGTAGGGAGAGCATAGGGAGAATGCAGGGACTGTAATTTGAAGCTGAAGGGATCCATAGGAGACAGTGCTATTTGCACTAATCCATATGTAGGGCACAGAGCTATCTTATTAAACAGTGTCCTCCTTGTTTAATAGATAAGCAATTCCATTAGGCCTTGATTCTCAAATTGGGATGAATACGCTGTCTAATTTTACTATTATTGGGATGTCTAGCTTGTTTATTAAATAAGGAATTATATTAGACCTTGATTCTCAAATTGGGGTAAAAAAGCTGTCTAGTTCTACTGTTATTGGGGTGTCCACCTTGTTTATTAAACAAGCAATTCTATTACACCTTGATTCTCAAATTGGGGTGAATGAGCTGTCTAATTTTATTGTTATTAGGATGTTCACCTTGTATATTAAATAAGCAATTCTATTACACCTTGATTCTCAAATTGGGGTGAATAAGTTGTCTAGTTCTACTGTTATTTGGGTGTCCACCTTGTTTACTAGATAAGCAATTCTATTACGCACAGATTCTCAAATTGGGGTTAATAGCAGTTTTAGATATGTCACATTGGTATGTGCATGCGCATAGATATATGCTTGTTTATTCATATATACTTCAATAAAAAATTCTTGATTTAAAAAATTGGGGTTAATAAGCTGTCTACTTCTACTGTTATTGGGTTGTCCACATTGCTTAATAGACAAACAATTCTCAAATTGGGATGAATAATCTTGTTCTACTGTTAGTGGGGCGTCCACCTTATTTATTACATAAGCAATTCCATTAGGCCTTGATTCTCAAATTAGGGTAATTAAGCTGTCTAATTGGGATGTCCACCTGCCTATCACAGTAACCGTTTCCCTACCAGAAAGGACTAGCTATGCATGTTGCTGCAGGGCACATTGATGTACACTGAGAGACACTCTCTCTGTAGGCCAGGATAAAGCTGATTTAACGCACTGATTTAACAACAAATTCATTCAGAACAAAGCAAATTTCTTAAAAGAATTCGGCAACGTATCCAAATAGAATTTTTGAAAACTTCGCTCATCTCCAGTGAACAATGATCTTTGAAAAAATGGATTTTGTTCATACCAAAAAATGATCATTTGCAAATGATCTCCTTCTGTCATACTAAATCCCTTGCTAGTAAGTTCTAATTTGCATTAAAAAATATCCTAGAATGTATGAGAGTTGTAATAATGTAAACATCCATCTCATGCTTGTAACGATTTTTAGCATTGGGATAAATATTCTTAATAAAAAGTGCTGTATACGTTGGAATCTACATAACTTAAGCTGACTATACACAAGATAACCATCGGCATTTGGCTGACAGCTATCTCTCCCAATCCTCCCATATGTATGCATGCTTGGTTGAAATAGGGTGAAGGAAGAAAGACACCACTGGCAGCAGCTTATGTTCTGAGAACTAAATGTTTGGTTAGTTGAAATCCAGCTTGCCTGATCTTTCTTTCCCTCAACATTTGTGGTTAGAGTCATAAGAACGACATACATACTAGATGATCAGCAGAACTAGCTTTAGTCAATGTGACAGAGGTTTTCAATGTAGACCAGTAGTAGTAGACCAGTAAAATAGTAGATCACAATTTACTAGTAGACTTAAGAGCAGGAACCAGCATTAGGCCACCAGATTGTTGTCAGACATGAGAAACCTGTCAACACCTTTTTTAGTAAAATTCTCATGATATTACCCTTTATGCTTATTTCATACACCATATATTCTCTGTAACTCAAATTCTCTGTAAAAAATATTTTTGGGGGGGTACATCCTACCCACTGTATTCACACAGACAGCAGCCTAAAAACCTCTTTATACAGGCCAACTACAACAAGCAATTATCGGGAATGACTGTTCATTCCCCATAATTGCATGATCTTGAGACCTGTACATGCTGTACCTGCAGCGATCGCCTCCACTTTATGGGGACGAGCGATTGCTTCTGCAATCCCTCCTCCCCACACAGAATCCCTGTCTACACAGCACTATGTACTACCCAGAAATTAAGATTTTGGTGTACACATCAATGATTCTTTCACCTGATGAATAAGCAGTTGCTCATTCATCATGTGATCGTGGCATCTTTATACAATCCCCAATCATTGGCCCATTTAAAAGGGCCTTTAGTGTGAGCAGATTGTTGCATTATTATATTGCTAAACATTCTGCCCGTTACAACTGGCCGGCGTGCCGAGCAATCACCCGACTGTGCTCCGGCCTATCAACGCCGCCCCCCACACACCATCCGCACCGCCCACCATCTGCACAGACCACACTCCGTGCGGCAAAGGCAGCACATGCGCACTGGCTGGGCGGCGGCGGGGAACTGTGGCAGGAGCAGACAGCGGCCTGGGAGCTGTGGCAGAAGCGGACGGCGGTGGGGGAACTGTGGCAGGAGCAGGCGGCAGAGACCTGCCTATAGGGTGACACCCTGCAGGGAAACTTGTGTGTACCGATGTTTCCATGTGGAGTGCTGAGTCCTGATTGGATTTATTATAGATTATCGTTACTATAATTATAATTACAGATATGCCTAAAGTAAAGCTATAAGTACTTGGTATAGAATCCATAACGGAATTCAGTAAATATCACAACACGAACCTGCACACAAACTGTGTGCTGATCCCTACTGGCTACGAACCATCCAAGGACTTTCAGAGCTACACAAAGTGTATAATACTGTAAAAAAGAAAAACAACACAACTTGAGACAATAAATAGATTCCACATATTCGTCCTAATACTGAGACACCTTTCATACACGTGGATCCAAGGAAATCTGTGTACTAAGGGCCATCATTTCCTTGCTTGCAGTAAACAATTTAGCAGCCAGAATGCAGCTAGTCAGTGACTAATCACTCTGGATTCAGTTTCAAAAAATACTTTCTGTATCTGCATTACCAAAACGCATTACAAATTCATGCTTGAAACCTCGGTATTGCAGGTAGATAAAGAATGCAGGAACTTTGTATTAATCTGAGTCTGAAGTTAATACACCGTTTCTGTGTTTGATCATTTCCACACTGACACATTCATATATCTTCTGTTTTTTTTTCTCCTATTGAAATACGTATTGAAATTCTTTCTAACGTTTTACATCAGCAGTTTCCAGAAAGATACACCAGGAGCTAATAGGATTAATGGAAATGCATGGGCAAGAATTCAAGGCAACTTAAAAAATGTAAGTTAAAAATGAAGGGAGTCTTTGTTTTTTCACAAGCGGTTTGTAAAAATGCACTGCACAGAACTCAGACAACCAAAACCTTATAATATTTGTGCAAGTATTCATTAAAATAGATATGTGACACACACTACATACATAATACACTGGAGCTGATGGCAAGTTATATGTTAAACTGTGCAGTTATGTGTCTAAATACTGCTTTATAATAACATAATGCTACGTCTCTCTGTATTTTATCGTTTTGCCAACTCAGTGGAGGAGGAATAAAGCTGTGCCATCAAATCCTTAGAAATGTTGGGATCAATTCTTAATTTAATTCAATCAAGTCACCTAAGGGGCCAAACAAAGGGAAAATTTACAGAGTTTTTAAAAATAGAAAAAAAAATTGGCATTGCACATCCAAAAATTTCCGATCTATTTATCATGTAATGCCAGAATTGCTGTTTTTTGGTCACCTAGCCTCCCGAAAAAAGGAATAAAAATGATCAAAAAGTAGCATGTTCCCCAAAGTGATGCCAACTAAAACTACAGCTCACCTCACAAAAAAAACACACACTCCGTCGATGGAAAAATAAAAAAGTTATGGGTGCCAGAATATGGCGACAAAAGACACATTTATTTTAAAAAGCGGTAAGATACAATAAAAACGGAATAAATAAAATTACATTTGGTTTAATAGTCATACTGACCCTCAGAATACAGTAATTATGTCATTTCTACTCTATCGTGAACACCATAAAGATGAAACCCAAACAACAATGGCAGATGGCAGTTTGGTTTTTAAGGTCCCATTACATTGGATGATGTACAAGCAGATTGTCAGGAAAGAAGAATTTCTTCCCGACAATCTGCTGCTCACTGGTGAAGGAGACCGCTGCATTTACCATCAGCGATCCCCTCCAGAGATGGGGAGGAGCGATCACTAATACCATCGCTCCTCCCCATACTGTCTTGTTGTTTGCTGGCAGCAGAGTGTGTTTACACAGCACGATCTGCTGCTGGAAAACGACAATTTTTGTGTGTGCACAAACGATCGGATTACCCGATGAATGAGCGTTTCGCTTGTTCATCGGGTAATTGATGGTACATTTACACTGACAGATAATCGCTAACGAGCATTCCTATGAATGCTCGTTAGCAATTATCTTTAGGATTCTTGGCCCTGCAGTGTGTTATTGCCCGGCAGTGTGTTATTGTAAATAAAAGAGCCCTTGCCCTGCGCGGGGGGCTGCCTGGATGAAATTATGGGTATGTCCGGGTTCAGCTCTAAACCCAGACAACCCCTTTAGTTGCCTGTAGCACCCTACATGATAACATGCAGCATTGCACAAAGCCCAGTGAAATTTGCTTCACTACAGGGTGATATGCAGCGTTACATTTAACCCAGTAAAATCAATGGCCTTTCTACAAAAAGCCCATACCGTATGTGATAGGTCTTCTGGAGAAAGAAATGCTCTTTGTCTATAGCTGCTCTTCATTCCAGTTAACTCATAGAGGTCCTAAACGAGAGCTCTTCCTCTATTAACCTAAAATGCTCTAATGGGCAACTTGAAAATTGATTTATAAACCAACATACCCTTCAGAGGTTTATTTACATAAAACCTGAAAATGGACCCAAATGCACTGAAAAATAATAATAATAATGCACCCTAATAGAAATGTCGGATTGCTTCAAAACTCTACATGCAATTATGTCGCAGCCAGATATGTCAATCATTACAGGTGTGGCCTAATTAGACACTGGGACATGCCATAAGAAGGTGTAAAAGTGCTTCCCCCACTACCCTATATAAAGTCTCTCAGAGGCAACCTTTGTGTAGTGTACCACCTGTGAGGAGAACGTTAACTGCTAGACATGCCTCTACAACGTACAGCGAGCAAAGGAAAGGAGTGATAGCAGTGAAAATGGCAGTAGTAGTTTCTCACTCTGGCACTCCCCTGAGTCATGCAGTGATGGGAAGGGTGCACTTTTCTCCCTTTGGATCACACCATCGTTTGGGGTGCCCATGGCATTGAAGAATTGTGAGGCAGGGTCCCCTGCAGTGTTGGAGCTGGAGGAGACAAAGATGAGGCCAGTTTATCAGTAGAACAGTTCTTTTTCAGCTTACTGGCAGATCAAGTTTAAGCACATCAGTATAGTTTTTAGCATGCATGGACTGGCGGTTCTTACACAATGATGTTATTTCCACAGGTCTCATAGGTACATGCTGCAGAGCAGAGTTAATGGGCCAAGACAATTCTCCTTACACTGCACTTCTCTATCTCAAACTTAAGCATCCAGAAAGAGGGGTGCAAGACTTCTCTTTCATTATGCAACCATAGGACGGCACCCAATGTCAGACTAATGTCTGCGCCTTTTTCACAGGTTGCTGTACTCACAGTTAATGGTACTACAGATTTCCACAGCGGGATGTAGTATAGTGAGCATATCCAGATTCTGCCTTTTTAAGTCTGTCCAGGTGTCGAAAGTCTTTCACCTTCTGGACAATGTCTGCTATGAAGTCTACACATCTCTGTAGACAGTTTATCTTCACAGAGCTTCTATACAAACCTCCTCTCAAGACTGCAATGCTTTTCAATGTTTTCTCTCTTTCTTCACTTCTATATTTTCTTCTTTGGCTGGTTTTGTCCCAGGGCTGCATCCTTGTGCATCTACTCACTTCACAGTTGAGACATCCACTGTCTCAGCCTACTCTCTCTTTCTCTGATCTAGCTTCTCCCTCCTAGGCAGAGTGTAGCACAGCCCCACCTAGCTACAATTTCAAAGGCCTATTAACTCAGCAGCATAAATAAGGAAAATGTAGATGTCACATTAAAACATATTTTAAACATTTTGCAGAGTACCTCTACCGTAGTAGTGGGACACTGCAGATGCACTCAAAGACATTTTGACCAGTTGACAGAATTTGAGAGGGGGCACATTATTGGATTGAGAGAAGCATTATAGTTTCAAGGAATTTATCACCATCTAAGCTGTCCTGACCTTACTGTCAGGAATGTTGGGAGCACATGCTCAATTGATGAACAGGCTCTGGATGGCCCAGACATATCACCACAAGTGACAAGAGAGCATCATCTGAGCCAGTGACAAGCATGAGAGGCTCCCACAGTTTTATTGTCCACCATCCAGACACAGGTGCACCTTCTTTACACTCCCCTGTCTCTGCCTGTACCATTTACAGGCACTTACCAGAAGGTGTCACAGCACCCATTACCTATCCTGCCATTGATAGCCACCATCACTTTCATTTGCAGTGGTGTCATGAATGAGAAACCTGGGCTGCTATGGACTGAATGAATCCAAGTTCTGTTTGGGATTCAACAACTGTTGTGTTCAACTAGTATGGAAGCCTTGCGGTGAGCTCTTAAATCCTGTCTTTGCCATGGAACGACGCACTGCTCCAACTGCTGGTGTGATGATCTAAAGAGCTGTTGCATACGACAGTCAGTCACCCCTAGTAATTATGCTAGTAATTATACACTAACAGCTCAATGATATATGCAGGACATCTTGTAGTCACTTGTGTTGCCTCTCACAGCAGAGCTTCCAACTAGTATTTTTCAGCAGGAACATGCTCATCCACACACAGCAAGGGTTTCCCAGAAATGTCTCTGGGACATCAGCTTCAGCAACCTACGAGTCTACAGGCCCAGCTGCAACATCTGTGGGCAAATGCACTTCAGGATTCCATACAGAAACTTGAATGCCTCCATGCCCAACGGTATCTCATCTTATATCCAGGCAGGAGGCAGTTCAACAGAGTACTAGAGCCTCCTTTCAATTGTAGCGTTTTCCCCAATAAACGTATCCTTTCCCTCGAATCACTTATATACTGTCATTATATTCACACATATAAAGTTTCATTCCATTCCAACAACTCTTTCTTGGCAAAAAATTTTTTGTCAATGAGTGTACATTGAACTTTCGGAATTATCTGTACATCTTCTGAATGGATAAAATGCAAATACATTCCACTGTATATAAATGCATGTGGTCAGGAAGACTTCCTCCCACATTGTATATGCCAGATGTCAGAATACCCTCTTTTCTTCTATTAAAAAGAAGCACCCCATGTGCTTGGTTACATATTTCAGGTTTTGTTGGAGATCATGCATATGGATGCCAGATCATGTGCTGTGCAATTCCTCCAGTTGTGCTGTTCATATACATTGCCTTGTATTTAAAGTGCAACTGTGGTTTTGGTTTATTTTTAATATTGTGTAGGGACTGTGGTATTAAACATTTTTGTAATATAATTTATTAGGGAAATGTGTTTCTTTTCATAGAAAATAGGGTGCAAAGGGTCCCCATAACCATGCTCTAACCGAGCATTGCTACGTCCTACAGAGCACTGAAGATTTACAATGTAACCCTTATAGAGGGATCTGGCCTTTGCTACAAGGGATCCACCAGGCAGCCACCTATTGAAATAGTCCCAGTGTGGTTGGCTGCTGACAAACGGGGATCATAGACACCGGTGCCAAGAATCAGGATCCAGGAAATAGGCAGAAGTCAGTACATAGGCAGACAAAGGGAGTATAGCTCTTTTGCAGTGCCTAGCAAGCAAGTTAAATCAAAACGAATCTAATCGATTGCTCATCCTTGGGGGGGGAACAGCCCTGCATATGTAGGAGAGCTTATGATGAGTTCATTAGTCAAACAACTGGGCACATAGCAAAAAGGGGAATTTGCTCTTGCCGTGCTTGTGGGAGAGGTTTTAATACACACACAGAAAGAGACCAAGCAGTCAGGCTGCACCCTGCAGCATGAGACAAAGTAGTCTGGTGGCCGGTACTCTGGTGGAAGGTAGGTGAGTGATGCAACACTTTGTGCCCACCCTGGATAGCGGCAGGCATGGAGTGTTGCCATGAAGGTAATGTTCTGCATTGTTCCAGGTACCATTATGTGAGAATAGAGACTATGTGCAAAGTCTATGGACTTACCAATGAATTTCTGCTTTTGGTTCATATTCAGAAGTGGTGGGTTCACGATCAGGATATGTGACAACTCATCTGAAATAACTTTGATAAGCAGATAACAGGTTCTCAAAGACATGGCCCATGCATCAGATGTGGGGTTTACCAGGATTCCTACTGAAGAAAACAGAGATCTAGTAGATTGATCACATATTAATGGTAATATGGCACTCTTGGCATTTGGTAACCTCACTTCCAATGGCCTATGTATGACCTCAGTAACTTCACAAGAACCCAACCATTCCATTTGAATAGGAACTGATGTCACTATTTCTAATTTCACACCTTCAGCTCATTAACATTTTCCATGTTTCTCATCAAGATGCCTTGGGTGACTTTCAGTCTTCCTCAAGTGTGTTCAGTCATATTTGAAGCTTTTGCAGGACTGATTTATAATTTATTTTTTTCAACTTTGAAACAAGGATGTGTGAAATATACTGTTACCGTTTTAAAGGTTTTGATTTCACACTGTGATAAAATGCATGGCTGCTTAGCGTCCCATCTAATTCACATTAATGACTTCTTTTATCATGACTTTATCCTCAGCCACAGGAAAAAATAATAATCATGGAATGTAAACTGGGGTTCAAATTAATGACTAAATTAGGACTAATTATTGTCCTTCTTCTTTACACTAAGCTGTTTTATATTCTGGCTATCTTAATGGGTGTAACTATAGGGGGTGAAGAGGTAGCAGTTGCACTCCGACCCGCCCATGGTGCCTAAAGGCCATATTAGACAGCCAGATCAGGCAGCCGATTGTCGGGAGGAAGTGTTCCTTTCTTGCAGTCGCCTGCTCGTCAGCAGAGGAGAGCACTGCTATTAGATGCAGCGATCTTCTCTTTAGTATAAGGAGGAGTGATCATTAATGCCATTGCTGTTCCCTGAATCTTTGTTTGCCGCTTGCAAACGATGATCATTAAACCTTTTGAAAGATTTGGATTGCCCGATGAACAAGCGTTTGCTCGTTCATCGGGTAATCTGCGGCAGTATTGCACTGCCAGATCATTGTTAACGAGCGTTATTTCGAACACTCGTTAGCGAACATCTGGCAGACAATCTGCCTGTCTACTACAGCCTTAAGGGGCCATACAAGAAGAGATTATAAATGACACATAGTAGGTAGGGGCAGTTTTATATTTTCCACTGGAACCCAAGTTATGCCTCTGAATAGCATTTGTTCCCCCTTTTTTTTTTTTATTAAAAAAAGTATTTTATTAGGCTATTAAAGGGATTCTGTCACCTCCCCTAAGCCAAAAAACGATTTTAAAGCAGCCATGAAGCACAGCTTACCTGGATTAAGCTGTGCTCTTTGATCTTGAAATCCGTCCAGCAGTTACTGCAAAAAACGACTTTGATTGATATGTAAATGTGTCCTGAAGGTGCCCAGAGGGGCGTTTTTTTCTTCTTAGAGAGCCCAGTACCGCCCCTCTTTCAGTGCCCAGCCCGCCTTCCTTGTACTGTCTAACCGCCGCCTCCAGCCTGCCACAGCCTCTCCTCCCTCTCCTCCCCCTCCCTCACGCCGAACGAAGTCTCGCACAGGCGCAGTACCCACTGAGGGCTGCGCCTGTGCGATCAGCAGGAGACTGAGGGCAGGAGCTTCATCCTCGTCACTGGGCATGCGCCGAGCCCAGTGACGTCCGATGCTCGCTCTTCCCTGCTGACTGAGGGAAGAGCGAGCATCGGACGTCACTGGGCTCGGCGCATGCCCAGTGACGAGGATGAAGCTCCTGCCCTCAGTCTCCTGCTGATCGCACAGGCGCAGCCCTCAGTGGGTACTGCGCCTGTGCGAGACTTCGTTCGGCGTGAGGGAGGGGGAGGAGAGGGAGGAGAGGCTGTGGCAGGCTGGAGGCGGCGGTTAGACAGTACAAGGAAGGCGGGCTGGGCACTGAAAGAGGGGCGGTACTGGGCTCTCTAAGAAGAAAAAAACGCCCCTCTGGGCACCTTCAGGACACATTTACATATCAATCAAAGTCGTTTTTTGCAGTAACTGCTGGACGGATTTCAAGATCAAAGAGCACAGCCTAATCCAGGTAAGCTGTGCTTCATGGCTGCTTTAAAATCGTTTTTTGGCTTAGGGGAGGTGACAGAATCCCTTTAATACTAAAACTGACAAAACAGTAAAACCATTATTTTCCCCATTTTGGCCCAGCTTATTTTAATTTCAATAAAGTATTATACTAACATATGCTTGACCATGTCATAGCTTTAATTTTTATATCTTTTAACACTGATAACATGCATCCTAGGATACATGTGGGCAGGGTCTCAGCTATTGATATAGTCAAGGCTGCTATTATATATTTAAATGTTTTATTATTTTTACTAATTTTACTTTATAATGGCTAATATTTAATGTCTGTGTATTTATGTAGATCACTTTATCTCTGAATTTGGATGTGACACTGCAGCCCAGAGTACTAATATGGGTGATGTTAGACCCAGCACTGTCACATGCTGTCATCTTGCAGATCCTGCCTGACTGAAAACACCTTGGCGCGGTAGGCGGGCACAGATGTGTTTTGATCAAAATATATTGGCTGACAGTCTCAGATTTTATCATAATGAGGGTTTAATTTATATATTATATTTGCATCCACTGTGTTAGTGCATTATTTTCAGTGATTCATCTTGCAGTTGTACCTCATCCTACTTTATCTACATAGTGCTCCCTTTCTCTTTTTCCCATGACCCACCAGCTTTAATGGCTACCATGAAACACATATGTCCAGTCATTATGGGATTAAGGGGGTTTGTATTCTCAAATGTGAGCGTTACATGTGCTCAGTTACTTGAGACATGTTTATACCTAAAGTACAAAACCCTTTAAAGAAGCCAAACTCAATTATAAAAGATAACACAGTCATACCAAGCAGTACAGTTTCAGCTTCCTCGTGAATTTCCTTCAACTCTGCACAGCGAGTTTTTTCAGATGTAATATATTAGATGGGATCACAGAGATAACCTAGCTCTTAATAGGACCAACACTATCTTATATCGACCCAGCTCCAGTAAATTTACAGAAATGAAAGAAAAAAGGGCAGTTTTTAATGTCACAGATCATCCTTTACACTTAGAAGAATGTCCCTGTTGCATCCACTGTACTGTGTATTGGTCCTAAACAGTAAGTGACAAAAAGTTTGACAAAACTCAAACTTTTTGAAAATCAAGACTAATTTTAATAAGAAATGTACAGTTACTGTGTTTAGCATGTGAAAACTTTAGACTAATTGGGGTGGACATACTATACAGTATATGTACCCAGACCAGATATTCAAGGGTCCAGTTTTTAAAAAGGCACTGCACCCTTAAAAGCAGCTTCTTTACACTAGATTGTATGTAAATCCCGCCACACACATGAGATAACTGTCAGTTGAATGCTCAGTTGGCTGAACCAGCTATCTCCTCAGATTCCCCCATGCACATGCATACACAGCTGGGCCGAGCAAGCATGTGTTGTGAATGGGAGAGGAAGGAAAGCCACTATCAGACACCATGTTATCTCCCCGATACAAGGATTAGGTATGTTAAAATCCAACATGCCCGACCCTTCTCGTCGCTGACATCTGCCGTCGGAAAGCGGCAGGTTCTTCAAACATTCATCTAACATGTATGGCCAGCCTTACGGAATGAGGTTTGTTTTTTGGAGTTTAGGGAGGGAACAATATCATGCCTGGTATTTTGATAGATGAAATGAGAACTAACTAAGAAATCCACAGTAGATTAAGTCATTATCACTCTATCAAAGAGCTATATACTTCACTTGACCATTTGTAGTATGTGAGTACAGTCAAGATTACAGACTGTAGAGGAGCAGGCAAACGTATTGTTTCAGTCCCAAAGCAATTCTGATAAAAACATTAACATAAAAAAATAATAAAAGTCCACCTCTGCATTTTTTGTTACTCCAATGCACCTAAGAATAAAAAGAATGCAAATTCGCAAATATTGTTTGTTAAAAATCTTCCTCTGTTATGTGTTTTCTACAAGGATCTAGGCATTTCCATGGCAACAGACAACAAACAATCCCTGTGCAGTCTGATGAATGATTATCATCCATCGGTGACCAGACTGCCTGAAGATCGGCAGTGTAATACCACCTTTAGGCTGCTTTCACACAAAGTTTGATCATTGATTCCCATCATTGACTGTGACCCAAAACCAGGTGTGGGTCAAAAATATAGGTCAGGTGCAAATCTCTTCATCATACCTGATCTCTGTGGAGCCTCCACTTCTCGCTTTGGCTCACAATAACAGATGGAAATCACTGACCAAACATTGACTGTGTGAAAGTGACCTTGTGCAGCCCATGAATCCTTTTGATGGTCCCTTGCTGAATTAATCTATCCTATATGGTAACGCTTTTGCACAATTATATTGTAAGAATTGACCGGGAGAACTTTCAGAGTAGGACTCCTGTTTATAGGGCAGACGGGTATAGAGGAATAGAAGTCCATGGCTCTTTTGAAATCCTTTTTATGATACCTTTGCAATAATTTTTCAACACTATTAAAGTGGTTGTCTCATTAGAGCCCTTTCCAAGTGTGGCCCTTCTCCCGGCTTCCGAGCAAACAGCTATATTTTTTCACGGTAGTCATGACCATCTAGCCAAACATTAGAGAGAGAGGAATAGGCAACTGCCAGGTCTGGCTGCAGTTTAAGCTGACCATACATTTGAGATAATGATCGGCTGCATTGTGGTCAATCAGTCGTCCATGAGATCGTTCGTACAAATGGTCCTAACAACTAAACTGACCAAGTTTTTTTTTTTTTTATTATTATAAAATCTGACTCCCTGGTGCCTGAGCACAATGGCAAGTAATAGGCTGCATTCAGCCCATAATGCCATAAACACATAGGGGGGGGGGGGGGGGGGGGGAATTTATCATGAGGAGAATATTTGAAGTCAGTTTTGCTTGAGTCTGTGTTGGAGTACTTTATGCCACATTTATCAAATGTCTCATGTTACTTGTTAAATTTGGCTTATCCGTAAACACTTCTGTCTAGAGAAGCTCCTCCAGTTTTCCTACCCCACCCTCCTATTTGAGTGAGACTGCGACTTATTTGCAACTTTAAAAAAAAGTTGCAGTGATAAATCTGGAGTGAAACACATTACCATAGCTAACCATGCAAAAAGTCACAGAATTTTGCGCAATCGAGTGCAAAAAAGTCGTAAAAGACCTATTTTGCTACTTTTTGATGTCAGAATTCTGGAGTGGAGGTATGATAAATCAGGGCCATAGTTTAACCCGATGAACAGCCGACGTTTTCCAGCACGGCGGAATACATTTTGGGGGGACAATTGCGAATGATTGTTCATGCTAGTTTTTCAAATGACAATCTGCCGGAATGGCCAAAATCTGCAATTCCGGCCAACTTTAATCTCATGTGTATGGCCACCTTTAGTTTCTGTAGGACCAAAGGATTGGGCATATTTAAAGGAACATGGCTAAGCCTTCTATCATCCTCCGTCTGCTTTTAGGGGAAAGTCAGGACACACTCATACATGTGAGATTGTTGGCCTGCTGACTTTCCTCTTATGTTCAAAGCCCCCTTTACATGAAATATGTGAAGGCCACAGAAGCATACTGTTCACTAATAATGTGCTTTTATTCATGGGTTAATATGTATAAATGAGGAAACTTAGAAACTAAAATAGTATATAGGATAAAAGCATGGCCTGAATATACAGCAAAGATTCACAGTCCTTTGTACTAATTGAGGGACTTGCCATATATCATCTCAGATAAAGACTACAGCCCTTGTGCAGTAAATGCTGATGTTTTGAACGTCCTGATAGCGTTTTGTTAACAAGAAGATAACAGACAAGCAAGATACGTTTGTTTAGCTGCCTATAGATAACCTGAATAGCATCTTTGTTAGGTTTCCCTGACGGATGGTTGCAAATACGAGATAAATAAAAGCACACGGTGGCTCTACATGCCGCGATAATACGTACGATTTTGTGTCGCCACTGTTTGCTCCACAATCTAGAAGGTGTACAACACTATTTAATTTTACGTGTGTTGGGAAATCTAAATATTAATACCCTAATACCCACACCTGGGTTCCTTGTCAAGACCATCAGGCAATGGTATTTAAACATTTTATGATCATGATTTTAACCATCCAAACCAGTTGCACAGAAATTTATAATGTTTGAAGGCGATCATTATTACGTAGATCATACAAATTTATGGCAACATGTAACGCCAATTTAAGAGCATCACTTTATGATACAGTGATCCCTCAACATGGTCTCAGGATATAATATTTTCAGCATACAATGGTCTTTTCTGACCCATCGTAAGTTGAAACCAGACTCAACATACAATGTCTCATAGTCAGATCCAACCAACCAAGACCACTTCTCTGCTAAAATAACTGTATTTACTAGTTATCAGCTATTCCTGACTGTTATATGTAAGGACTTGGTTTATCAGTCTTAATTATGTGCTTATTTTTCTTAAATTTTCATTTTCTCTTATCTTGGATGACATTTTTGGGCTTTGGAACCAATTACTCAACTTACTATGGTTTCAATATACATGGTTGTCCTGGAACCAAATAATATTGTAACTTGAGGGACCACTGTATTTTGTATTTTTCCATTGCTACAAGAGAAAAATTTTGATGTAACATAAGTGTTGCAAAAATTTGCAAGCTATAGGATTTCATAGTCATGGCTTTACGACAGATTTATGGTTGACTACCTCTAAAATCCTGCTCATAATTTAGATTGCTCAATAATCTATTGGGTCTATTTACATTTGCCAATTATTTAGCTAATTATCAGGAATGTTGCTTTTTCCAGATCACCAATCATTCTTTAGGGATCTGTAACACCTCCCAATGGCGAGCAAATAACAAGTGGCAATCAACAATGTACAAGTCAATCAGTTTTCATTTTAAGTGCCTGATGGTTGCTGAGTGAATAGGGGATTTACCATATTCTGTCAGCAAAAAAAAGATTTTCGGTGCCTCATGAAAGATGCAATCTCCTGATAAACAAGAGTTCTCACTTGTTGGGCAAGGGCAGCACACTTACAAGGGCCAGTGATCAGGAATGAGTGCTTATACAAATGTTTATTCCCAAAAATTGGCCAGAGTAAAGAGCTAAAAAGAAAAGAGCTAAAGTGAGACAACCCCTTTAAGTTCAATTTATAGGCTATATCTCTTTTTGTCACACACCTCAGAAGTGAGTTATAGCAAAATATGGAACAGTAATACATCGATTTGTATTGATGCTTTTTGTACTGCAAATGGAGCCTCTGACAATCATATTATTGAGTAATTTTAGTATAGCCAAATTTGCAGCTATAACTTTGTAAAAGTTCTAAAAATAATATTAACATTTACAGATTTACCAATCCGGTAGATGGGAAAAGTAGAATAGTTGCCTATTAAGGGTCTCTGACAAATGAGTAATGGAATTTGCTCGCTATGGGCAACTATTCCACTTTTTGCTTGCACAGTTTTAGGCCTCTTGCACACGAATGTATTTTGTTTCCGTGTCCATTCCGTGTTTTTTGCGGACTGTATGCAGAACCATTCATTTCAACGGAAGGTACTCTGTGTGCATTCCGTTTCTGTATTTCCATTCAGCAAAAAAATAGAACATGTCCTATTCTTGTCCGCATTACGGACAAGGATAGTATTAGGGGCCAGCTGTTCAGTTCCGCGAAATACAGAATGCACACGGATGTCATCCGTATTTTTTTCGGATACGTTTTTTGTGGACCGCAAAATTCATATGGTCGTGTGCAAAAGGCCTTAAAAACATTTCTTCATCTGAAAAGGTTAGTATGATAGATAATACACATCCTGCTCACCTTCCTAGGTTGCACATTTCCATTATGGCTGGTTAACTCATTAAGAACACAGTCTCGTATCACCTTAAAGGTGTTCTCCAGGAATTAATAAAATAAAATTACTGAAAATACTTTAATATTACTTTAATATAACATTAATTATAATGGCCCATTTTGTGTAGGGAGCAATCATTAGGGGAAATAAAATGGCCGCCATCCTATTAGTATACACAAAACCTGTCCTAATCACACAGGAGGACAAGTTACTTCATAACACTGAGCTAGAGAGCTGCCTCATCCTCCTCTCTGCTCTGCTTGTCAGGGATTATGATCCTGAATATAGTTTAATATGATCTTCAGCTGTATCTCTATAGGGAAGGAGTTCATGAGGAGACATGAAGTACAGAGAGGAGCTGGGGATGTGGGTAATGAGCAGCAGCACTTGTATGTAGTCTCCATTACCACAGCCCCACATTACCACAGTCTGTCCTGTCCGACCACTCTGTACTTCATGCCTCCTCATGAACTCCATTCCCATGGAGATTTATCTAAAGTTCTTATCAGCTGTATTCAGGATCATAATCTCCGACTAGCAGAGCAACGAGGAGAATGAGGCAGCTCTTTAGTTCAGCGTTGTGAAGTAACTTGTCCTGCTGTGTGATTTCCCAGTGTAGTTTTGAGACAGCCAAATGCAGAGAGCCCTTCTGAATGGAGACTCCAATGCAGATGTGACCTTGCCCTAAAAGCTATGTAAATAAAAAAGACGACAAGTGGTCTCTTTCACATTCGCGGTAAACAGATCCGGCAGGTTGTTCTGGCTGAGATCAGCCTGGTGGATCCGGGACTACCGGGCACTGACAAGATACTATCGACCCCAAGTTATTTCACAACACTGAGGTAAAGAGCTGCCTCAGCATCCTCTCTACCTGTCAGGGATTCTGATACTGAAAACAGTTTAATATGATCTTCAGCATAATCTCTGTAGAAATGGAGTTCATGAGGAGACATGAAGTGCAGTGAGGAGGTGGGAATGTGGGTAATGAGCAGCAGCACCTGTATGTACAGTAGTCTCCATTACCACAGCCCCACATTACCACAGTCTGTCCTGTCCATTGTCTATGTACTTCATGTCTCCTCATGAACTTAATTCCTAAAAACCTTATCAGCTGTATTTAGGATCATAGTCGCGACAAGCAGAGCAGAGAAGAGGATGAGGCAGCTCTATAGCTCAGTGTTGTGAAGTAACCTGTCCTGCTGTGTGATTAGGACAAGTTTTGTGTGTACTGGTTAGCCCCCGGACCATAAGGAGGGGGATACATGGCAGAACTGCCATTATGCACCTGACCTCTGGGTGAACTTAGGTGGTGGAGGGTAAGAGCGGGAAAAGATTTTCCCGCTGTTTTCATGATGGTCACTGGGCAGACAAGGTTCGCCCAGTGACATAGGTGTGATTGGTTTAGGGTCTGACCCATAGGGTTGCCAAGGCCAGGGCAGGTTTACCTGGACCCTGGCGACTGCATATGATTGGCTGATAGAGTAGGGGTTGTGGGAATAAATTGCGGGGTCTGAGGGGGTTCTGCGCCTGTCAGCTGGGTAAGAAGAAGAGGTTTGCCTGCGTCTGTCATCACTTATCTGATGGATTTTCTACTTGAAGAACTGACTGCCAGAGCTGCGGAGGAAGGAGCGCCTGCTTGGATTAAAGAATGTGTGTGACTGTTACCAACACCGGTGGCTGCAGCGTCTGACCCGGCGGAGGAGTCGCATGTTGGCCTGGAGGATGAAGATTTCATTGGCGGTATCTTTGTGGGAGCAGAAGATTTTTTTGCGGTTGGTGGTGCGGCTACTGGTGCTGTCCTGGCGTCCGATGTGGAGGTTCCTGAGAAGAGGAGCAGAAGATCTAAGTGCCGGCATTCTCCGTCCCCTTCTGCTGGTTCCCGGCCGAGATCTCGCGGGATCGTGACGTCGGCTCCTCAAGTCTCGCGGGATTTCGGCACTCCTATGGCGGCTGCACCGGAGGTATCACTGAGAAGAGGAGGTCAAGCGGTGCAACCTATAAGGGCTTCTAATCCCTCCCTGGGACTCACAGGTGTTGGGTCTCAGGGCGCGGGGCGGCCCTCTGGACCAGTGAGCACTGGCCAATCTGGGGCTGGCCGGGTGGGAGCACAGCAAGGAACCTTAGGAGCCGGCGGTCAGGCTGCAGCAAACTCTCTTCCCGGGCAGAGTCTTCAAGCCGGTGAGTGTGCTGTGGGTCAGCTGGGCTCTGTAATTTCGTCTCTGTCTTCTGTTCTGTCAGCTCTTGAATCTTTTGCTTCTCGTGCTAATCCTTCTCAAACTGTTTCTCAGCCTGTCATTCCTCCTCCATCATCGTTTTCCTTACCTGTTACTTCTGCAGCCATGGCAGGTGAGCAGTTAAGGAATGTAGCTGCTGCATGGTTGCCGGGGGAGGAGCTGGGAGGTTGTGAAGGGGAGAGTGTTATAGAACCATTATCAAATGCTGTTCCTACTAGAGTCAAAGGTGTCGCTGAAAAATGTTTTAAAGAAGTTATGTAATGTGAAATGTCGCCTTTGGGCTTCCATCTGTCTCTGTCAGTTAGGGAAAAGATCTGGAAAGGTGACTGTGGATATATTGTCCCTCCTTCCTGCCTCTAAAGAGTTTGTGGCAAGAATGGATAAGAAAGAGGATAAATCAGAGGAGGAAAGGAGGAGACCTATTCCCAGATCTTTCAATAACTGGCTACAGGCATTTTGTATATTTGCAAGCGTGCTTGGTGAGAAGCAGCCTGAGAAATGCTCTGGTTTATTCCAACATGTTGACATAGTGTTGGAAGCTTACAAGAGCTTTGGCGGTTTGGGATGGTTTTTCTATTATGAAAATTTCAGGCAGAAGATGGCTGATTACCCCCACTTACGTTGGGGTGTAAAAGATGTTGGGTTATGGCTGAATTTATTAATTCCTCAGAGGACGCAGGCGGTGACTCAAGTTAGAGCTCCATCTGCCTCTGGGGTGATGAAACGTGTGTTGTGCTTTGCCTTTAACGAGTCTCACTGTAAGTGGCCTGCTACTTGCAAATATAAGCATGAATGTGCGTTTTGTGGAGCAGGGCACCCAATGTCAAGGTGTTTCAAAAAAGCCAGCTTGCCAGCACAGCCAAGTGCCAGGGAATTTCTTCAGAAAAGCGTGTACGCCAGTAAGGTTGGAGAGAATGCGCTATTGGCTAGACCGCTACCCAAACCGTCAGATTGCTGATCTGCTGGCGTCCGGATTTTCTGATGGCATCATTTTCTGGGCATGGTTGTGTGATGGTAAAAAATTTGCCTTCAGTTGATGAATTTCCTTTAGTGGTACAAGCAAAGGTGAATGCTGAGGTTGAGGCGGGTAGAGTGGCTGGTCCGTTTTTGCAACCGCCCTTTGAGGATTTTCGTCTTTCTCCTCTTGGGGTAGTTCCAAAAAAGGAGGCGGGGGCTTTCAGGATAATTCATCATTTGTCCTACCCGTTGGATCTTCTCTCAATGACAAGATTTACAGTTCTTTGTCTAAAGTTTGTTATTCTACGTTTGATTATGCGGTTAGTTTAGTTAAGTCTTTCGTTTTAGGTGCCCTTATGGCTAAAGCGGATGTTAAATCCGCGTTTAGATTGTTACCCATTCATCCTTCAGCTTTTAGTTCGCTTGGTTTCCATTTTAGAGGTAGTTTGTTTTTTGATAGATATTTGCCTATGGGCTGTTCAATTTCGTGTCTTTATTTTGAAGCATTTGCAACATTTTTAGAATGGGTGGTTTCAGTTCGGGTTACGAAGGGGGGTATTGTTCATTATTTAGACAATTTTCTTTTTATTGGTCCTGCAGATGATATTGCTTGTAGTTTGGTTATGAAGGAGCTTTTTGAGGTATGTGCAGATTTTGGTGTTCATTTAGCGAATGATAAAACAGTTTTTCCTACAGGTTGTATTGAATATCTGGGGATTGTTATTGACTCGGTTGCAGGTGTGTTTTGTTACGCCGTACTGTCACAGTGAAGGAGATTCAGTCTCTTTTGGGTCTTTTAGCCTTTTGTTGTAGAGTTATGCCTATGGGCAGGGTATTCTGTAGGCAATTGTCTCAGAAGATTGCAGGAATTAAAAATCTGAGTTTTCATGTTACTTTAGATAGGGATATGAAGGATGATTTATTCATTTGGCTTGATTTTTTGAGTGGTTTTAATGGGAGGTCATTATGGCAGGAGGGTTTTGTTGACGCCCCGCAGCTATGCTTATTTACAGATGCAGCAGGGGGGGTTGGTTTTGGTGCGTTTTGGCAAGGCCACTGGTGCGCTGGTGCTTGGCATGAATCATGGGTTCGTAATGGTGTAGTAAAGAATTTGGTGTTATTAGAGTTGTTTCCTGTGGTTGTAGCTTTATCGGTTTGGGGTAGGGCATTTCAGAATAGGAGAATTAGGCTGCACACTGATAACATGGGAGTGATGTTCTCAGTTAATTGTTTATCGTCTAAGAATAGGCTGGTTGTTAAGTTGTTGAGGCATTTAGTATTATTATGTTTGCGTTTGAATGTGTGGTTGAAGGCAGTTCATGTGCAAGGTATTAACAATGAGGTTGCTGACGCATTGTCCCGTTTGCAGATGCAGCGGTTCTTCGATCTGGTCCCATCGGCAGACGCTTGCGGGAGTCCGTGTCCGGAGCACCTATGGGGATTGATCTGGCAGTGATCATGGATTTGCTGAGCCGTTCAGTGGTAGGAAGTACTTGGAAGAGTTATTTGGCTGCATGGATGCGGTGGGAGCATTTTATGGGGAGCATGTCTTGTTCAGTTTTTGACAGTAATGATTCAGTGTCATTGGCATTTTGTTTGAGTTTGTTTAATGAGAAGTTAGCGTATAGTTCTGTTTGTAAAATATTAGATGGTGTTTCATTTTTTCTTAAGGCATTTGGGTGTAAGCCAGTTTCGAATTGTTTTTTGGTTAAACAGGTTTTGAAAGGTTACAAAGCTAAAGGTTGTTTGCAGGATGGGCGGTGTCCAATTTCGCCGGATCTGCTGGTTCGTTTATGTGGGGTAGCTAGCTCCATATGTTTTGATGTTTATGAAGTTTTGTTATTTAGGACTGCTTTTGTGGTCATGTTCTTTGCGGCATTGCGGATTGGAGAACTTTTGACTAGGTCTAGGTTTTGTAAGGGTGGTTTGGGCCTGAGGGACGTGGTTTTAAAGCCATCAGAGGATCAGGCAGGTAAGGGTTGTTGTGAGGATTTTTTGTTAATTCATAGGGATTTGTCTCCATTGTCACAATTCCAGTTCAGGGCGGTTCCGGCAAGATGTTTGAAGTCACTGGGTTTGCAGCTTAAGTACTTTTCATCACACTCCTTTAGGATAGGGGCTGCAACGGCTGCAGCTCAAATGGGCCTGCAAGAATCAGTGATTCGACGCATTGCAAGATGGTCGTCTCAAAGATATCGTTTATATGTTAGGCCGCAATTATTAATTGATTAATCTTATCTTTTATTCTAGTTTCAGGTTTCAAAGTCTGGATTTTGGGTCACTCCTATGTGCATTGGGCGAGTAGGAGGGCCGCAGATCGGTGTTATGGGCTGAACTTGTCCTTGCCTGTGGAAGCCGTCCGGGTCTACTGGAGCGGTGTAAGAGGCCTTCGTTGGACAGGTCTGTTAGAACTGGTTTTCCAATTGCATGGTGTCCTTCCTGAGCCAGATGTTTTGATTGTGCATTTGGGAGGTAATGATGTGGGTAAGGAGGAGACTGTTAGGTTAATTGGAGCTTAGGAGGTTGTTTCCAAACACTAAGTTGGTGTTTTCGGAGATAATCTCTAGGAGATGTTGGAAGTTTGTGAAGACACGGAAGTTCATGGACAAGGTAAGGAAGCGAGTCAACAGGGCTTTGGCTCGTTTTATGTTATCTATTGGAGGTCAGTCGTTTAGGCACACAGATTTGGAGAGTGGAGAGGCCGGTCTGTTCTTTAAGGACTGTGTTCATTTGTTGGATATAGGCAACAACATTTTTAATTTAAACCTCCAAGCTATGGTTGAAATAGCTTTGGGTGGGGTGGGGCCCTTGCCACTTGCTTGAAGTGGTGCGGGCCTGTTGGGGTAATTTTAAAATTAGTCGTCCCATTTGAGGGATGGAATTGGTAGTTATGTGCTATGAACAGCTAATTGTTTGAGTCTGAGTTTATGACTGGACTCTTGGGGTTAATTTTTTTTAAGGTATTTTAAGGTTGTATTTATATGGAAGTTATCTAAATTTATTTAATAAACAGGCCGTGGCTTACCTCCACTCTTTGGGTCCTCTATTTATTGTATGAGTGATGTTGTATCATTGCGTTGAGTTGGTGTATGTGCGTGACATGTTCTGCCATGGTTAGCCCACGGACCATAAGGAGGGGGATACATGGCAGAACTGCCATTATGCACCTGACCTCTGGGTGAACTTAGGTGGTGGAGGGTAAGAGCGGGAAAAGATTTCTCGCTGTTTTCATGATGGTCACTGGGCAGACAAGGTTCGCCCGGTGACATAGGTGTAATTGGTTTAGGGTCTGACCTATGGGGTTGCCAAGGCCAGGGCAGGTTTACCTGGACCCTGGCGACAGCATATGATTGGCTGATAGAGTAGGGGTTGTGGGAATAAATTGCGGGGTCTGAGGGGGTTCTGCGCCTTAGAACTGTCAGCTGGGTAAGAAGAAGAGGTTTGCCTGCGCCCGCCCGCCCATTTGGTAAGTTTAAGGTTTATTTGGCTTAAGTTTTATATATATAAAAAAAAAAAATAAAAAAAAAGGAAAAAGTTAATATAAATAATAAAGCGTTGATAAAATTTTTTATCAAAAAACAAAACAAAAACATTTTAAGTTTATTATTATTATTAGTCACGGGCACTGTGGGGTAATTTTAGAATTAGTCGTTCCATTTGAGGGATGGAATTGGTAGTTATGTGCTATGAACAGCTAATTGTTTGAGTCTGAGTTTATGACTGGACTCTTGGGGTTAATTTTATAAGGTATTTTAAGGTTGTATTTATATGGAAGTTATCTAAATTTATTTAATAAACAGGCCGTGGCTTACCTCCACTCTTTGGGTCCTCTATTTATTGTATGAGTGATGTTGTATCATTGCGTTGAGTTGGTGTATGTGCATGACATGTTCTGCCATGATAGGACAGCAGCCATTTTATTTTCCATGATAATTGCTCCCTAGACAAAATGAGCTATTATAAGTAATGAAGGGTATTTAGGAATACATTTATAATAAAGTAATAAGTATTTTTAGCAATTTTATTTTGTTAATTCCAGGAAAACCCCTTTACAAACCAAGCCAAATTTTGCAATTCTGACATGTCTCCATTTATGTGGTAATAACTTTGGAATGCTTTAACTTATCCAACTGACCCTGAGAATGTTTTTTAAAAAAATCTAAAAGTTACATTCAATTTGGAAAAATATGCAATTTTCTAAACTTGCATTTCTCTGCTTTTAAGTCAAATAGTGATTCCTTACAAGATAGTTATTAATTAACATTCAACATATGTCTACTTTATGTTGGCATCATTGTGCTTGTGCATTGTGTAATAAACTTCTTTTTTTAGGAGCAATTTTGCTAATTTTCATGAACATTTCCCAAACTTACTTTTTTAAGAACCAATTCGATTTTCAACTTTGAGGGGCTTACATAATAGAAACCACCAATATATTACCCTAGTTTAAAAAACTACACCCCTCAAGATATTTAAAACTGACCAACACACAAGTATGGGTGGAGTGAAAAAAATTGTTTTCAAATAATAATAATAATCTGGAAAGTGTGGCATGCATTTGTATTCAGCCCCCTTGGGTCAATACTTTATAGGACCACCTTTCACTGCAATTACAGCTGCAAGTCTTTTGGAATATGTCTCTACCAGCTTTGCACATCTAGAGGCTGAAATGTTTGCCCATTCTATTTTGCAAAAAGCTCAAACTAAGTCAGATAGGATAGAGAGTGTTTGTGAAGAGCAATTTTCAAGTCTTGCCACAGATTCTCAATAGGATTTAGGTATGGACTTTGTGTGGGCCTTTTTAATACATGAATATGCGTTGATCTCAACCATTCCATTGTAGGTCTGGCTGTATGTTTAGGGTTATTGTTCTGCTGGAAGGTAAACCTCCACCCCAGCCTTGAGTCTTTTGCATACTCTTAACAGGTTTTCCTCCAGGGTTGCCCTGTATTTAGCTTCATCCTTCTACCCATCAACTCTGACCAGCTTTCCTGTCCCTACTGAAGAAAAACATCCCCACAGCAAGATGCGGCCACCAACATGTTTTACGGTGGGATGTTGTGTTCAGGATAATGTGCAGTATTAGTTTTCCACCACACATAGCGTTTTGTATTTAGGCCAAAAAGTTCAACTTTGGTCTCATCTGACCAGAGCACCTTCTTACATATGTTTGCTGTGTCCCCTACATGGCTTGTGGCAAACTGCAAACTGGACTTATTATAGCTTTCTTTCAGAAATTGATTTCTTCTTGCCAATCTTCCATAAATGACAGATTTGTGGAGTACATGACTAGTGTTGATCGCAAATATTCTAATCGCGAATATCGGCACTTCGAGAATTCGCGTAAGATGTAGAATATAGTGCTATATATCCGTAATTGCGAATATTCTAGATTTTCATCTTGCTTGTGGGCCAATGAGAAGGCTGCAATATCTTTGTCAAAGCTTAGCAACATCCAAGCAACCAATAGGAAATTTGCCTACCCCTTACTATATAGGAAACTCCCCAGCAGCCATTTTCTGCAGTTTTTTTGCAGTTCTGAGAGAGGGAGCGCAGTGACATTGCTGTGCTCTGTGCTTTGCTGTTTAATTACATTAGATAGATAGCTTATATATATAATACAGATAGTTAGTGGGAGATAGTCAGTGTAGGTTAGATAAGATATACTGTAGCTGATAGGTTCCAGTGCAGGCTATTAGGTAGTGTGATAGGGATTACTGTGCTGTGATAGGGATTACTGTGCTGTGATAGGGATTAGTGTCTCTCTCGCGGAATTTACCAAGGGGTGTTCTGAGCATTTTGATCCCCCAGGTGTTTTGCAAAAAATGAATGCACAGCAGATGGTGCAAAGTGAAAATTCAGCCCTTTTATTATTATGCTGTGCTTCTTGTTTTTGGAAACAAATCTTTTGTTTGCCTGAATGTATGAGAGGGCTTAGGAATAGCACCAGCACTTTCTTAGGAAAGAGCACCATGTGCATTTTGACGCCCATTCTGATGATTTACACCACTTGTGCTGACCACTGTATTTGGGCTGAAACAATAAATGGAACCCCTGAGAAGTTACCCCATTTTGGAAATTCTGCCCCTCAAAGTGTTATGCAGTGGAGTGAACATTTTGCAGAAATTAATGCACAGCGGACCATTCAAAATACAAATTGCAATTTTTCTACAGATATGTCATTTCAGTGCAAAATATGTTGTGCCCATCTCATGCTATGAATTTACACCAAACTAATTGAATTCATAGGTGGGTTCTACCGGGCACGGAAATGCTATAAATAAGGACGTAAGTTGCTGTATGGGTGCATGGTGGGGCTCAGAAGGGACGGAGCACCATTTGGCTTTTGGAGCGCAGATTTTGCTGGAATGGTTTTTGGGTGACCCAAAATGTTACCTCATTTTGGAAACTACACCATTCAAATTATTTATCAAGGGGTGGAGTGAGCATTTTGACACCACAGGTATTTTGCAGAAATGAATGCGCGGCAGACCATACAAAATAAAAATTTAAATGTTTCCAAAGATATGGCATTACAGTGTCCAGTACGCAGAGCCCAGCTTGTGCTCTCTGAGACAAATCAGCCCATTAGATTATCAGGTGGATTCTACTGGGTACAGAAATACCATAGACATAGATTTAAGCTGCTGTTTGGGTGCGCTGCAGGGTTCAAAGGGGAAAAACTGCCTTTTGGCTTTTGCAGTGCAGGTGCTGATGGATTGGTTTACAGGTGCCATGTGGCTTTCAAACAGTACAGCCAATTTAAATTTTTCTCTGTGAGGGTTTATTTTTTGTCAGGATGAGTTCCCATTCTTATTGGTACTATTTTGGGGTACATAAAACATTTTCTCTCGGTTTTTGGTACACAGGATAAAGCAAAGGCAGCCATTCTGTCATTGCTTTTTGGGTTTCATTATTACGGTGCACACCGTTCGGGAAAAATTACATGTTATCTTTATTCTGATGGTCAGTACGATTACAGAGATACCAGTTTTATATATATATATATATATATATATATATATATATATATATATATATTTTAAGTTTTGATACTTTTACAAAAAGCATTTTTGAGAAAAAAAAAATCATGTTTTTCTGTCACCATTTTCTGAGAGCCATATTTGTTTTATTGTCTTGTGTGAGGGTTCTATTTTTGCGGGATGAGGTGATGTCTTTGGTACTATTTTGGGGTACATTCTATTTTTGATCACTTGATGTTTTTTGCAAAACAGGGTGACCAAAAATAGCTATAGATCACGTAATATTTTATAGAGAAGGTCATAACAGATGTGGCGATAACAAACATGTCTATTTTTTTTTTTTAATTACACAATAAAAGCATTTTTGGGAAAAAAATATTTTTATGTTACCATTTTCTGACAGACATTTTTATTTTAAAAAAATTCTGCCAATGGTCTTGTGTGAGGGCTTGTTTTATGAAGGATGGAGTGACGTTTTCATTGTACCATTTTAGGGTACATACAACTTTCAGATCACTTGATATAATGATTTTGCGGGGAGAGGTTCTGGCATAGTAAGATGTATGGCTCTTTGCGTGTAAGCTATGTTCACTGCGCCATACATGGACAGAACTTGTCCTCTAGGGGTTAAAGGCAGTCATGCAGACATTAGACTGTGCAAGTTAGTTAGGGAATCTGTCAGCAGGACCCACCCTGTTAACCAGCCACAGAGCCTGGTAGGGATAATCCTGCTGAATAATAAAATATCTTTCTTCCTCAAATCTATTGTGGCGTTTAGGAGAAAAAAAGTGTTCGAAAAATGTAAATTAGAACTTAAGTGTACCAAGGGTAGCCCTAGTCAATTGCTGCACCTTAGCTCCTCCAATCTGCTTCCCCTGGACACTCCCTCCTCAAATTAGACGCCTGGCCAGGTAAAAAATAAATGGAGGGGTAAGTGTCTATTTAAGCAGAGCAAAGGAGCTAGGGTGTACTGAAAGGTCAGGGTGCGCCATCAGTGAACTTAAGCTTTAATTTGCATATTTAAAAAAACACCTATTTCTCCTAAAACTAAATGTAAGAACGGATCGAACAGGTATGTCAGAAGGGTCACCGCTACTAGGCATTATGGCTGGTTTAATAGGGATGATCCTGCTGACAGATAAATAAAAAAATCTTTTATGTTTTACTTTATGTACTAGATGCGGTGGAGCACTATGTCTGGATTCTCCACAGCTCTTGAGTTACCTTAACTAGTAAGGCTCAAAGTCTGCCAAAAACAGTAGTGGAACAAAACATTACCCAAGTTGAAGTATCATTGACTTGCAGATTTTCTAGATTTTTTTTGTTTGCCAGCCCCCCATAATATTAACATGTACAAGTGTATCCTGGTCAGACCACTGTACACGGTATTTATTTGGCGCAGATAACAGTGCCTGATCAGTTCAGCTGAACTATTCACCTCACAACTTGGTGAAACATAAATCCGCCACGGTGGATGCGGTACAGCATAGAGAAGGCGTCCAGCACAGAGGTTCTCCAATAAAGACAGGAGTTTAGTGAAACTATTTAAAAATGCATATACAGTATAAAGATGATGAGCTTCGAGCCCCCCACGCTCTTAGTCATAACCTAAAGAGGCTTGAAAAGGATCACGTTAAATTGTTTCAGTAATCTGAGGACTTATTTTCTATTTTATTTGGAAAAAACAGCAATTGTGTGGTAAGGGTCAGTAAAACCATCAAAACTATAACACACCACAAATAGTAATATGCCTTATAAAATATATATATATTTTATGGCTAATGACTATAAGGTGTGTTGTTTATGTGCACTATTTTTCTCAATACAGCAATGAGGAAAATCTTCTCTAAATAATTGTCTTTCGGCACATTGAGAAAGCAGATTACGGCCCGGCTTGTTTCTAGGTTTTACACCCAAATGTTTTCCATTAAGTTGTCTATCAAAAATGTACCTGAAACAAATGATTCTGTAATTGTACTTCTTTCTGGACACAAAGTGCAATTCATCTTTTTTCATCCGCCGATGTGAAAGGCTGACAAAGGGTAAGATATCCATTTCCACAGATGTAACAAAGACCTGGGTCCTTATCACACATAGTGTATAGTTAAGGAGACACCACCATTTTTGGATGGAAATCTACAGTCATCTGAAGGGTGGAGCCATAAAAACTATTAGTATTGAATAGCAAAGCAGCTTGCCGTCGCTGATCTGCTGTCATTATCATTTGGATTGTTGAGGTTTCTATGTCACTGTTCATTTTATACCTCTGTTTGGTGAGTGGGTCTTTTGTTTAATTGTCCTATTGAGCGGTGCACAAAGGTGGTTTAGTTTATACAGTAATGCACTATGTGTTATCTCCGGAGGAGCCAGACAAGACAAAGTATAACGTAAGCAATCAATGGATCCAGGAGGAGACGCACTACTGCCTGTCTACTCTTAACTAACATTAGTGTAAGAATTCCAGATGGCCACCACGCAGCGTGTGTAAAACTATTAGAGATAATTAATGTGGATTACGCATCGGCTGGGTCAGCATTCTATGATTCTGTGAAGATCTAACATGTAACACAATTACAATGCTGGTCAATTATTCCAGCAATAAGATTCCTTTATAACATTGCTATAGGGAGAGTCAAAGGGGTTTTCAGACTGTTTTATACTGAGGACTACTGTTGAGTGAAGCGATCTTTGGATTATACATCCGAAGTTACGTCGTTCAAAACTTCGGAATAATACTGTACAGAGATTCATCTCCATACACTATTAGAACGTATGGGCTCCGATAAGCCGAAGATAGTTATTCACGAAGTCGCGCGTGACTTTGTTGAATAACTTTGGTAGTTGATTTTTAACCACTTCACATCCGGGCGATTTGGCCCCTTCCTGACCAGGCCCAATTTAGCAAATCTGACATATGTTACTTCATGTGGTAATAACTTTGGAACGCTTTTACTTATCCAAGCCATTCAGAGATTGTTTTCTCGTGACACATTGTACTTCATGATAGTCATAAATTTAAGTCAATATATTTCACCTTTTATTCAAAATTTCTATTTCCCTGCTTTTAAAACAGAAAGTGATATACATAATTTATTACTTAACATTCCCCATATGTCTACTTTATGTTGGCATCATTTTTTAAATGTCATTTTTTTTTTTAGGAGGTTAGAAGGCTTAGAATTTTAGAAGCAATTCTTAAAATTTTTAAGAAAATTGCCAAAACCCACTTTTTAAGGACCAGTTCAGGTCTGAAGTCACTTTGTGGGGCTTACAAAGTGGATACCCCCATAAATGAACTGGTTTTTAGATGCCATGTCCCATTTGAAGCCCCCCTGATACAACCTTACAGTAGAAACTCCCAAAATGTGACCCCATTTTGGAAACTAGGGGATAAAGTGCCAGTTTTATTGGTACTATTTTGGGGTACATATGATTTTTAATTGCTCTATATTATGTTTTTTTGTGAGGCAAGATAACCAAAAAACTGCTGTTTTGGCCCTGTTTTTATTTTGAATTTTTTACAACATTCATCTGACATGGTAGATCATGTGCTATTTTTATAGAGCAGGTTGTTACGGACGCAAGTATATCAAATATATCAACTTTCTTTGTTTGTTTCAGTTTTACATAATAAAGCATTTTTGAAAAAAATATATGTTTTTGTGTCTCCAATATTCTGAATGCCATATTTTTTTTATTTTTCTGCTGATCGTCTTGTGCAGGGGCTCGTTTTTTGCAGGAAGAGTTGAAGTTTTTATTGGTACCATTTTTCGTTACATATGATTTTTTGATCATTCATTATAGCACTTTATGGGGAAAGGTGACCCAAAAATTGGTTGTTTTATTTTTACAGCGTTCACCCGAGTGGTTACCTCATGTGACATTTGTATAGAGAAGATTGTTCCGGATGTGGCGATACCTAATATGTATACTTTTTCTTATTTATTTAAGTTTTACACAATAATAGCATTTTTTTAAACCAAAAAAATGATGTTTTAGTGTTTCCATAGTCTGAGAGCCATAGCTTTTTTTTTTACCTATTGTCTTCGGTAGGGTCTAATTTTTTGCGGGATAAGGTGACAGTTTCATTGGTACTATTTTGGGGGGCATACGCCTTTTTGATCGCTTGGTGTTGCACTTTATGTGATGTTAGGTGACAAAAAAATGGCTTTTTTGGCACAGTAAATTTTTTTTTTTTAAACAGTTATTTTTTTAAGGTGTTCACCAGGGGATTAGGTCTTGTTATATTTTTATAGAGATGGTCGTTACGGTTGCGGTGATACCCAATATGTATATTTTTTTTTTTTATTTCACTTTAACACAATAATAGCATTTTTGAAACCAAAAAATTATGTTTTAATGTGTCCATGTTCTAAAAGCTATATTTTTTTTTAAAAAAATTAGCGATTTTCTTATGTAGGGGCTCATTTTTTTGCGGGATGAGGTGGCGGTTTTAGTGGTAACATTTTGTGGGACGTACACCTTTTTGATCACTTGGTGTTGGTGACAAAAATGCCTTTTTTGACAGTTTTTATTTTTATTTTTTTATGGTGTTTATCGGACTGGGTGGATCATGTGATATATTTATAGATCCAACCGTCACAGACTTGGGAATTTTTTTTTTTTTACATGTGAAACATTTATTTTATTTTAACACTTTATTTTTCTATTTTTTATTTTACACTTTGAGTCCCCCATAAGGTCATACAAGACCTCTGGGGGACATTTAACTTCACTTTTTTTTTCCCCACTATTGATTTCTCCTGTAACTGGGGCTGACATAGTAGCCCCAGTTACAGAGGAAATACACCCCCCAGAGAGGCTGTACAGCAGAATACAATGCTGTACAGCCTCAGTGCAGGGCTGATCGAGGTCTGTAGAAGACCAGACAGCTCCTGCACTCTCCCGTCCCTGGCGGTCACGGCCAGGAGAGGAAGCGCATACTAGGCTTGCAGGCTGCCAGCTTCCTCACCGCTCCTGCGCCGAATACTGAACAGTGCAAGATTCCACCAGAGTACAGGGCTGGAAGACAGATGCAAATTCTGCCTTGGAGGGAGGCGACAAAGGTGGGAGAACGGAGCCTCTAGGAGCAGGAACAACGCCCCCTGCTTCTAGAGGCTGATTAGCATATTATAAAAGTTAGAATTCTGGCGTAACGGCCGCATAGATAAAAGTAGGAATAAGCTAGTTAGGTTTAGCTGACATTAGCACATCGCTAATATCAGCTAGCTTAATAGGGTTAAATCTGGTGACAGAATCCCTTTAAGCACAGCACAGTACATTGTATAGCGGCTGTGCTTGGTTTCGCGCTCAGCCCCAGTCACTTGAATGGGATTGAGCTGCGCCCAGGCCTTGTGACTAATGACTAGGGTAAACTGCGAAAAAAGGCTGCAGCCTCCTCAAATAGCTGATTGGCAGGGTCCTGAAGGTCGAACCCCCACCAATCAGATACTGATAAACTATCCTGAAGACAGGTCATCAGTATAAAAGCCGGAAAACTAATTTACTGCACACAGTGAAGATTTGTATGAAGAGAATCCGCACAATTTATTTTTGTTGCAGATTTCCTTTTTTTTGGTAAGACTCTCATTGTAGTCTTTGAGGAAAACCACTGTGCGGAATCACAAAAACAATTCACATTGCGGATTTCAAACGTTGCACAGCAGGTCAATTTCTGCAAGGTAGAAAAAAGCAAAATGTGCATGAGCTTAGTCAAATATCATTCACTTTGATGGTACTGTATTACACAGCGTTTTTTTCTGCACGAATATTTGTGTTTAATCTGCAATGTGTGCAGGTAGCCTTAAAGGGGTTGTCCAGTTTCCTATATTGATGACCTATCCTCAGGGTAGGTCATCAATATCAGATCAGTGGGGGTCCAACTCCCGGCCCCAATGACAATCAGCTGTTGGAAGAGAACACAGCGCTCCTATGAGCCCTGCTTTCTCTTCACTGTTTACATGCTCCACATTGACAATGGCAATGGCAAGCAAGTGCAATTACAACGCCAGTTAATCTCTGTTTGTTCTTACCCATTGAAGTGAATGAGACGAAGTAGCTGCAATTACATCTGCTCAACACTGCGATGTGGATGGTGGGCAGGTAGGCAGTAAAGATAAGGCAGCGCGTTCACTTCAAATGGCTGATAGGTGGGGCTCTGACTCCCATAGGGGAGGACAGGTCATCAATATAAGAAACTAGCTGAAGGACCCGGCTTCGCTTGGGTATATTTAATCTATTTGATTTAGTGTTTGTATGTGTCGTTAAAAGATATCAACACTATCCACTATAACAGTGACATCGACAGCATCCCGCTCCCAAAACAGTGACCCCCCCCCCCCACAGTGCCCCGTCCCTTTTAAATTGGACCTCCACAGCAGCCCACCCCCCCTTAATTTTGACCTTTACAGCAGCCTTCCCCTTTAACAGTGACTTTCACAGCATACCACCCCCTTGGCAGTGACCTCCACAGGGGCCCGTCCCCTTAATAGTGGCCTATACTGGATCAGGGGCGTGTCCTTTTGAACAGCTCACTTTAAGACAGCAGCACTGTATTGTCTGAGTGCGAACTGCAGGGAGAAAGTCACCCTCCCTCCCACCCCTGCAGCTGACAGAAGTTGATTTTTTACTTCATTTTTCAATCCCTGTCAGCTGACGAGTGGGCGTGGTCTAGCCAGATCAGGGGCGTGGCTTAGCAAGACCTAGAAGTTGATTTTTAACTTCTTTTTTTAAAAATCTCAGTTGGCTGAGTTGGAGAGGGCGTGGCCTAACCGATTCAGGGGGTGTCCTTTTGAACAGCTCACTCTAAGACAGCAGCACTGTTCTGTGTGAGCTGCAGGGAGAAAGTCACCCTCCCTCCCACCCCTGCAGATGACAGAAGTCGATTTTTCCCTTCATTTTTTTCAATCCCCGTTGGCTCAGGAGTGGGAGGGGACGTGGCCTAACCAGATCTGGGTGTGGCTTAGCAGGACCTGGAAGTTGATTTTTAACTTCATTTTTCTCATTCTGCTGAGGAGTGGGAGGGGGTGTGGCCTAACCGGATCAGGGGTGTGTTCTTTTGAACAGCTCACTCTAAGACAGCAGCACCGTGCTGTCTGAGTGTGAGCTGCAGGACGAAAGTCACCCTCCCTCCCACCCCTGCAGCTGACTCGGGAGTGGGCATGGCCTAACATATAAGGGGCGAGGCTTGGCAGGACCTAGGGGCGGGGTTTTAAGTCTTTTGAGGGTGGACACATTGTGGCAGGGCTCCTTCCTGCAAGAGTGATGCCCCTCTGGGCATCTTACTGGCTCATTTGCATACCAAATAAACTGGATTTTCAGAGGATAAAAATATCTATTGCTGGAACAAAGGCACATCTTGAAATAAGGTACTAAATGCTATTAGGCCATGACTTTACTTCAATAGCGATCATAGTGACATGACTGCTCTCCTACAGCAGTGAAAATAAATGGCTGGGTTGTTATGGAAACCTGGAGTAAAACTGTATGTGGAGGCTGGAGGGCCTGCGAGCTTCTATTGGCTAAGGGTCATGTGACCAAGCTTCTATTGGCTAATGCATTTTTTGGAAATATATTAGGAACGGTACGTGCTAGAGACCCGAGACCTGGTCTACAACCTTCCCCAACACCTGATGTACCAGTGTGCCAAATTTTGTGATTGTAAATGCGACGGTGAGGATTCCTTTAGCGGACATACACACACACACACACACACACACACACGCGCACTCAACTTTATATATTAGATGGGACAACCCCTTAAAATGATTCCATATATCATCAATAGTTGTTAAGCCTGCAAATCCAAACCAGACTGCATCGTGGGTCTCTCTAACCAATGTGACCACACTAGAGGTCCTCATTCCACTAAAAAAATGTGTTAGTGTAGACCCTTGCAATATTCTGTATCCATAATTCAACAAATTTTCACAGCCTAACAAAATATAATTTCTCCATTTACAGAAAAAAGTCTTATATGGTCACCCTGACAGCACAGGGTAAAGGAGTCTCATCTTAAAGGGGTTACCCAGGAAAAATGTGCACCCCAGCCTGCAATACCTGTGGAGAAATCCATACTTACATGCTCTCCACAGCTCTGTTCCAGCCCCATCTGTCAAATTCCGTACAGGCGGCGCCGCTTGCACCACTGCAGCCAATGTCTGGCCTCGAGGTAAGGTGTCCCCCCCAAGCGCCATGTGACTTAGAGGTGATGTGCCCAGATTTTGTCAGACTAGAAAAGCAGGGAGCATAAATAGTGTGGCGCATAGCAGGTTTGCATGGATTTCTCCACAAGTATCCCAAGCTGGGGTGCAAATTACCACCTCCAGGTCAAACCCTTTAAAGCCACGTACACACAGGGCAGATGTGAACAGTATTACTTTTTCATGATTTAATTTTTGCATTGGTTGTAAGATTCCTGGCAAATTGTTGGTTTGCAAAGTATTGCATAGATCCCTAAGTTACCTTTCTAAAAATAACACCAACATGAAGGATGAGCAAACAAGAATTTTAAAGTGAAATCACAGGATCTTGCTTTTTTGCTGCAACAACTCAAGGGTAATTAGCTCTGAATATAACAATTAGCAATATGGGACACTTCCATAAAAAATGGGAAGAAGTTATCTGTTAGTATAATAGTAGATGTAGAATCAGGATAACAGTATGATAGCTCTATTCGTCTCTTTATAAAGATAGCCCACAGAAGAGCTCCGCACCTATTAGTGCAATGTGTGATGTTCTAATGGAGTCATTCATGCCCCTTGCCTCTCTGGTCACAGTGAACAGGGAGGTCATTTGTCGTGTTAAAAGTCCAAACACTAGAATACAAGATTATATTTAAAAAAAATAAAAAATATTAACATATAGGCTTATAATGTGACATTTTATAGTGTCCCTTTAAATAAAGTATCTCCACACCACATTTCATAATAAAGACACTGTTAAAGGGGTATTCCCGTCTTCTATATCTATGGCATATCTACAGGATATGGCACAATGTCTGATAAAATGTGGACCATACTTCTGGGACCTACACCTATCAGACATATAAGGGATAACCTGCGGATATATGCCATAAGCGTCTAAAACGGTGAAGATGCATATACTGGGTTTTAAACATTAGAATGAAGCTAAAATACCACTTCATGATAAAAAGATTTGATTTTAATTAAATACAAGCAAAGTTTACAAAAAAAAAGGGAATTAAAACAGCACATCCAACCATCATTATAAGTGCTTCTACTAACTTCCAATGTAAATTTTAACATTTGAGATAAACATTTTATTGAACATAAAACAATAATTGTTACAGAGATCATTATTCATCTTCATAATGAAATCCATGTCGCTTCAAAGTCACAATATGTGAAGAGCGCAAGAATAGATATTATATATACTAATTTTTACCATTTAAAGGTGCATTCCAGTTGTTAGATGGGTCCTACCGCTGATCGCGAGAACAGAGACCCTGTAACTCCTGCAGCCCCCCTGAATTGATGGAGCGGCCAGTTGGGCATGCGTGTGGCCATTCCATTCATTTCTATGGGAGTTCCAGAGATAGCCAAGCACTTGTACTCATCTCCTGAACTCCCATAGAAATGGAGCAAGCAGACGCATGCCCGACCGGCCTCTCCGCTCATTTCAGGGGTACAGGGCCCCCATTCTCGTGATCAGTGGGGGTCCCTGCAGTAGGACCCCCACTGATCTAATAGTTATCCCCTATCCTGTGGGTAAGGGATAACTTCTAACAACTAGCACACCTCTTTAAGAGCCTTAATATAACAAAACCCCTTTCCCCAGCATCTGATCATCCAGATATTCTGAAGGTCTGGCAGCTGTTCTACTACTTAACTGCAGGTTGTTGGAATTTCCAAGAGCAAAATCTGAGCAGAATCCACAAAAGACAATTCCATTCCGAGGGGTCTTGCAGTTAATTAGCATAATCCTATGGCTGTCCAATAATCCAGAATGAGAGACGTATCTCCCAAATAAATATATTTTATGTATACACACACCGATTTACTGAAATATACTATTTTCCTAAATGGGCCATTTTTTTTTTACATAATTAAAAGACATTTTACCCAAATTGCCACTACAGTGGCTGGTAAAATTCGCTATGTAGCTAGCAGTTGGGCATAACAGATAATGTCAGAAAATGGCATATTTATGTTTCCTTAGAGACAATTCAGTCATAAAGGTCTATTTAAAAATAAAAAATAAAGTAATAATCATAGTCCGCTTTTCTTTTTAAATTTAGTCAGTGCTATACCATTAAAAATTAATCAGTAGTTTTTGTTGATACCATTTCTGTGGTGTGCATGACTTTTTGATCATTTTCATGAAACTTTTTGTGGGAGGTAAGGCAACCAAAAATGGCAAAATCAGCCATTTTGATATTTGCTGCATGGGATATTTTAATTGTACAAATGTTTTCGCATGTGGTAATGCCCATGATGTTCAATTTTTTGTTGCTCGTGCTGATTTGGGGGAAAGAGGGTGATTAGAATTTTTATATGTTTTTTGATTTTTGAAAACTTATTAATTTTTATTTTTTTAATTGCCCAAGCGAAGTATAAACAAGCAATCATCAGATTGCTTCTCTCCTAGACCCCCATGCATTAGCATCGGAGTCTATGAGACACTATGGGGGTCATTTATCAAACTGGTGCAGAGTAGAACTGGCTTAGTTGCCCATAGCAACCAATCAGATTCCACCTTTTTTTTTTCCAAAGTAGCTGTCCAAAATGAAAGGTAGAATCTGATTGGTTGTTATGGGCAACTAAGCCAGTTCTACTTTACATCAGTTTGACAAATGACCCTCTATGTTCCTATGGAGCCTTACCACAGGCAGGGTTTTCAAAGGAAGTTATGTACGACAGGAGGACCAAGGCTACCCCACACACTGTCCGGCTCCCCCGATCCCACGGTCATGTTTGACCACATCATCTGAGGGGTTTAATGTATGCAATCAAGGTTATTTGGTCTACATATATAAGTAACCCATTGTCAGTTTATTACTGCTGTGAGGAGATGCTGCTGTTAGTATACTAGTTGGAGTATAATTCGGATAACAGTATGGCAGCTCTATTGTTCTCTTGATAGGCCTAGATATAGATGTCCACAAAAGAGCATTGCACCATCAGTGTAATGTGTGATGCTCTAATTTACTCACTCACCCCCTTCCCTCTCTGGTCATAGTGAGAAAGGCAAGAGGCTGTTCCCTGTGCTAAAAGTCCAAACAAAGGAGGAAGTTAAGGAGCCAGGACAGAAAGAAGAATACATGGCGGGACTTCAAAAAATTAGATCCAGAAAACCATCCACCCGTTTTTTTTTTTTTTTTTAAAGGGACACTAAAGTGTCATCATTTCAACAGCCTACTGTATATGCATTATTCTTGCATGCGTATATACACGCACTTTTTTTTTCCATTTAATAGTCAAAGGGTGGATGGTTTTCTGGATATAATATATGAAGTCAATCCATGTCGGACTTTCAAATCTGCAGTATTTCCATTATCTTGTGGATTGGTCACGGATTTCTACCATTAGATTCAATCCACAAATCCACAATCATATCTGCAACAATATGATTTTTACATGTGCAAAGCTAAATGACACCCCTGGGGTCATTCACCCCAGTGGCTTTTCCTACAAACTACATTTCTCATAAAAGTAAATGGCAGATGTGTTGCAAAAATTGCATCTGAATGAGTCATAAAAATGTGGAAAAAAAATCTGCCACATGTGAACATCCCCCAAGTCATGCTATCCCAAGTGATAACATGTTGCGCTGTCCAGTTCTAAAAGGTTCTCTCAGATGGGCTGGAGACCGAGGCAAAGTTCGGGGACAAGTGTTCATAGGGACAGTAGCCAGCTGCATATCGTCCTGTGTCCATCCTCATACAGAGATGATTCCTGAATGTAAATGCAGTTCTCCCCACTGCTCACAATAAGGCCATTATCAGCAATATTCGGGTTCGTTGCCGAAAATTGCATGTGCGACTGTGTAAAAGGGCGGTAGGAGAGTCGACCGGGAGAGTAATAGGTATTGTATGTAGCATATAATTTCACCCACCCGCAAAGCATATAAATAATAAGCATTAATGTAAACTGGGTGCTGCCCGAAAGATGCAACAAACCTGATAAAAGCAAATTCCAGCAGACGGTAGATTTCAGACACACCTTTAATATGTACAAATCATACTTTCAGATGAAAGATAACAAATAAGTGACACTGCTTTAAGTGGCAATGTAAAATAGGCTGACACAATAAGCACATTATTTGGATTTACATGGAAATATACTGTTCTGATTGGGAATCTGCACCCAATTTGGTGCAAAAGCCTAAGGGACGAGGAGACCAATAAATGCCAAGTATGTGCACACTGATGTTTAGACACATGGTTAAAAAAAAAAAATAACATAAGAGCAAAAACAAATCTAAAATATATTACAAATATCAATGAAAAAAAAAAAAAAAGTCTCGGAAAGAAGTGGAGAGAATAGAAACATTTCTTTAAAAATATATATATATATTTCACAAAGCAAGAGTCATTTATTTATACTAGGAAAAAAAAAAAAGACACCAAATGGAAAAAGATGGTTTATATATTTTTATAACAAAATATGGACTTGACACAAATATTGGTACAGGAGTAGAACTTCTTTTCATACAGTTATCATCCGGTACAGCAAATATATCGAGAGTGAAATGGGTCCAGTCTCCTTAGAGTCTTTTTTTAAAATCATTCACTACATTTTACAGATTTATCAAATAGGCTACAAGTTCAACTTGTGAAGACGAAGTATATCTATCATACAAGAAAAAAAGAGCACTGGCGTGGAAAGTGGAGAGAGTTCACAGCGCCCTCATCGTCCCATGCCTTGTGGCGGAGCTTCACGTGGCTGTTCTAGATTTTATTCTGAGGCCTTCTACATGCTCGCTTTACAGAGCAACCCAGAAAAAAGTAAGCCATAAGCTCCTCCATTAGATGAAGCACAGACATTTTAAGCCAAAAAATGTTCCCTGGAAGTCTCAGTGAGCTTTGTGCTTCCTTTTTTTGTGCTTTTTATCTTTCTTCTTGCCATCACACTTTGTACAAAACCACTTATCTGCTGATGGCTCCGCTGTTAATCCAACACAAGGCCTGAAAAGGAAACCGATTGAAAAAAATAAGAACAAGATACAAGAGCGAAAATACACAGAATACATAGCCTCAAAAGTAAATAGCTGAGCTGCCACGATAGTAATGAATTTAAATGTACCCATCATGGATGTGCTGAAGAGGCAGCCATTTTGAGGGATATATAAACATTCACCAGCCATTAAATGACCCCCTGAAGAGATATCCACTAACATAAAAGGTTAGTATATAAAATGAGAATGCTTGAACTGGGAGAAAACGTCTGTAAGTGGGTAAGTAACTGGCTCAGTGATAGAAAACAGAGGGTGGTTATTAACGGTACACACTCAGATTGGGTCACTGTCACTAGTGGAGTACCTCAGGGGTCAGTATTGGGCCCTATTCTCTTCAATATATTTATTAATGATCTTGTAGAAGGCTTGCACAGTAAAATATCAATTTTCGCAGATGACACTAAACTGTGTAACGTAATTAACACTGAAGAGTGGATAGACAGGAGGCTTGGGAAGATAAGTGGCAGTGAGGTTTTAACACTGACAAATGTAAAGTTATGCACATGGGAAGGAATAATGCAAGTCACCCGTACATACTAAATGGTAAAACACTGGGTAACAGTGACATGGGGGAGGATCTAGGAATTTTAATAAACAGCAAACTAAGCTGTAGAAACCAGTGTCAGGCAGCTGCTGCCAAGGCCAATAAGATAATGGGTTGCATCAGAAGGGGCATAGATGCCTGTGATGAGAACCTAGTCCTACCACTTTACAAATCACTAGTCAGACCACACATGCAGTACTGTGTACAGTTCTGGGCTCCAGTGAACAAGGCAATCATAGCAGAGCTGGAGAGGGCCCAGAGGAGGGCAACTAAAGTAATAACTGGAATGGGGCAACTACAGTACCCTGAAAGATTATCAAAATTAGGGTTATTCACGTTAGAAAAAAGACAACTGAGGGGAGATCTAAATACTATGTATAAATATATCAGAGGACAGTACAGAGATCTCTCCCATCATCTATTCATTCCCAGGACTGTGACGAGGGGACATCCTCTGCGTCTGGAGGAAAGAAGGTTTGTACACAAACATAGAAGAGGATTCTTTACGGTAAGAGCAGTGAGACTATGGAACTCTCTGTCTGAGGAGGTGGTGATGGTGAGTACAATAAAGGAATTCAAGAGGGGCCTGGATGTATTTCTGGAGTGTAATAATATTACAGGCTATAGCTACTAGAGAGGGGTCGTTGATCCAGGGAGTTATCTGATTGGAGTCGGGAAGGAATTTTTTATTCCCCATAAGTGAGGAAAATTGGCTTCTACCCCACAGGTTTTTTTTTTTGCCTTCCTCTGGATCAACTTGCAGGATGACAAGCCAAACTGGATGGACAAATGTCTTTTCGGCCTCATGTACTATGTATGTAATGCTTTATGCGGAAAATAGAAATCTCCATAACAAGTGTAAATGTTCAGTACACAGGAGCACAGTATAATAGTAGACAGGGACTGAAATCATTATGATCATTTAGTGCTAACCGTGCTACCCATAGCTGTTCTGATGACTGCTATCACTCCTGGAGGAGAAGGCCACTGCCAAACACCATGGGTGCTAAAATTCAAAGTTGGGAGTCGGGAGCTCCCAATACACAGGATCTGCTGAAAAAGGTAGGTTAGACTGACAGTAGCAGAATGTGTACGGGGGCCTTAAAGCTGAAATGGACACTATGAATGGATCTTTCTGCTGCTGGCTCTGTCTACTGTGTTTTTCCGGCATCAGAGGTTGCTGAGAATAGCTGATTGGTGGGTGTGCTGGGTGTCAGACCCCCACTGATCATATATGGATAACCTATCCTAAGGTCAGGTCATCAATATCTAAAAAATGGAAAAACCCATGAAATAGACTTTGGACAAGCAGCCGAACATACATGTAAAATTCCTGCAAAGTGTAATCTACTTGAAAATACATAAAAATATACATTTCTATGTAGATAAATTTAACAGGTTTCCTAGAAGCTTGTTAATATACTGTGCAAAAAGTAAAGCCGCAATAGCGCTGAAAAATATGAAGCGCCTGATCTCTGGTCAATCTCTGCAAGTTTAACTTTCCTGTCAATCAGCATTACTCCATTTTTGCACTGTGCAGATAAACAAAGCCTCTTAGCTTCCTGACCATTATCAGCATATTTAAAGGTGTAGAATAAGCATTGTGTTTATAAATGGCGAATCTGACCAAGAGATTTTCAGGTATCTCTACTCCAAACAAGCTCTTTACTTGGGAGATTTGCACATATAGAGAGCAATACTTAATACCCAGTGTACTGGTTGAGCGAAAATATGTTAAATCATGCATTTCATAGCAAGATATTCACTAAAAGGTCACATCACACAAATACAAAATAAAGGATCAAAATACTACTTAATAACCAAGTCATTTAAGAGTCCATACTACTCTCACATAGGAAGATGCCTACCAATGTAAGAACACATCGGTGAAGAACATTTTCTATGCTATTCAGTGAATCCACCAAAATATTGCCATATGGCAACCCATTTGATGTTTGTCATTCCCTCCATCAAAATAATGGTATAAAGCATTAAATGATTTCCTCTAACATAATTTGCTTACCAATGATACCAGTCATCGCATCCATCACATCCAACCATAGGACTGCCATCATCGAGTTTATTACAACCTGGACAGATCCATATCTGATTACCCCATTCATCACGGATCTGTAAAAAAATGAGTGTATAAAATATTGTAGTATTATGTACAACTATACATCATTATCTTAATATTCCAGAGGGTTCCAAAGACCGACAAAACAAATATAATCTTTGAGCACTAAACTTACTGGGTACAATATAGGGCCAGAATAAACTAGAAGACACTAAGGTCTGAAGCACATGACTGTCATTATTGCAGTCTGCAAACCAAGGATCCGCAAAACATGGACACCTTGTGCAAACCCATTTTTCTCACTCATTACTAGAAACAACTATTCTTGTCCTCAATATGGACAAGAATAGGACATGTTCTATAAATTGTGGAACGGACACTTGGAAGCGGATCTCTCTCAGCACAAACAAAGATTAAGGTGATGGTGTGTCAGCAGCCGAGGACATGACCAACGTCCAAAAGCTATAAAAATAGAAAAAAAAAAAAACTACAGCATTCCCAAATGTGTTGTCCTTTATTCATCAGAAACCACTACACATTTGAACTACATCTGGGAGAGCTGCAGTATTATTTATGGGTAGACCTATGAATGGAAGGGTAGACCTATGAACGGAAGGGTAGACCTATGAACGGAAGGGTAGACCTATGAACGGAAGGGTAGACCTATGAACGGAAGGGTAGACCTATGAACGGAAGGGTAGACCTATGAACGGAAGGGTAGACCTATGAACGGAAGGGTAGACCTATGAACGGAAGGGTAGACCTATGAACGGAAGGGTAGATGGACAGGATATTTTTAAACTCCTATAGAAATGTCCTATCTTTGTCTGCAAAGTGGACAAAAATAGGACATGTTCTATCTTTGTTTGAGGGACTGTGGAACGGATGTATGGTGTGCTGTCCACATCTTTGACGTCCCATTAAAATAAAAAAGGTCCGCATCTGATCTGCAAAAAAATGTGGCTCGGATGTTGACGTAAAATACGGTTGCGTGCATGAGGCCTTATGATACAGTTTCTTAATATGCAAATTAGGCCTTTTGTGCAATGAGGGCGTCCCCCTTGATCTTTTTGCACCCACGCTCCACTCCATTCTGCGACCAGCCCCTCCCTCACTACTTTGAGTGACAGGGCCAGGCATTGGCAAAGCCCTCAGTGCACTAGAGGCCTAATTTGCATATTAAGAGTCTCGGAACAACAAAAGAAAATCAGCGTTTTAATCAGGTGAACCACAGCTACGTGTCTGTGTAAACAGTTGGATAGGGCGGTACCTAGTGACAGATTCCCTGTACGTCTATTATACAAGGACAAAGCCTCAGAATTGAGTAAGACATGCCTTTAATAATCCTGACTTCCCCAGAACCCAGATATTTGTGGAGCACAGGCGACCCTATCCGTACTGGAGGCAATCACATACACACAATAGCGTAAGACTTTTATTGCATCTTTACTTATTAGCCAAACTCCCTAGCTCAACCTGCTGATAAGATCAAGGGTATAACATGTTGTTACTCAGTAACTTTCCATTTACTTTATGACATCCCTGTCATTCTGAATTCAACTCCAAGTGAAACAAAACCAGAAACTAAACCCATTCAAGCTGGATAATTGAGTAAGTTCACTCAGTTAAAAATTGTTCTGCCAGCTATAATTATCATTTCCACTGCTGTAACTAAAGACGACTGCTCGGCGGGCATTTACTAGAGCCTGGACTGCGGTACAGGACAGGTCATCAAAAATAGGTGCTGAAAAAAGCATACTAATGTCACAGACATGCATTTACTACAGAAATCCATGATTACTGGTCCACTGTTCCCAAAACCTAAATAGAAATTGATGGAGAGATTTCCAAAGACACATGTGGACACCTCTCCATTCATTCTCCATCTGGATGTGGCAGTCCCCTCACCAGGCAGGATGGTGGTCATTAACCCCTATTCTACAGAGAGGTGTGGGTCCCATAGGTGCAGCCCTAGGTGTTCTGTGCAGGGTCTGTAAAGTTCCTCCTGGTCTTAGGTGATTGACATAGTAAGGCTCCTTTCACACCTGCGTTCAGGTGTCCGCTCGTGAGCTCCGTTTGAAGGGGCTCACGAGCGGCCCTGAACGCAGCCGTCTGGCCCTAATGCATTCTCAGTGGAGGCGGATCCACTGAGAATGCATCCGTCTGCCAGCGCTCAGCCTCCGCTCAGTGAGCGGACACCTGAACGCTGCAAGCAGCGTTCGGGTGTCCGCCTGGCCGTGCGGAGGCGAGCGGATCCGTTCCGACTTACAATGTAAGTCAATGGGGACGGATCCGCTTGAAGATGACACCATATGGCTCAATCTTCAAGCGGATCCGTCCCCCATTGACTTTCAATGTAAAGTCTGAACGGATCCGCTCAGGCTACTTTCACACTTAGAAAATTTTTCTAAGTTATAATGCAGACGGATCCGTTCTGAACGGAGCCTCCGTCTGCATTAATATGAGCGGATCAGTTCAGAACAGATCCGATCGAACGCAGGTGTGAAAGTAGCCTAAGTCATTTGAATCCTGTCCTCGCATGGACCTGTAATCTTGCACTTACATCACAATGCACATTCATTCTCGAATGAGAAAGGCAAAGCTACAAAGACCATCAAGAGTACAATTCCACTGACTCCATAGCCCTAAAAAAGGCCCTGTTTCTTGGTTCCTCAATTAAATGGATGATGCAAAGGAAGGCCTACCAACATCATTCTCGTATACAAGAAATTGGGTGCATGGCTAATACGGTCCATTGCTAACATTAAGACCTTTAGGGTCCATTCACACGTCCGTGGAATGGGTCCACATGCGTTCCGCAATATCTGGAACTGGTGCAGACCCATTCATTCTCAATGGGGCAGGAATGGATGCGGAGAGAACACTATCTGCTCTCCGCATCTGCAGCCGCATTTCCAGAGTGCGGCCCCGATCTTCCAATCCGCAGCTTTGGGAAAAAATAGAACATGTCCTATTCTTGTCCGCAATTGCGGACAAGAATAGGCAGTTCTATGGGGGTGCCGGACGGGTGTATGGCAGATTCGCAATACACTACGGATGTGTGAATGGACCCATAACCCATTACTTGATCTTTCAAAATTGTATTCCTAGTGTCTAACGCAGTGGTTCTTAACCTTGTTGGAGGTACTGAACCCCACCTAGTTTCATATGTGCATTCACCGAACCCTTCTTAATTGGAAAAATTAAATATGATTTTTTTCAAATTCAAAACATAGGTATATATTTATACATAGGTGCACAAAGTGAATAAAACCCTTCCCCTAATACACTGATGATCCCTCCTTTGCCTAATACACTGCTAACCCCCCTCCAATACAATGCTGACCCCTTAAATACAATACACAATAGGTCCTCCAAGCCCCTTTAGGGTCCATTCACACGTCCGTTGTTTGTTTCCTGATCTGTTCCGTTTTTTGCTGAACAGATCTGGACCAGATCTGGACCCATTCATTTTCAATGGGTCCTGAAAAAAAACGGACAGCACAATGTCAGAATTTTTTTCAGGACCCATTGAAAATGAATGGGTCCAGATCTGGTCCAGATCTGTTCAGCAAAAAACGGAACAGATCAGGAAAGAAACAACGGACGTGTGAATGGACCCTTACTCTTACCTGTAGTACAACAGGTCAGCTTAGCTCAGTGATGCCGGTGTCTGTGTGCAGGAGGGACAGGATGCCGCCGCCACCATGCTGTGCAGTCACTAGATCCGCCGCCGCGCAGCCGCCGGATATGACGTCATGTCGTCATATGCCGCTCACATCCGGCGGCTGGCGGAAGCAAAATAATTGCGCTCGCTTGGCTCTTCTGATCATGAGCCGCAGCGGGCGCAAAAGGAGTCTGAGTAACAAGAAATAAATATTTTCCTGTCTTGTGGCAGCCACCTATCAAAGCGGCCCCCCAGGGCCGGCGGCCGAACCCGTGAGACTGACTCACCGAACCCCTGGGGTTCGATCGAACCCAGGTTAAGAACCACTGGTCTAACGAGTCCTGAGAGAAGGAAGAATGGTGTAACGAAGAGAAGGCCAAACTATGGACACGTAAGAATTATTGACAGTAATAGGAAGGTAAGCAAAATGAAAACCATACAACACACACAAAAAATAAAAGGAAAGCACTTACCACATATGTACTGACCGTCTCTGTGACAACACTCCTATACGGTGTTTTAGAGTTGCCAGTGTTTGGTCCAGTGGCAGGGGGAGCTGGATTTGGAGCTGGCGATGCCGTCGCCTGGTGCAGGAGGTGCCTGCACGGGAGGTGGGACAACAAGAACTGGAGCAGGAGCCGGAGATGGGACAGGTGGAGGAGATTTAGGCAAGGATGTCGGAGCAGCACCTTTGGCGTCTGGAGCAGATACCACTTTACTGATAACTCTGTTAGGAGGGAAAGGGTAAAAAATAAAAAAATAAAAAAAATATATATAATAGATGTGAAGAGAGACAAGACCTTCCATTTTCCCCATAGGGTCTAGAGCAGTGATGGGGAACCTTTTAGAGACCGAGTGCCCAAACTGCAACCCAAAACCCACTTATTTATCGCAAAGTGCCGACATGGCAATTTACCCTGAATACCATAGTCCAATATGGTATATCTTCAATGTACTTTATCATTTAGCTATAATATACTGCCTACATTCAGTGCGCTGCCTACGCTGTTTATGGTGCGCCCTGTGCTGATGAATGGCAGGAAAAGTCTAAGGCATATTGGTATACCATAGACTTTTTTCAGTGTTCGGGTGCCCAAAGAGAGGGTTCTGAGTGCCGCCTCTGGCACCCGTGCCATAGGTTCGCCACCACTGGTCTAGAGTATGCACCAACAGGACCATTTGCAGATTAACCATTTAGTGGCTTGTTAGCTTTCTCTTTAAGACCAATCTTCAATTGAACATCTTTGGAAGTGCAGAAAAAACTAAAAACCGGAGCACTCTGGAGTCTTCACATGGACATGTGGGAACTACTTTAAAAGAGAGAACCATTATAGTGCTGATAACTTATCTCCAAGATGAAGGGGTGTCTGGGTCTTTTAGCTTCTTACATTAAAGACATTACAAATATTTGCTAATTCAATACTTCCTTCCTCAAACGAGGATCTGCGGCTGGCAGCAAAACAAATTCCTAAAGCGTGTAACCTCAGCAGTGACAACGCTTCCTGCTCTCGTCCTCGCCAGTGTCAAGAATAGTTTACACCAGGTTTCACGCGCCATGACTTCTCCCAAACCATCAAAAGTGCATTTCTAACAACACGGCAGCTAAACATAGGGTTAGAGCCGGTATTGAGAAGTATTACGACGACATGGACAGGAGCTTCTTCGAGAAGATCACTTCTTACTATAGCTCCAGAATACACGTATGGTTCATAAATTAAATTCAGAGTTAAATCCACGCTGGTGGCCTATAATTCATTGGAATTTTCGTATTCATACTAACTAAATGACATGGGCAGTGAGGTGAATTGATGCTCCAGATGGGGACAGACGTTTCATAAAAAAAAAAAATTAAAAAAAATTACCTGCTCACCATTGACATCGCATTGGTGAGCAGGTGTAATAACAAGAAGCCATCCCATTCATTTCAATGGGGCAGCTCGTTCCTGGTTTATACACTGCCTGTCCAAAAAAAAAAAAAAAAAAGTCCCCACCTGGATGTAACTAAGCAAATAGTTATGAGCCTCCTATTGGATAATTACTGCATGGGCGATTATCTTTCAGCTGGCAACAAGTTATTTAACCCCAACTGGTGCAATGAGTTGCTTCTCATTTCTTAAACAACCATGTCCAAAGATACATCTCGTGGTCGTGGAAAAGATGTTAGTCTGTTTGAGAAGGGTCAAATCATTGGCATGCGTCAGTCAGAGAAAACATGTAAGGAGATTGCAGAAACTACTAAAATTGGGTTAAGAACTGCCCAAAGCATTATTAAAAACTGGAAGGATAGCGGGGACCCATCGTATTCGAGGAAGAAATGTGACGGGAAAAAAATCCTGAATGATCGTGATCGGCGATCACTTAAACGTTTGGTGAAATCAAATTGAAGAAAAACAACAGTAGAACTCAGGGCTATGTTTAATAGGGAAAGTAAGAGCATTTCCACACACACAATGCAAAGGGAACTCAAGGGATTGGGACTGAACAGCTGTGTAGGGGTGTGTGTGTGTGTGTGTGTGTGCGAGAGAGAGAGTGTGTGCGAGAGAGAGAGTGTGTGCGAGAGAGAGAGTGTGTGCGAGAGAGAGAGTGTGTGCGAGAGAGAGAGTGTGTGCGAGAGAGCGAGAGTGTGCGAGAGAGCGAGAGTGTGCGAGAGAGCGAGAGTGTGCGATAGAGAGCGAGAGAGTGTGCGAGTGAGAGTGTGCGAGAGAGAGCGAGAGCGAGAGTGTGCGAGAGAGAGCGAGAGCGAGAGTGTGCGAGAGAGAGCGAGAGCGAGAGTGTGCGAGAGAGAGCGAGAGCGAGAGTGTGCGAGAGAGAGCGAGAGCGAGAGTGTGGAGAGCGTGCGAGAGAGAGCGAGAGCGTGCGAGAGCGTGCGAGAGCGAGTGCGAGCGAGAGCTGTGTGCGAGCGAGAGTGTGTGCGAGCGAGAGTGTGTGCGAGCGAGAGTGTGTGCGAGCGAGAGTGTGTGCGAGCGAGAGTGTGTGCGATATATATATATATATATATATATATATATATATATATATATATATATATATATATATTTATATTTATTTATTTATTTCTAGTGCTGGTCTACAGGAGGATGAATAAGAAATCTGTAATAATGATGCTGATTACAGATGTGCTGTGGAAGAGCACAGGACTCCGATCTGTCACACACTGACTGTTATTAGACAGTCTGTTTATGTGCAGTAATTAGATTTACATTCCTGCAGCGACTGCTTTCTGGAGATGCTACATTAATAACTTCTGTGCGTTTGCAGGGGGGAAATAAAGAAGCTTTCAAGGCTTATTGCTACCTGTAGAAGAGCTTTTCCAAAAATTCTACGCAGAGATTAGAGCTTTCACTGAATTCTATCATCTTAAGTCACCTTGCCTAAGATGTATAGCCAGTGCCAGGTAGGAAAGCCCTTCTGGAGCTACGCCCTGTATGCAGGCTCCATTTTTGCTTTACGTAGTCACTCAGCAGTCTTTAATGCGGCCTTCCAGCTGTTAACAGTTTTCATTTCTCCGTAATAAACCACTAAACTCCACATTGTAAAATAATTTGGAGGCCTATTAGCACGGCTATAAACACAGACAGTCCGTGCCAGCAGTCCATTGTTTCCCTCTCCCCCATTCTTCTCCCGGCAGGATCATTTCTTCCTCCTGAATTAATTCCACTCCTGGTTCTCCTTCATGGGCTTCTGTTGAATGAGCAATCTCCAGCGGAGTAACCCATACCGCCCACAGCTGTGTCCCACAATGGCCCTCCTGCTGCTAGCGTTACGTTTTCTGGAGGATTTGGTCACGCTGCCCTAACTGCTGCAGACACTGGCCTTATTCATAAAAACGTGCAGAAGGAGGGATTTTCAGCCGGATCCCTTTACCTGCTACCCCGCCACAGAGCAGTGGAGTCAATGGACTAGGTCATGAAATGCTTGGACTGGAATGCAAACCAACAGCTTGACAAGTCAATGTGAAGCCACCCGTCCCTGCCTAAACACCCAGAAAGAGCCGAGGTGAAGGGCAAGTGTGAACTGGAAGTGTCCACGGAGGGCAGTCTAATGATTCTTTACCTTCAGGATACAAACAATGTAGAGGTGGCCATTGGGAGCGCGAAGAATGGGAGCGTTCACACGACGTTACCAAAGTCACCCATACAAACACACAACCTATTGGGTTTCTCTGGCCATTAATGAGAATACGGATTCCTTCATATATTAAAAAAAAAAAAAAAAAAAAAAAAAGGAGCAGCAAGGGGTAGCCTGATTTTATTTATTTTTTAGGAGAAAAAAGTTGCAAAGGCAGTTATTACACAAGGGTGTGTGACAAGGCTGGGAAGGGGCGTGACCGGCAGCCACAACAAATTTATCTTCATTTATGCCAATTTTCAGGCGCAAAAGAAGCCAGAAATCTATGGCAGCTCTAAGCTACAGTAGGTTTCCGTTTAACAATTCTCAGGGTTAGGGTCCATTCACACGTCCGTATGTGATCCGCAAAACAGACACCAGCAATGTGCGTTCCTCATTGCGTACCGCACATCGCCGGCACTCTCATAGAAATTGCGGACAATAGGACATGTTCTATTTTTTTTTTTGCGGAACGGAAGCGCGGATACGCAAACGTGGAATAGCACATTCCGGCCCCATTGAAAAGGAATGGGTCCACCCACACCTGTTCCGCAAAAAATTGCGGAACGGATGTGGACCCATTTTGTGGACGTGTGAATGGACACTTGATAATAATCGTCATGCATATGCATGCTATTAATTTTCATGATTATGCAGTTTACTGGTCATTTTTCTGAGGATATTTGTTACTAAGAAGGTTATGAGGAAGCATGTTCCTGTTTGAACACTGAGTTAAAGGGGTTGTCTCTCACTTCAGCAAATTACATTAATCATGTAGAGAACGTTAATACCAGGCACTTACTACTGTATTGTGATTGTCCATATTGCTTCCTTTGCTGGCTGGATTCATTTTTACATCACATTATACACCACTCGTTTCCTTTCCATGGTTACAGACCATCCTGCAAGCCATCAGCGGGGTCGTGCTTGCACACTATAGAAAAAAGCGTTAGCCTCTCTAGGGCTAGTGGCCGGGACAGTGGGAGCTCACATAGGGTGGTGTTTTTTCCTACATTGTGCAAGCATGATGGATTGTAGGGTGGTCTGTAACCATGGAAACGAGCAGTGTATAATGTGATGGAAAAATGAATCCAGCCAGCAAAGGAGGCAATGTGGACAATCACTATACATTAGTAAGGGTCTGGTATTAACTTTCTCTCTGTGATAAATGCTATTTCCTGAAGTGACACAACCCCTTTAACCCAACTGGTTAATTAGCCCCCAATTGTGTGTATAGTTATGTGACTGTTCTTATAAATGTATGAAATTGTACATGAGTAAGAACAGCAGGGTTCGAAACACGTAGGTAGGCCATGCTGTCATTTTCAATAAAGCCTATGGTTTTTTATCAAGAAGCTAGAGCGCTGGATCGCTTTATCTTGCTTGTAGATTTCTGTTTAGATGCATGGACTGCCAGAGGATGCGCCAAATTTCTGATGACGTATCCAACAGCACAGGGGATATCAAAACTGGCACACAACATGACTGTCTTGATAAATCTCCCCCTATGGATTGTGTGTGTGGGGTGTGGGTGCTTACATGTATGTATGTGTGCGTGCGTGCGTATGTGTGATATATGTGTGCGTGCGTAATATATGTGTGTGTGGTGTGTGTGCACGCATATGTGCGGTATTGATGTGCGTGGCAGGGTTAAAGGGAATATGTGTGTGATCTGTGTTTGCATGTGTGTAGAGTAGTGGGGTATGTGTGTAGGGGAACTTACAGTATTTGCTGCTCAGCCTGGACTGAGTGATCTGTGTGTGTGCGCAATCTGTGTGGTGCGTGTGTGTACATGCATGTGTATATGTGTAGAGTAGTGTGGTATATGTGTGTAGTGTGGGGAACTTACAGTAGTTGCTGCTCAGCCTGGTCTGAGTGATCTGTGTGTGCGCGATCTGTGCGTGGTGTGTGTGTGTGTATACGTACGTACGTGTAGAGTAGTGTGGTATATGTGTGTAGTGTGGGGAACCTACAGTAGTTACTGCTCAGCCTGGACTGGGTGATCTGTGTGTGCGATATGTGTGTGGTGTGTGTGTGCGATATGTGTGTGGTGTGTGTGTACGTGCGTGCATGCATGCATGCGTACATGTAGAGTAGTGTTGTATATGTGTGTAGTGTGGGGAACTTACAGTAGTTACTGCTCATTCTGGACCGAGTGATCTGTGTGTGTGTGTGTGTGTGTGTGTGTGTACATGCATGCGTACGTGTAGAGTAGTGTGGTATATGTGTGTAGTGTGGGGAGCTTACAGTAGTTGCTGCTCAGCCTGGTCTGTGTGTGCGATACGTGTGTGTGTGTGTACACATGCATGTGTACATGTAGAGTAGTGTGGTATATGTGTGTGGTGTGGGGAGCTTACA